>NC_064037.1:14176129-14479014 GCF_932526225.1 Nematostella vectensis | reverse complement strand
TCAATTTTTCATCGCTTATTCTTTCTGCCAAAATACAAATCACTTGGTTAAACAAGAAACCGAATATTCTTAAAGCTATTTATATGCGTTTCATAAAACGTTCCTGATATTAGCCAGAAAATATTATGTTTAGAAACTAAATTAACTTCTAAACTACGGAAAATATTTTCTAAGTCCAACGAATATGATGAAATTTAGAACTAATGAAAGACACTTAAATCTCCTAAAGATTATAAGTTTTCGATAAAGTCAAAGAAAGTTACTTAAAGTCAATACTACATTTAAAGGAATTTAAGTTAACAATCAATATCTACTTAAAGTTGCTACTGACTATAAGAGCCCACTTAAATGTAAATTAAATTCTTTTTTAAAGTTACTACTGACTTTAAGTGTGGCCTTTAAATGCAACATATAGACAGTAGTAAATTTAAGGTACATTTCGGATATGTCTTAAATGCACTTAAATTCTTTATTTCGTCCAGTTAGTAGTAGGGTTTTGGCGCAGCTGGCGCAACTTTTTGATCTCCCCAAATTTCATTCCAAAATGGCGCGAAAGTCTCCGCGCACCTCCGCCAAGCCTCGCGACCTGCGCATGCGCGAGTTTGCTAGAGATCTCTTGCACGACCACGCCCACCCGTCAATCACTTTGTCACGTGACGGCCACGCCCACCTGTCAATCATTTTGTCAAAAACCTGTCAATCATTTTGTCAAAAACCTGTCAATCATTTTGTCGAAAACCTGTCAATCATTTTGTCGAAAACCTGTCAATCACTTTGTCACGTGATAGCCACGCCCACCTGTCAATCACTTTGTCACGTGATAACCAAGCCCACCTGTCAATCATTTTGTCACGTGATAGCCACGCCCACCTGTCAATCATTTTGTCGAAAACCTGTCAATCATTTTGTCACGTGTCGCATCTAGGGGGAGCTCGAGGGGGCTAACCTCTAAGCTTCACATCTAAAAAAAAGCTTTTGAAAAGTGGTTTAAAGACATGGCTGGTTTGATAGAAATGGAGAACCTGAAGGTGAAAGATCTGAAAGCCCTCGCCAAGGAGCGGGGTATCCCAAGATATTACTGGATGCGGAGAGACGAGCTCGTCGGGGCGCTGACCAGCACGTCACCACCACCACCACCCCGACGGGTTCCTTTACCCAAACTTGTCAAAGGGCTGCCACGACCACCCCGCATTACCCCGTCCAACACGTCGGAGAGTATTCTCGACGGCCCGGTACCTGAGATTAATGTCCCTATTCTAAAACCCTCCCAACCCCCACGGAGTTCCCGCGTCCAATCACTCAAGCATTTTGCAAACAGGGCGGCCAACTCGATCAAGAGCGAGTTAGACAAGTTTGTGGATTGGATACTATCTTATGTCCCCGAGCCCGTCAAAAAGACCGTCAAAGAGGCTGCAGATAAACGGGTCGAACGTCTGAAGGAGAGGATTAAGCGTCTACACGAGGAGGTGGAAGATCGCTTCACACCCAAGGAACAACAGACGGCGTTGAAGGGGTATCTTAAAACCCACGGAATAGCCGGGCAGAGAGGTTACGACCCCAAGACATTCATCGCCAGAATCAAACCGAAAGTCTTAGAGCTCATCAGTCAACAAAAAAAGCCTATCAAAGTGAAGTTTATCTTTACTTGCGGGTTTATAAAAGAGGATCCGGCTACAGCTCAGATCGAAGAAGAACTGGGATATTTTCATACAGAAAAGCCCGAGATTGTGACAGAGTCGACTGATCTCTCTGATTTGTTCGATACGATGACAAATTATTTACTCGGATTAGTTGAGCTGTTCCAGAAGCAAGGCTCCGGATGGCAGTTTGACCAAGTGGAATACTTTGACATCAACATAGATCCCTTTGAACCGCTTTCTGGGTCTTCCTATATTCCGCTGCCGCCGAAACTAGCGTCTAAGAAGGCGATCATCAATGTTAAGAACGAGAATGATCACGAATGTTTCAAGTGGGCAGTAACCTCTGCTGTGTATCCTAGGGAGAAAGATCCTCAAAGGTTCAGTAAACAAATGATAGAGAACTCTGAGAAATTCGACTGGTCAGGGATAGAGTTCCCCGTCTCACTAAAACAGATTGACAAGTTCGAGAAACAGAACCAGTATACGGTTAATGTGTTTGGATACGAAACCAAAATATATCCATTGAGAATCAGTGAGAAGGATCCAGATAATGCGATCAACTTACTTCTCATCTCGGATGATGAGACGAATCATTACTGCTGGATAAAGAATATGATGAGATTAGTATCTACTCAAATTGATGAGTTTCATCATACTCGTTTTTTATGCTGTAGATGTCTGAACTCGTTTCGGTGCAAACAATCATTAGAAAAACATTCTGAATGCTGCGGCAATCATGAAGCGGTTGGAATAGAGATGCCTAAGATAGATAAGGATGGAAATCTACCCCACATTAAATTCAAAAACTACAACAGAAAAATGCGTGTCCCCTTTGTTGTCTATGCCGACTTTGAGAGCTTCACAGAGAATATAGACACATGCTCCCCAGATGAGAGTAAAAGCTTCACTAAGCAATACCAGAAGCACAGACCGTCTGGTTTCTGCTATCTCATCAAGTGTTTCGACGGAGATATATCCCCACCCGAGCTTGTACGATACACAGCTGAATCTCCAGACGAAGATATCCCACAGCTTTTCGTAGAGTCTTTGGAGTCAGACATTAAGAAAATTTACGATAAGTTCAGGTTCCCTAAGAAGGTGAAAATGACTCCGAAGGACAAAATCGCCTATAACGACGCCACTCACTGCCACATCTGTGAGGGTGAATTAGGGGAAGACAAGGTTTTGGACCATTGCCACCTCACCGGAAAGTACAGAGGTGCTGCTCACAACGCATGCAACTTAGATCACAAAATTCCAAAGTTCTTTCCTGTTATCTTTCACAATCTGTCTGGGTACGACAGCCATCTATTTATCAAGAACCTTGGTACATCGGAAGGTAAAATAAACTGTATACCTAATAACGAGGAAAAGTATATTTCTTTCACAAAACAGGTTGTAGTCGACAGTTTCACGAACAAGGAGGGCAACAAGATTGATGTTAGACGTGATATCAGATTTATCGACAGTTTCAGGTTTATGTCGGCCAGTCTCGACAGTCTAGTAGGTAATATGTCAAGGGAGTGCTTCAAAAACATGGCGAAGTACTATGAGGGGGAGGAGCTCCAGCTGTTGTTGAGGAAGGGTGTTTTCCCTTACGACTGGTTCGACGGCTTTAGCAAGCTCGACGCAACACAGCTCCCACAGAGAGAGGCATTCCACTCCAAACTCAACGACACCGACATATCGGAGGAGGATCACCTGCACGCGCGGAGAGTGTGGGAGGTCTTTGGGATGGGGACCATGAGGGATTACCACAATCTGTACCTAGAGTCGGATGTGTTGCTTTTAGCTGACGTTTTCGAGAACTTTAGGGACGTTTGTCTCAAGAATTACGGTCTGGACCCCGCTTGGTACTACACAGCGCCAGGGTTGGCTTGGGATGCAGCGTTGAAGACCACCAAGGTGAGGCTAGAGCTTCTAACGGACTATGACATGTTGCTCATGATTGAGAAGGGCATCCGTGGGGGTGTCTCCATGATAAGCAACAGACATGGGGAGGCAAATAACCCTTACATGAAGGAGTATGACCCTGACCTACCCACAAAATATATCACCTACCTTGATGCTAACAATTTGTATGGCTGGGCGATGAGCAACCCTTTACCGACTCACGGTTTCAGGTGGATGGGTGACCAAGAGCTGTCAGGTTGGAGAGACCGCCCATGCATTCTGGAGGTTGACTTGGAGTACCCTCACCACCTACATGACTTACACAACGATTACCCACTAGCCCCGGAATCTATCGGGCTAGGCAATGTGGACAAGTTGGTCCCCAACCTTAACGACAAGACAAAGTACGTTATCCACCATGAGACTCTGAGACTTTATGTGAGTTTTGGGCTAAAAGTCACTAAGATTCACAGGGGTGTCACTTTTGAGGAGTCTGCTTGGCTGGGGCCCTACATTGACTTGAACACCGATCTGAGAGCCAAGGCGACAAACGATTTTGAGAAAGATTTTTTCAAGTTAATGAACAACTCCGTCTTTGGTAAGACTATGGAGAACATTAGGAACAGGGTGGACATTCGGTTGGTGACGGACGAGAAGCAGGCCAAGAAGCTCATATCAAAGCCGAACTATCAACATCGCACCATCTTTTGCGAGAATCTAGCCGCCATCCACATGAAGAAGACAAAGCTGATCTTCAACAAGCCTGTCTACTTGGGCATGTCCATTCTGGACCTGAGTAAGACGCTCATGTACGATTTCCACTACAACTTCGTCAAGCCCAAGTACGGTGAGGATGCAAAGCTCTTATTCACTGATACTGACAGCCTGATGTATGAGATCGAGACGAAAGACTTTTACGAGGACATCAGCGGGGATGTGAGGTCCACGTTCGACACCAGCAACTTTCCGAAGGGTCACCCATCTGGTATTGAGGTGGGTGTGAACAAGAAAGTCATCGGAATGTTTAAAGATGAGGCTGGGGGTCAGCCAATCACAGAATTTGTAGGACTGAGGGCCAAACTTTACTCGTACAAGATGGATGAAGGTAAAGAAGAAAAGAAATGCAAGGGCGTCAAGAGAGCAGTCGTCAAGAAGAGCATCGGTTTCGATGACTACAAGGATTGCTTATTTGGTAAGAAACCTCAGATGAGACTTATGAATGTCATCAGAAGTCATAAGCATGATGTTTACACTGAAACGGTGAACAAGGTCGCTCTATCTCATGAGGATGATAAACGGGTCATCTGTGATGATGGTATTCACACCTTCGCTCACGGTCATTTCAGAACGCTATTAGGTGGTGGCTCAGTATCTTCAGGGACGACTTGAAGTTCTTCCCTAACGAACGACCTCCTTGGAGCGCCTTCGGAGAGGTAGTACAACACAGGCTGTCCAACTGAAACAACACTGCGTGATAGATCAAACACTTTTAAACTCCAAATAGGATCTGTGGCTCGTCTGCGTTCACCTCCTTCCTCTTCTCCAGGAGCTAACAGATATCTAACTCTAACCCCTGGTGGTAGTCTAACTTCATCAAGTCCAACAGGCCGCTTATACGTTGGAGGGTCAATATCAACCTCTTTCAAACCAATAGATTTTGCAGGCTCTTTGCCAGTAATTCTTATGGGTTGACTATTCAGAGTTTTCAAAACATCTGGCAATCGTTTCACCCAAACTCTAGACCGATCATCGCTAATCATTTCTTGAGCATACTGATGAGAAAACAACCTCTCCGCCAGTGTTCTATTGGCGCGTTCGACAAAAGCCTGTGCGCGATGGTTCCCAGCTTCGCTTCGCTGGATGGTAACCCCCTTCTTTTTCATAATCTTCGTTACCTCTCCCCTAAATTCTGTCCCCGGGTCGACAATCACCGTATGAGGCCATTTAAGTTTTCTGGAGTATATCTTTTCAAACCCTCTAGCAATTCCACTCGAATCCTTGGTAGTCAGTGCTTCTGCATCTTTATATCTCGAGGCAATATCAATCACGACCAACGCGTAACGGTAGGTTTTTCTGCCTACGTTATCGTGGGGCATAAACAACAGATCGGCTTGGTGAATCTGATTAGGTTTATTCACAGTCCAATGCGGTCTGGGGACATACTTTGGGGCTGGGAGGTAGATCTGCCACAACGCCTGTTTTTCAAGCCACCTCTTAGCCTCGGCTTCACTGACTTTAGCGACACTAGCTAACTTAGAAATAGCTGAATACCCTTTCCAGTATCCATCGGTGGAATAGTATATTTTTGATAACCTGCTTTCGTTACTCATTTAAAGATTATCTCTCTTTTCTTAAAATAAAAGATGGCACAAGCGATATCAGAAAAAATTAACCCAAACAGGATCCCACGGGAACCCTTCGGCCTGAAAGCGGAATCGTCGCTGAATCGGATTACATTCAATCCCTCATCAGCAAGTCCTGGAGAAACCCTCTATATAAATATTCCAAAACTTGCTGAAAATGTAGTGATTGTTCCAGGTAGTGTATCCTTACTATTTGACTTAGACGTCGCAGGACACGCGAATAATACTCTCGTCAACAACGTTGGCCGGAACCTAGTGTCAAGACTCAAGATTCTTTTCGGTGGAGAAACACTACAGGATACTCAAAGATACGATCTCTTCCAAACCTATCACGACTTATACTTACAAGCTGAAGATCGTGAGGATAGAATAAAACAAGGTATCTCCTCTGAAAACATGAGGAAGCTCAGGACAAATGCAGGTGACAAAGCGACATCAGATGCTAAGGAAGTAGCTCTTGCAGCGGTTCACAACACCAAGTACTGCATTCCACTCGACCATCCTATTCTCGGCGAGCATGGGGTCTTTTATCCAAAGGCGTTACCTCATCCGCTAATCTTTGAAATTACTCTAGCCCCAGTTTCCGACGTCGTTGTTTATGCTGACACGGTCAAGACTCCAACGTACACAATCACAAACCTCGAGTTGGAATATGCTTGCATCTCAAGTGAATACTTGGCTCGTGAGGCGTTGTCGGCTTATCAGGTTGGTAGAGGATTCTTTTACGAGAACGTCATTCTCCACAAAACGTTCACCATCTCCAAACCTAATGATGGTGTCATAAACGAGCACATTAATCTGCCGAGGAGGTCAATGACAGGGATATTGTGCCTGTTCACAGAGAGCTACACCGGAGGAGCAAGGGATTCCGAAAAGTTTGTCAATCCAAGCATCACATCGATCAACATTAATGTGGATGGCATGCCAAACCGTCTCTACTCCAAGGGGATGACACCGCCGGACCTCTGGGAGTCGGTAAAGAAACGTTTCGGTAGAGAGGGTGTTAAGCAAAAGGATTTTTACGCTAATAACAAGTTTGCTCTGTGGGTCGACTTGAGGGCACATCCAGATAACAGCATTCACGGAGGAGGTCTGGTCTTGAACAACACGCGGGACGGAGTAAAACTAGAAATGAAACGGAAAGTTGGAGGAACGGGAAACATCACCTGCTACATGTTTGTAGTAGCCGACGCGTTGATGGAGGTTATGAACTCGAATTTGAGAGCAATCATGTATTAAAAAGGACTTGTGTGATAATACAAAAAGAATGGAAGAATTACGGGAAAAAGTTCCTTTTCATTGTATTATCACAGGACCTACTAATTGTGGGAAGACAAAGTACCTCACGGAACAGCTCCGAGGGCCGTTCCGGCATGTGTTTGAATACATTGTGTTGATTTGTCCGACTTATGCGAAAAACAAGTCCTATCGTAGATTTGCTCACGGAGATAAACGTTTCTTGGTATTATCACCGGATGCTAGTAACACCGATGAGATTAACGAGTTACTAACAGATTGTGTGGTGCTATTTTCTGGTACAAATACGTTACTCGTTTTGGATGACTGTGCTGTATCGAAAGATCTAAAGCAACGCTCGAACAAGTTTATCAATCTAGCGTTCTCAGGGAGACACGAAGGATTATCAGTGTGGGTATTGACGCAACAATTAACATCCATAGCAAAGCCCTTCCGTGATAACGTCGCCTGTGTGGTTACATTCCATAATCCATCTCAAATCGGTACCAAAACACTGTTTGAAGATTATGGGGGTGACTTAGACGTCGAGACTCGTAAAAAGTTTGTAGAACTGCTGAAAACTGAAAAGTATTCCAGACTCTGTTTCTGCCTACGACATCCATTCCAACGTTATTTGGAGATTCCTGCCACGCGGTGAGAGCTCGAGGGCTAGCCCCTCGAAGTGGTTTAAAAACATCTTGGTCTACTTACAAAATAAGATGGCAAGCATTGAGGATTATATGGAAGAGGAGCCTAAGTCTAAGGGGAGCTCGAAGGGTGAGCCTCTCGAAGACGATGTTGAAGTCAAACGAGAATCGCTGGCTATTCTCGCATCTCTTGGGACTACGAAGGAATTTCTTGGTGTGGACATGAGTTTAGGGGATATCAAGAAGCTCCCGGCGAAAGACGTCGAAAAGTACTTTGTTCGCTACCAGACTGTCTTAGGCAAACAAGTTACTGATGGATTAGTAGAATCAGCACTTCAAGTGGTGTCTCAAGTCATTTCCTACGTGGTTCCTGTAGATGACACCGAAGCGCTTAGCAAAGACTTACAGAACGACGAGTTGGTTAAACGCGAATTGTCAAACTTTGCAGGTCTCTTGGTATTGAAGGGAGGAAGGATGGTAGCACTTGCTAGTGCCCTCTTTCGGGTCGCTAAGCATGTTAAACTAACACCTTCACAGGAGACTTCCAACAAACTTCAAGAAGTTTCAAGCACAACTGAGCAAACTCTTGAGCACACCTGAGCACACCTAAGCAAGCTCTTGAGCACACCTGAGCACGTCTAAGCAAGCTCTTGAGCACAACTGGGCAAGCTCTTGAGCACAACTGAGCAAGCTCTTGAGCATGATGTGATTTAAAGATTCTTTATCCAGAGTAAAGAATCATGTCTGACGAAAATCAAGAGGTTGAGCAAATCACAAAGGACCCTCCCCCCAGGAAGAAGAGTGCCGCTAAGGAGAAAGATCCTATAAAAGTCGCTTCTGGTAAGAGAGTTGCCGAATATAATAGGAGGTGTAGAGAAGCACTTGCTAGGGAGATGAAACGCGAGGCGGAGGCGAGTTCAGAAGACGCTGCACGAGCAGAGACACCCCACCAAGAGGGAGCTCGAGGGGATAGCCTCTCGGACGCTTGGATTCCAGAGCTATCGTTTACAACTGTACTGGCTCTAGTTGGAATAGGGCTCACCGCATTGGATATGTATATGCGTTTTTACAAAAAGACGCCCAAGATCAACGCCAACGAGACTGAAACTTTCGAGAGGCCCGCCGCTCGAGGGGCTAGCCTCCCGAACGCGACGCCAAAAATAGGAATGTTGTGATTTAAAGATTATCTGAATCTGTAATAAATAAAATCATGTCAACTGAAAACAAACTTGTGAAAACGATCACCGACTCAGCAGTCATCATCGGATTAGCCGCCGGTATGGGTTATGTTGCTAAAAAGGCTATGAAAGAGTCATTCATCAGCGACCCTTCGTCAAGTGTTACAAACTACGCTAAATGGGTTGCTGTCCTGTCCGGTAGTATGTATCTGAAAGATTATCTGGAAACACAAAAGATTTTGCCAAAACCGCTGTAGGCGACTTAAAGATCTTATAGATTGATTAATAAATGGCGAGTATAGCATTTATGATTGGTGGGGCTATTCTTAATGCGACGGCGTTTGTCGGAGGGAGTTACCTAGCGAGATACTTATCTTCTGACGCTACTCATGTTGATAAAGAAAAAATAAGACACGATAAAGCGCTTGAAAAGTATCAACAAGCAATGGGTGATTGGCAGAAAAAAAGACAGGAATACCAGGATTGGTTGACTGAACAATACAACGATAAAGTTCGTGCGGATGAGAACGATAAAGAGACGGATGAGGCCTTCAAACTATACGCTCAAACACATCCAGATTTTGATTTGAAAGAGCCCGAGCTCTCAGATTACTACAGACCAAGTAGCAACCAAAAGATGGGAGAGATGGCATATGTTGGAGGTGGAATGTTAGCCCTTGGCTATGTAGCGAGTAGGTGGATATGAGCCGGCACGACTTAAAGATTTCTTATTTTCAAACAAAATAAGAAATGGATATAGATTTTGATCCCACAACAGAAGAAGGTAGAGAAGATTTGAATACTACTGTAGACGAAGATTATGACTCTCTTATTCCAAACGATGGTGAGGGAAGAGAATCATGGAATGAAAGGATTTCAAACAGATTTGGTAGAGGTGCAAGCTATGTGAGTAGGAGGTTGACTGACTTATGGAAAACACGAAACCCCGGGAGGGCTGTCCCCGAGTACATGGAGTTACAGAATATGGGAGGTTCTCCTTCAACGGACACACTTAGGGTAGACCTTTTGTTATCGAAATATCCAGATCTTGATGAAAATTTAGTTCAGATTTCAACGGATGAGAGAGGAAAACAATTCATTTCCTTCTATTCTGCGAGAAAAGGTGGTTGGACTATACCAGAAAGGTTGTATAATGAGGATAGAACGGTGCGGAAGAGTGTTGACACCAAAATCAGATCCGGAAAGTACAAGCAAATTCAGATTCAACTCGATGAACTAGACGCTACAGCTAATACACTCAGAGAAGAAGAAGAGAGAAACACCGAGCAAATGAGAAAAAATAATGAGGAACGAAGTGAAACAACTAACCAAGAAAGACTAAGAGCTATAGATCGTAAAAATGAAGAGCTCAGCGAAAGAAATTCTGTCATAGATGAGACTTTGGAAGAGAATCAATTGGAGAGAGAAAATCTTGAAGAGAGAATGTCGTTGAAAGATCGTGTCAAAGCGATTTTTAAGAAATACGGATTTACAGTCGCTGCTGTCGTTACCGCTGTGGGCGTTGTTATCGGTGTTATTGTCTCTAACTTGAATACGGGTTTGACTAGTGTCGCAAAAGGTGTTGGAGATGGTCTGAAAACAATAGGCAAAAAATTAGGAGAAATACTCCCAGGAATGGTTGGTGCGATAGCTAGTTTCATATTTAGAACGGCGGGTGAAGTTGTTGGCTTTTTAGCTAAAAACGCTTGGCTTCTCATCGTCGCTGTCGTTCTGTACTTCGTAGAACGGTTTAAAAGGAGACGGAAATCATAACAAATGGTATTACTTTACATTGAAGGGAACGTTGGTGACTTTACCGTCTATTTAGAACACCCTATTGAAAAGCCGCGGTTTATCGCGCTGCGAGGATGTGCGTTTCATAATCGTTGTAACAGTCTCTCAAGCGAGGGAACGGTCTCCGACGGTGAGAACATTATCCTTAGGATCCCCGCGGGGCAGTATACGATCGAGACGCTAAAACGTCAAATAGATGGGGGTATGCGTCTTGGTGAAAAGCCAATCTCTATTAGAGACTCGTCACTCGAGGTTCATCGAAACGTTGTGTTGAATGAGCCGCTTGCCTGCCTGTTAGGACTCAAGACCAGGGAGCTGGAAGCAAACACTCGCCACAAGATAAAGACGATAGGTCACGAGGCTATTTTTATCCACTGCGACCTTGTGAACGCGTCTGACTCCCTCCAACAAGGGGCGCCCTCACAAGTCCTAGCAAGTGTAGAGCTTGATGAAGGAAAGATATACCTCAATCCAAGCGATCCGGTACGGGTTAGTACCACATCAGTCGGTTACGTGAGTAGTCTCCGTCTTAGTATAAAGGGCGGTGACGGAAACACAATAGAGCGCGGTCTCTACCCGATACGTCTAATCTTAGAAATTACTTAAAGAATAAACTCTCCCCATAATAAAGCTATGGAAGAGTACAACTCAATCTACCCGAACGTACCCCGAGGGGTCAGCCCCTCGGGTGATAACTTCAGACTCCAAAAGACCCACGATGTTTTGGGAAGTTTGGAGCAAGAAGTTAAACATTACGAGAACGTGAGGAAAAAGTATAAACGAGGGCAGAGCGTGTTTTCAAAGTTAAGTGTGGTCTTAGGACTCTTATCCGTCATTCTTGGGTCTAGTGGTTTGGGGACTTCTCTGTCGGGTTTTGGTATCGTCGTCGGAGTTCCGTTGGGTGCTTTGGCCGGTGTTTTCGGTCTTATGTCTGTAGGCTGTGCGGCGGTTTCTAAACGGCTGTCGCAAAAAGTCTCCAAGCACGACCAAACAGCGGCGATGGCAAAGGCAAAAGTAAATAGCATACGCGACCTGGTCTCTAAAGCTTTAAAAGACAACAAAATATCAGACGAAGAGTTCTCTTTAATCTTGAACGAGTTGGACAAGTTTGAGGCTCTAAAGCTCCAGATCCGTCAAAAGTCGGTAAGAGAGGACGAAAAAAACGTAAACATTACCAAGCTGAGGGAAACAGTAAGAGAAGAGATTTTGAAAGACCTGGCGAGTCGACCCGCTCGGTGAAATTTCTGTACGAGAGAACTCCCGTCGGATGGATCTATGAATTGAGATGCGTAAAGGACTGATTTAAAAACATCTTATATGTCATATAAGATGAAGTTTACAGAATTTGCGAAAAGGTACCCCTACTACTCACGCTTCAGGTTCTCTGCCGACGAGCACGGCAATGTGCAATTCGTTTTCAATGGGGACGAATACGATCCATTCGACAAGAATGGGAATCTAGTCAAAACGTTATATCACTTCCCTGGTAATAGCTGGAAACCCGAGAATATCCAGGATTTTCTAGTCGCCGACGACACACAAGCATACAAGGAAACGATCCAGCAACTGTTTGGGTTCCCAAAACAATACAGACTAGACGCGCGTGCAGAGTACAAGATATTGCCGTGGGACGAAAACCCTACGAGAAATAATTACGTCTCTTTCGATGTTTTTATAACACCAGAGCTGAAGACACACTTTGTTTTTAGGGACATATTCACTGACAGCGAGCTTGTATTCAGAACAGCAAAGGAGGCTAGTAGGTGGCTCGACGCCCCGAACCTCAGTTATTGGAGTCAAGCCTTAAATTTTGCTATGTTTTGCGCGACTGCTGGATGTGGTGTGACGCGTGACATGATTGACAACTCTCAAGTGGGGTCATTCTACAGATTTCACATCATTTTCACTATCAGACGAATATTAAACGAGCTACAATGTCCTCTCCCGAAAGATAAGCTTTTTAGTTGGAATAAAAACTTCTACAGCGAAGCAGCTTACCAAAAATTAAGGACAGAGTTCCGGACTGGTGGTGATTTTCGGTTCCTTGGACCGATAAATCATGGGTTAGGGAACGTTTATAATTATGATTATCACGGCTTGTCATCTTCTAACGACAAGTATAAGCCTTATGGCACCATTGATCAATTACACGACGAATGGGACGCTGCCAAAAGCGACCACGAACACATGAATCACTTTGAGATCGAGTACCTGAAAGACCTTAGAACTGGGTTTCAGTATGAGTGGTTCTTTCCGGAAAAATCACTGGGGTTAACCAAAGCTGGGTTGTCTAGGATAAACCAGAGCATCGAAGCCTTTGTTTACTGTATTCTAGGCGCGCAAGTTCAGACCCGGTCGTCAATCGTCGGTGATAGCGGTTCAGCTCAGGAAACGAAACAGGTCTTCACGAAACTCTTTGAAAGCGCGGTGGTGGAAAACAGTATATCGAAAAGTATACAACGGTATCAGTTTGCTTTACAACAGGCGAGACAAAAACTAGACCTGGCTTTCGCCCTCGGTTGTTGGTTAAGTCCATCGTATCTTGTGATAAATAACAACACTTCAATCGCTGGTTATAATAACAAGTTACAAAAAGCCACCACTGATATGAAACTGGGGCTGAATCCGATAAATAACGAGATAAAAACGATCCCAAAACATAATATGGGTCATTCAAAGATTGTGTTACCTCATACCGAGTCAGTCACGGCTCACAAACCGGAACCGGAGGCGAAAACTAACCCAAAGCCGGACGTGATTAAACCCACGAACACGCAGCACGAAAATAACCTTGTCACGATCACAGCCTTTACGGCTGGTTTAGCTTGGTATCTATTCCGGTAACATGCGGGATGCATGTGGACGGATGTGACGTACCGCAAGAAGACAATACCTGTTCACATGCGCATACCAGACCACCCTGGCGACCGCGAACTCTCAATGTAAATACAAAACCTATTTTCAGAATCGCTAGTTGTTAGGGTGATTAGGAATGTATGTGTTTTGTAACGTGAGACGCGTTACAAAACTGAGTGGGTCAATGTTAATTTCCGTTACACGTTCTGCAATGGTGCTTTTGTCTATCGTGTTCGCATATTTGAGACCCTCCGCATAACTTACAAAAGGGTCTCTGTTTGCCGTGTTCACACATCCCTTTCCCCTTGCAGTCTTTACAGACATATCTTGCTCGTCTGTGCTCACAAATGCTACCGCCGTTACATTCTCTGCACCGCGTTTTTCTCCGGTTGTGAGGGCAGATTTGCGATCCGTGACAATCTTTGCAATAATATTTCACTCTACCATGAAGACACTTATAATCCGTTGTTCGCTTTACGGGGGATACTTTCGGGTCTTTCACCGTTTGGTTCTCCATTTCTATCAAACCGGTCATGTCCTTAAATCACTTTTCATTTTTTTACGCCTCGATACTCACCCTCCTAGCCGGCCGACGTCTACCTGGCGAAACACTCTTCCAACATTCCCTTCTCTTGCTCATCAAGACACCAGTCCCAGAACCTGTCCGGGTGCCAGGCCACTGGCATTAGTTCGTCCTCCAGCTTTCTACGGAATCTCACCTTGTGTAGCTTCTCCGGGAGCTCCTCATGCACGAGACCCCACCTCCACGCCGCACGTAGCACCGCGACAATTTCGTGTAGACCCAAAAACCGCGCGTAGTTCATATGTACAATGAGATCGGTCGCGCCCCACTCCAAGCACATCCTGACGATCTCGAGGTTGCCAGATTCGGTGGCCGGTGTTATAGCATAGTCCGGGTCAAACTCGCTGAAGTTTTCTCTCAGCAACTTTAGAACCTCAACGTGACCATTGTACGCCGCCTCAGCGGTGGCCCAACCAACATCGACATCGACACCTAGATCTATCAATAACTCAACAACCCCCACCTGACCTTCCGCCGCCGCAGCACCCATGGCCTCGGTCATGGCCTCTCCTCCGTCGGCACAATACTCGTCCATCACCTTCAAAACCTCTACGTGGCCGCCTTTCGCGGCCATGGACGCTGGATACACGAAGTCACAGGCGCCCGACTCACAACACATCTTAACGATCTCGGTGTGGCCGTTCATTGCGGCCCTGACCATCGGCTTTTCGAAATCCGTCGCACCCCAACTCTTACACAACCTCACGGTCTCGACGCACCCCTCCCACGCCGCGAGCTCCATAACGGCGTCAAAGTCTGCGGCTCCCCACCTCGCTAAGGTGGCGGCTTGATCCTCCACGGTGAGATTTGTAAGACTTCCAGCACTTTGCATATCCATTTTGTTATTACATCCACGTCTTTAAACCACTTTTTTCGAATTTTTTTAGACGTGTTAATTCACATCTACTCCGAACTGACAGTTTTCTGGAAATCCTGATTTCTCTGGAAATCAGGAAACATCATACCACACCAGGCGTACCCAGGACTGTGGCCACTTCTCTCGCTTTCCTACTGATGGTTAACTCGGAGACGCCCGTTCTTTCGGAGAATTTTTTAAGTGTAATATTGACCCCCTTTAGCCGTACCCAGTAATAGGTTAAAGCGACCGCAAAGGATTGTGGGCGAGCGCGATTCAACTCAGACGAGCGGTTCTTAGATCTGTAGTAGAGCTGGACCACCTCTCCCTTCTGTGTGGGGGACGCCGAGAATCTATCCATCACATCGCGAATGTGGTCCACGACGGTGGGAGACGTTCCGTGTAGTAAGTAATCTTTAGGCGCGTTAATACTAAAGATTTTTAGACCCTTAAGGCAACTCTTCCTGCTCAATCCAAAAGTTTCCATCAAGGTTTTCGGTGTCTGACACTTACCGGACATCTTGTAGGCGTAGTAGACGCATGCAAAGACGATCGCCTTCCGTGGGTCGCCGCGAAAAATCTGGCCTTTCGTCACCTGAGTGTATATCTCGTTAGCTTTGGCTACAATTACCCCGCTAAAACCCATGCCCTCCACATCCTTGTCAATATTTCTATCCTCAGACCTACGTACCTGGACCCGACTTGGATCCGAAGACCGTTCGCCGTCGGAATGTCCGTAAAAACCCCATTCCCTTTCGTGCGCGATCACGCGTTGCATCTGTTCCCCGCACTCTAAGCAACTAGTGACCCCGTCTTCTGTGACTAGGTCGTCATGATTGCAAAGGGTGTTACTACTATCCTCGTCTCCCAAGGAGGCTCTACTAGTCTCGTATTCGGTGAGGGCTCGGTCAAACAGTGCAAATTCCGGCATGAGGGTGGGGACGTCAATCTCAGGCACCGGTCCGCCGGGGATATTATATGGTGGTGGTGACCGATCTTCAACCGTGCGTTCAACTGTTCGTTCCTCCATTTTATTAAACTGTTCATGTCTTTAAACCACTTTTCAAAGGCTTTTCAGATGTGAAGCTGAGAGGCTATCCCCTCGAGCTCCCCCTAGGTGGGGTCTAAAGTCTCCACACCACATCTGTGGACTAGTATCTCACCCATCTTTTTTCGCCATACCGTGGCATGGAGACTAACATTGCTAAAACACCGAGGACAATTGTCGCCGCTCCGGCCACAAACCCAACGGGGTCGAAGCTTCCGTATTCTGAGTCTTCATAGTAATCAGCGTCACAACAACAGTGTTCAGGCCCCGCATCCGCAGTGTTACTCACATTCACCTCCAGCACCGGACAACCGCCGGCTGTAGCCGCATCGTTTTTAATCTTCACCTCCGTCTTTAATGTCATTTTATCTATGACCCCATTCGTCTTTAGACCAGAATAGCCTCCCGAGCTCCTCCTAGGTGCGACACGTGACAAAGTGATTGACAGGTGGGCTTGGCTATCACGTGACAAAGTGATTGACAGGTGGGCTTGGCTATCACGTGACAAAGTGATTGACAGGTTTTTGACAAAATGATTGACAGGTGGGCTTGGTTATCACGTGACAAAGTGATTGACAGGTTTTTGACAAAGTGATTGACAGGTGGGCTTGGTTATCACGTGACAAAGTGATTGACAGGTTTTTGACAAAATGATTGACCGGTGGGCGTGGCCGTCACGTGACAAAGTGATTGACGGGTGGGCGTGGTCGTGCAAGAGATCTCTAGCAAACTCGCGCATGCGCAGGTCGCGAGGCTTGGCGGAGGTGCGCGGAGACTTTCGCGCCATTTTGGAATGAAATTTGGGGAGATCAAAAAGTTGCGCCAGCTGCGCCAAAACCCTACTACTCAGTTTCATAATTATTTATAATATAGACACCAGTGTTTTGCTAGGTAATAAGCTTATATACACAACTCGTAAAATTATAATATAGGAAACTACATTCGGGACCTCGAGTGATGAATTCTGATGAATCATTTGAAGCGATTTTGTCTGTTTTCTGTGTATGTCTATATAATTAAGATAAAAAACGGTGGTAGTAAGATTACATGGCCAATGCTTACAATTCAGCTTTCTCTGCTCTAATATTCGCACTCCAGCTTCATGGAGGACGCCATCTTGTGAGTAGAATACAAGTGTCACGTGGTTTTACAGTATGTAAGCGACATACAGAGAAACCACGTGACTGTGACGCAAGATACTAAAATATCTTGACTGCGGGATTTTCGAACAATGTTTTAAGGGTAAAATAAATAAGTTATTTACCGACTTGAGGTCGGTCCGAATAGAGAAAAACTGTGACAGAGGTCTGGGAAATGCTGACCGAGGCCGGACCTCCCAGCCGTTAAATAACCTATATATTACACCGCCATCTGGTCGCTCTCGCCTTTTTCCCATCAAACCCGCGTATAAGAAACACACACAAAAAACTCGACGATTTTCACTAGTATCTTGATGATGATTTTAGATGTTTGGCCTACTAAAAGCGACAACAAAACAATTTGTCGCACACGACTGTCACCGTCAAACACTAAGTGATATTAAAACACACCTTGCAGATATAAGTAAAGATAATCTAGTGAGTGTAAATCCATGCAAATCTAAATTTGATCTTTGAACTGTATTTGCACAAAATACAAACATGAAATTTACATACAAATTTACAACCCAAGCAAATTATTCAAAGTTGATCTTTGAACTGTATTTGAACAAAATAAAAACATGAAATTTACATAAAAATTTACCATCCAAGCAAATCAATCAAAGTTGATCTTTGAAATGTTATTTGCACAAAATACAAACATGAAATTTACATACAAATTTACCATCCAAGCAAATTATTCAAAGTTGATCTTTGAAAAGTGTTTGAACAACATGCAAATATAAAATTTGTATACACGTTTACTACCAAAGCAAATCAGGCACCAAATATAGTGCCTGATATTTACATCATATTTGCGCGATAGGCAAAGTTGTGTAAATCCGTTTTTTCGTCGGGAAAAGATATCACGAAAGAATCGAAAAAGAAAGCATTGTTACTACTTTGTGCACGAATAGACGTGCAAGAGATATTTTAAACGCTAACCGACCCATTAGAAAAGGCGCCAACCGGAGACAAGTGTTATAAACAAGCGATATAAGAATACTCGACAGCTACTTTAGCCCGCAAATCAACGTGCCTTACGAGAGACATTGTTTCAGACAAAGGAATTATAAGGAACGCGAAACGGTAGACCAGTTTGTCACGAGACTGTCCCAAATTGCGGATAATTGTGATTTCGGTGACAAAAAAAACGGAACACATGAGAGATCAATTCGTCGACAAGTGCAAGTCACACGACTTACGGAAGAAATTTCTCTAATCCTGGGCGCGCTCAAGAGCTTGCTAGAGCAATGGAAGCTGCAGAAAGTTAAGCGAAATCTATAGCATAACAGCTTCAAGACAGCAGGGAAAGTCAACTCTTTAAGAGGAAGAGAGGAAAAGGAGAAGTTATTGACAGAACGCCTTGGCAAGACCTATACTGAGTAGACAGACCAGTGAAATGCTAGGAGTTCTGCGGATGCAAGTGAATACGGTTCAAGAGGATGAACTGTTCGAAGAATACAAGTAGTGTTTTACAGGAGTGGGAAAATTAAAAAAATTCCAAGCTAAGATACATGTTGACTAGTCTGTAAGACTTTTTGCGAAGAAAGCCATAACTTTCGGGTTAGGAGGCAAGGTCAACCAGAAGCTTGAGGAGCTCAAGAACCTTGACATCATTGAGAAGTGTCAGGGCCTACATCTTGGGCTAGCCTAGTTATAATACCCAGGCCATGGAGAAATAAGACTATGTGTTGACATGAGAATGGCTAATGAGGCTGTGGTACGGGAACGGCACCCGATAACCACTGTGGATGCTATTCTGTACAACTCAAATGGGAGTACATTACATTCAGCAAACTAGACTTCAAGTGGGGCTTCAATCAGATTGAATCGGATGAGCAGTCTAGGATTATCACCACATTTCTGACACGAAGGTCTCTTAAAGCACAAGCGGCTCATATTTGGCATATCGTCTGCACCAGAACTCTACCAGCACATCGTGCAGCAAGTATTGTCAAGCTGCGAGCCTTCAATATTCACGACGACATAATCGCACTTTGGAGGAACATGGTGCAAAGCTACAGAAGACTCTTGATCTGCTGGAGAACAAGGGTTTAATCTGGATAAGGAGAAGTGTGTTTTCAGGATGTCAGAACTGACATTTATGGGCTATGTCTTGTCTAGCAAGGGGATTGGTCCCACAGAATCTAGGATGGAAGCAGTATTGAGTGTTAAAGAACCACAGATACTCGCAGTTGAAGGACTCATAGAAATTAGCATCGGGATCATTATCATTTAGGCTTAATCGATTGGTACTTTCAGAAAGTAATGGGTTAAATTTTAGGCAAGCCAATCTGTTCGGATCAAATTTAATTGAACCATTTTGTTGCTCATAGAGCGCTAGTTGAAAATCCTCATCTGTAAGATGACAAAAAGGCAAAACCTCGCAAAGAGGAATGAAACTACCAGTGCTGCTACTTAGCTCACTATTCGCCGGCTGGAGATTCAGCGTTCTTCCTTTCTTTTATAACCAAGCGATCCAAGACAAAATACGCCATCTTGCCCGCTTTCCTTGCTTCCTTCATCTTGGGGATTTGGCCTTCACATTTCATCAGATTAGCCCTCGCCAGGTCTTCCCGCTAAGTACAGGCCTTCAGGCTTGACTTTCCTTGCCTCCCGTATCACGGCCTCGCGTTGTTTCCAATCACGGAGCTTGCAAACGATGGTCCTTGGCTTGGTCTGCTCGCCGCCACGGGCTTTCTTTCTGCTCTCAACCCTGTGAGCTTGTTCTATTTCCACGTTTTCAAAACCAAATTTGGTTTTGATGGCCTCTTTTACCTTTACCTCTGCGTCATACCATGTTTCGCCTTCGGACTCCTCTATTCCTTACACCTGGATATTATTTCGGCGGGACTGGTTCTCGAAATATTCCAGGGAGTTTTTTACCTGGCCGATACCGTCTTCTGCTGTCTCAAGCTTTGACGGCTTTAGTTAGTTTATATCTTTTTGAGAAAACTCGAGGCTAGCTTTTATCCCAGCAATTTTGCCGACAAGCTCGTCAACCCGGACGTTAATTTCCAAGATTTTTTTAGATATAGAGGGGGGTCTCCCATGCCATCAGGTCAGAGGGAAATTGTATGAGGGAAAACTCTGCCATGGAGAGTCTGAAAACTTAGAAGGTAACGGGGAAGCCAAAAATCCACCAGGAATTTTAAGTCCCCAGTCTGTTTTAACCAGGTCAGCAGCATACCTGTCAACTCTCCAGGTCTCCAGGTTTTAACGTGAAATCACCAGGTTTTTGGCAAAAAATTGAACCAAAAAAAAAACAAACAAAAAAAAAAAAAAGGTCTACGGACCAAGTCTCAAGGTTTCTGATCACATTTGATTGACACATATGAAGTGGTAGGGGGTGTATGAAAGCAATTTGGCCTGTTAGCCAAGCTATTTTTCTTAGTGTATTTTTGTCATAAAGAGCTTTTTACGTATTTATGGTTTGCTTAAAAGTTGAGAAAAAAAGAGACATTTGGGTATTAATTAGTTGTTTCACTAATTTAAACAAATCCCCTATTTTTTTATTTGACAATGTTGTTCAAATGATCATTCTAGATTAGGGCTATATGACTTTCAAAAGATTTCTCATCACAACTTGTTTATTATGATAGTCATAAAAAGACCATGAGTTATATGACCACTATTCTTAGTAACATTACCCCACAATGGTATCACCTGTTTTTAAAAGTTTTTCAGTTTTCAGGTAATATTGATTGCAAAATAAAAAGTTTAAGCCAACTATAAATCAAAATAGTGTTGAAATGTTTCACATTCCTTTTTATTTTATTTCTTACTTTTATCTTTGTCATAACCAAGGCTTGAGTCTTTTTGACTGACTGCAAATAATCATAAACACAAACAAAATGAAAGCAATATTTCTTCAATGTCAGATACATTGAGTGTAATCTGCGTCCCCCCAAAAATGACACAGATGGGGATGGGAAACATTTGTTGTTGTTTTTATTTGGGTATGCTAGTGGAGTATCTGTTAATTATGTGAGCCTAGAACACTTTAAAAAAGGACAGCAATTATACAAAGCTGCTATGATTGCAATTGTCAGTTGTACTGTGACGGAAATGGATAATATGTTGATTGTTCTTTTTCGGGGGGCTTTTGGATATTTATTTTTAAAATGTTCTTGGGATCCAGACTCAAAGAATTTTAGAAAATATAAAGAGTGTAAACATTGCTTTTATTATTATCTCCTTATTTTTTCTATACTTCATATATGAGATTTAAAGCTTTGAGGTCAAAACACTGCATTTGTCTAATAAATGTCATCTTTATTTTAAAAATGCTCAAGTCCAAAACTCAGCATTGGATACAAAATGCACATGAAGTTCATTTTTGAGTAGATTAATTATCATGGCAATTATAATGGTCAAGTGATTCATACTTCAGTAAATATAAGTTAAATAATAAAAAAGATGGAAAAGTCTCTGCAATTAATCTATAATTAAAAGAGCATAGGCAGAGACTTGCGGCCTTGACTATGGACAAGGAACAGTAAATTCAAGGCTTTTCATAGTTACTCAGAAATTAAAAGGGCAGAAAAGCATTGAATTTACTGCTCCTTGTTCATTTTTTCTATTAGGGACATCAAGAGCTTTGTTTGTGCAATTTGCATTTGCTGCTGTAACTGCATCTCTTGCTGTCGCTGTTGCTGCTCCAGCTGGGATTGCTGTAGCTGTTGCTGCCACTGCCGTTGTTGCTGTTGCCATTGCTGCTGTTGCAGCTCAAACTGTTGGCGGCTTTGTTGCTGAAGGTGCTCTAGCATCCCTTCCTGCTGTTTGAGTGCTGCAGCTGTCTCTTGCTTTCTTAGTTCAAGCTCTTCTTTTTTTAACTCAAACTGTTCCTGCGCCTGATAGTAAAACATATTTTACCATAATAGGGAGTGATCTAAAACTACATGCAAAAAGGAAATTTATAAGAATGCTCAACTTTAAACACAATACCACAATCACAACTTTTATTCCTTATTATGAAAATCTTCCATCACACACAAAATTCCCCCCCCAATTAACAGGCATCCACACACACAGCTTCATGTTGATTCATCAAGACAAGATCCATGATATACATCCACAACTACTGAAGCACAATAGTAATTAACAATTTCTTCACTGTGTGTGTCAATGCCTCCTTGGGTTTTAAAGTATTTTGGCATAGAAACATTAAATTCATTATCTACTACCCAGGAAGAGAGCATTACCGTCCCAAAGGGGAAGCACCCCCTCCCTAAATTT
This sequence comes from Nematostella vectensis, assembly GCF_932526225.1. NCBI lineage: Eukaryota > Metazoa > Cnidaria > Anthozoa > Actiniaria > Edwardsiidae > Nematostella > Nematostella vectensis. Next base: position 14,456,540 of record NC_064037.1, on the reverse strand, counting down.
TTGAGGGGTCAGATTTACTTTTGAGGAAAGATATTTTACTTTTGACGAAAGATATATATTATTACCTTCTCTCTTAAATATACAGGGGTTTCGCTCCCATTCCCTTTTCTTTTCTTTGCCATTGGCCCATCATCTTCCTTCCTTTTGCTCGTCTCCCCCAGCTTCTCCATCGCCCGGTTCCGCATCTGCTCCTCCCCCTTCTGTCTATCCAAATCCTTTTTTTCATTTGCTGCTTCCACTTCTAACTTTGCTTCAGCAAAGCGCTCCACCAGCTCCTCTAACAAACGCTAGCAGTTTGTTAGCTCCGGCGTATCAATCCCACTTGCCTTCATCTCTTCTGCTATCTTTTTTTGTATTTTTTTTTTTTCAAGAAGACTGTACCGCTCTCGGACAGAACGCCCCTTCAGTTTGCAGCCATTTGATGAGAATTGTGGGATGACATTAAGTGCCTCTGCCACACCCTCCCACACCTTCCCTCGCTCTGTTGATCCAAGTTTATGAACCCATGGCTCATGGACCATAACTTCCATGAGCATCGATTTGTCGTGAATTGCATTCCACTTTATTGCCATCTGTAAATAGAAAAAAAAGTTTGTCATTTGTCTTCCCAAATGTGTTAACTAATTTAGACAAGAGTTTATAATGTTATCGCTGAACTGATGAAATTATCAAATAAAATCCATGCTTGCATTTGTTTGTGTGCTACTTCCTGAACGAAACGAAAAAAAAACTTGAATATATTCCTAGGAACAAATGTAGGAAGAAATATCGCCTTAAAACTACATTGGAGGCGTTCAAACATATTTCTCTGTAATGATTTGCTTGGCTATGTTTTGACAAGTTGACAACAAAAATACGCTACGATAAAAGCAAATGATTTCGCAAAAATAAAAGAGAGGCAAGTTATTTTAACTACCCAATTCCATTTCCATATACTTTCTGCATAATTCAAAAGTTATCTGGCAGAAGAATAACCAATAGATAAAGTTAAAAGCAATAAAAAGTACTCACGTTTTGGCTGAAACGGCAAACGCCGGTGTTTCACGTACTCGACGACAACAAGACGGCAAAATAAACCGGAAGACGCGTCACTTTTGGTCTAAAAGATGACGTCGCCGCGTCACACAACGTCGTTTGCCGTCGCCGTTTTGAGTTGCGTAAGGTCTCTAATATAGAGACTACAGCAGTCCATGGACGATTTTGATTTGTTTGAAAAAGCTGTAAGTTTATCTGTTGATGTAAATACAATGCATGCGAAATTTTTCTCCAAACAATGTCTGAGGTCTCGATTTGCATACTTTTTTGCTTCTGAGTTTGCCATGGAATGGCCAATAAACAGACCCAAATCTGTACCTTATCGTGATAGAGAACCAAGCAGAATCCTCATTCGGCAACTCACACGTATAATGCTTAAAATCAGGAGTTTTATATTACAAAGAATGTACCTGTGTCATCTAGAATACATTGCCAATACATTGTCAATAAATGCAGGACAAACACTCAACACATGGTAAATTAAAACAAATAAAGGCCAATGGGTTTAGAAAGCAACCTAGAATAAAACACAGGTTACATAGTGCTGGAATGGAGCCAACACATAGTAAGATGAATTCAAGAAATCCTAAACTGTTATATACAATTATACATAGTTTATACAATTGGGCAGAATGGCTGGACATTTCCGTATGCCATAAATTAAAAGACAGAAATCACTGGCGCGTTACCTCATTAACTAGCCGGCGGGAGGTTCAAATACAGAGAAAATGGCCGTCAAGGCGCACGACTAAAACTGTCATAACTCACTAACGCTTTAGTTTCGAACAGCCTTTCACAGGAACCATGTTGAGCAAGAGTAGATCTTTATACTGATATGCATCATATGACGTTTGAATGGAAAAACCCGGGTATGTTGGGCTCTTGAATATCAGTCATTTTTCGTATAAATTTGTATGAGCAAGAAACTTCAATTAGCGATTGCCGCAAAACCGTGAGGTCCTGAAATGCCTTCACGGGATTTTGGTAGAGCACGATTTTAGCTTCAAAATGAAACTTTTTGCGTGAAAATCGACGGAGAATACAGGGGTACATCAGAAGAAAAACCACAAAAGTCTTATGAAAAGCGTAAAAAAAGTGCTAATTATTCAGAGTTAGTTTACAAGTGCAAACCACTTTCTACACTCCCTTGGGATCCGGCAGTCAACCATGCGAAGACCGCGCTAAATTTAAATAGTGATATATCAGTCTTAGGTATTTGTCAGGATAATTTGTATGAGGCGGGTTTTTATGTATTTCGTCTTGTTTTTATTCTTTAAAGAAGAAAATAAACAATTATTTTTTTGTAAAAGAGAGAACGTAAAAGACTGAAGGGTGCTCTAAGATGAGGTCCTTTGAGATATTTAACAAAGCAAAAATAACACGAATTCAAAACACGACTCTCGCGCATATTTCCCCTATATATCCCCGGTGATACATTACGAACCCCGACGTAACTTACACCAAAATGATCCCTGGAATGTGTAGACTAAGTATTTTGTTTTTATTTTTGTGAGTTTCCAGTGGCGTAGGTACGATCAGCTATAGTTTTATTCCGATTCACACTTCGGTGTTTAACAAGAAAGCAGAAACAGACGAATTCAAAACACGACTCTCGCCCTTATTTCCCAAATACATTACGATCTCCAACATAACTTATACCAAAATGATTCCTGGAATGCGTAGACTAAGTATTTTGTATTTATTTTTGTGCGTTTTCAGTGGAGTAGGTACGATCAGCTATAGTTTTATTCCGATTCACACTCCGGTGTTTATAAGAAAGCAGAAACTGACGAATTCAAAACACGACTTGATCGCCTTTCCCCCCCCCCCCCCCCCCCCCCCCCCCCCCGAAATAGCAGAACTTCGACGTAACTTATACCAAAATGGTCCCTAAAATATATATGCGATTTCTATAGTGCGGGTAAAATCACGGCAAAAAAAGTCGAGTTTGCACCTAGCGCAGACATGTGGAATATCCGGGGCAAACGTGGAATATTCCATTTGTCTGCGCGCGTCTTCCCTGGGAGAATATTCCGTGTCTTACACGGGTAGAAGGGAGCGATAGCGTACCGCATCCGCAAGTCTTCCTACCTATGATTATTAGGCGCTTACTAAAGTATTCGCCGTGTCTTCCGCTAGTATTCGCTAGCGTAAGCGCGTGTGTTCCGCAGTGCAGACAGGGTGATTATATGTGCATACCTAAATATTCCTTAGGTTTTCCTATAGGTGATTATCTGCGCTTACTCGAGTATTCGCCGCGTCTTACGCTAGATTCGCTAGCGTAAGCGCGTGTCTTCCGCAGTACAGACAAGGAGATTATACGTGCATACCTAAATATTCCGTGCATACCTAAATATTCCGTGCATACCTAAATATTCCGTACGCTAGTATTCGCTAGCGTAAGCGATTGTCTTCCGCATTACATACAAGGTGATTATATGTGCATATCTAAATATTTCCTAGGTTTTCCTATAGGTGATTATTTGCTCTTACTCGAGTGTTCGTTTGCGTTTGGAGACAGTAAAACTTTGGACATAATATTCATGTTAAAAATAGTTTATTAACAATGTAAGTCAGTGAAATGTAAAATACAAGTGCATACAGTCTTCAGAATAACAAATCACATAACATGCTTACATAGTTAGTAGGGTTGCTAAGCCAGTGATAAAAACATAAATACGTTCTATAGCTAATTTCGCGTTACATCAATAATCAGCACTTAGTGAGGCAGTACTAAGTTCAATAAGAAACTGATTTATTAAAAAAATAAAAATTTATAAACATGTGCAACAAATTGTAATATTTAGAGTGTAGTATGTAGTCAAGCCAGAACAAAAGGGAACAATGAATTTGGGGTGTATTAGTAATGAATACGCTAAAGAGTTTTCCAGTGGTTTATGAACCATTCTATTAGAATTTTATCAAAAGAACATATTTATTGTGTTTTAAGGTGACGCGGGTTCGATGGTTTATAATTTGTTTATGAAATTCAAACCAAGACTTGTTGCGCTAATATTTGTAATCCATCGAATCCTAAAAAGCCAGAAACCACAGTTACAACAATATAGCTGTTTGAAATAAAAAGCCAGCTATTGCCGAATTTGGCATTTCATTGAAAGCACCAGTTTTGATAAAACATATACTTTTTAGTATATATCTATAGAAGAGTGGTCTAACATGCAAGTTCGACGGCGCTTGCATGCAGTTTTGATCTATCAAAATATTTTGAGTACATCGATATCAACGCTTTCAAATAAAAGGCATAAACATTTGGCAATTTGCTTGTTATAATCTCTAAACAGCTATTTTTAGTCCATGGTATTTGGTTTTTCAGGGTTCGAAAGAATTGTAAAACCTGTGTTAAAACAAGTTCGTATCAGCGCGGTTATAATAGTATATTTGTTATTTCGCGTCTGTTACAGAGGGGTGCGTAAATACACAAACACGCGAAAGCACACTTACAAACAGGAAGAAAGCTCTGCTAGCAGGGTTGAGGGCCTAGACACTCAAAGCTACCCAGGCGCTTGTGGAACACCTACTAAGTTAAAGGCATGACAAATAATAATTACTAATTTTACAATTACAGACTTATCTATTGTGATTGGTTCTGATTAATAATCACCACAAACATCATACTGTAGTCCTTGTAGTCCCTTTTCCTGCAGAAAAAAAAGAGAGGAAAAATTAATAGAGATTATTTACTATTTGTATTTAAAAATAAAGAAAAACAAAACAAGAGCAACACATTAGACAGCAAAAGTGACAAAAGTTCATTGTTATCCAGCCTAGTTTTTATATACAATGCTCAGGAATACTCTACACAGCAAAATTGATAAGTTTATAAACAGTAAGGACAGCACAACTAATGAAATCCTCAGAGCTAATAATCTCTTTACTGAGTGATGAACCAGTAGCGTGTCAGCTGCTGATAAATAGCTTGGTATCGCACTACCGAAGCCTCGAACGAAATATAAATCATAACAGAATAAGTTCTTTGTTTGCTTCGCTGTTATCCAAAGAAATTAAAGGTTATTGGCTTATCTCCTTATAAATAAATAGCTTGGCTAAATGGTATTGTAAGTTTTATAATTTAGTTTGTCAGGACATTGTTATCGAAGCTTTACTTTCCCCCGAATATCCTGACCCACAAAATATACTCTTAACTCACTATTAACTTTATAATATGCATTCCACTGTATCTGCGTCTTGAAGAAGATAGGATTTCGAGGTAGAGGCAAAGTTATAACACAAAGTTATAACACGCGTAACGCTGAGGCGGTTAACCGTCGACCAACTAAGACCGCCAAAATTTTGAAATGAAATAATTGGCTGGCCCCTGTACCGCTTTTGCTATCAGTAAAAATATTTGCGAATACACACGGAAGACTTGGGAATATTCCAGATCTTACACTGTAGAATATTCGAGCAGACGCGGTGTCCACCTCATGTCTTACCACCGGGGAAGACTTGCGGAAAACACGAGTTTACACCCGTGGATTATTAGGGGAAGACATGCGAATACGAACGAGGGTTACCAAAGGGGGGTTATGAAGACATGCGAATATGCGCGTAAGACATGGGGAATATTCCAGATCTTACACTGTAGAATATTCGAGTAGACGCAGAGTCGACCCCATGTCTTACCACCGGGGAAGACTTGTAGAATACACGAGTTTACACCCGTGGGTTATTAGGGGAAGACATGCGAATACGAACAGAAGGGGGGGTACCAAAGCGGGGTTATGAAGACATGCGAATATGCGCGTAACTAATGAGTCATGGTTGTCATTGTCAATTAATTTCAAGATAATTGGAACAAGTGAACCGTTGGTGGTATAATGTTTAGCATAGCTGTCTTCCAAGCAGTTGACCCGGGTTCTATTCCCGGCCAACGCAAATTCCTTTTTGCTAGTCAAGGATTCATGGCTGTCATTTTCAATTAATTTCAAGATAATTGCAACAAGTGAAGCGTTGGTGGTATACTGGTTAGCATAGCTGCCTTCCAAGCAGTTGACACTACTTCGATTCCCTTCCAACGCAAATTCCTTTTTACTTTTTAAAAAGTTTTAGTTGTCATTGTCAATTAGCGTTGGTGATATAGTGGTTAGAATTCCCAAGTGCTTCCCAAGCAGTTGACCCGGGTTCGATTCCCGGCCAACGCAAATTCCCTTTTTCTTTTCAATGAGTTTTAGTTGTCAATGTCAATTAATTTCAAAATTATTGGAACATTAGAAACGTTAGTGGTATATTGGTAGCATAGCTGCCTTCCAAGCAGTTGACCCGGGTTCGATTCCCGGCCAACGCAATTTCATTTTTACTTGTCAATGAATCATGGTTGTCATTGTCAATCAAATGCAAGAGTATGGTAAAAAATGAAGCGTTGGTGGTACAGTGGTTAAGATAGCTGCCTTCCAAGCAGTTTACCCTGGTTAGAATCCCCACCAACATTATTTTATTTTAACTTGTTAATGATTCATAGTTGTCTTTGTCAATTAATTTCAAAATTATTGGAACATTTGAAGCGTTAGTGGTATAGTGGTAGCATAGCTGCCTTCCAAGCAGTTGACCCGGGTTCGATTCCCGGCCAACGCAATTCCAATTTTACTTGTCAATGAATCATTGTTGTCATTGTCAATTAAATGCAAGAGTATGGTAAGAAATGAAGCGTTGGTGGTACAGTGGTTAGCAAAGATGCCTTGCAAGCAGTTAACCTGGTTCGAATCCCGACCAACAAAATGTAATTTTTACTTGTTCAAGGATTCAAAGTTTTCTTTGTCAATTATATTCAAGATGATTGCAACAAGTGAAGCGTTGGTGGTATAGTGGTTAGCATAGCTGCTTCCCAAGCAGTTGACCCGGGTTCGATTCCCGGCCAACGCAAATTCCCTTTTTCTTTTCAATGAGTTTTAGTTGTCAATGTCATTTAATTTCAAGATGATTCGAACAAGTGAAATGTTGGTGGTATAGTGGTTAGCATAGCTGGCTTCCAAGCAGTTTACTCGGGTTCGATTCCCGGCCAACGCAATTTTATTTTTACTTGTCAATGAATCATGGTTTTTATAGTCAATTATATGCAAGAGTATGGTAAAAAGTGAAGCGTTGGTAGTATAGTGGTTAGCATAGCTGCTTCCCAAGCAGTTGACCCGGGTTCGATTCCCGGCCAACGCAAATTCCCTTTTTCTTTTCAATGCGTTTTAGTTGTCAATGTCATTTAATTTCAAGATGATTGGAACAAGTGAAATGTTGGTGGTATAGTGGTTAGCATAGCTGCCTTTCAAGCAGTTAACCCGGATCCGATTCCCGGCCAACGCAATTTCAATTTTACTTGTCAATGAATCATGGTTGTCATTGTCAATTAAATGCAAGAGTATGGTAAGAAATGAAGCGTTTGTGGTACAGTGGTTAGCATAGCTGCCTTCCAAGCAGTTAACCCTGGTTCGAATCCAGACCAACAAAATTTAATTTTTACTTGTTAATGAGTCATGGTTGTCTTTGTCAATTGATTTCAAAATTATTGGAACAATTGAAGCGTTGTTGGTACAGTGGTTAGCATAGCTGTCTTCCAAGCAGTTGACCCGGGTTCGATTCCCGGCCAACGTAATATCATTTTTACTTGTCAATGAGTCATGGTTGTCATTGTCAATTAAATGCAAGAGTATGGTAAAAAATGAAGCGTTGGTGGTACAGTGGTTAAGATAGCTGCCTTCCAAGCAGTTTACCCTGGTTAGAATCCCCACCAACATTATTTTATTTTAACTTGTTAATGATTCATAGTTGTCTTTGTCAATTAATTTCAAAATTATTGGAACATTTGAAGCGTTAGTGGTATAGTGGTAGCATAGCTGCCTTCCAAGCAGTTGACCCGGGTTCGATTCCCGGCCAACGCAATTCCAATTTTACTTGTCAATGAATCATTGTTGTCATTGTCAATTAAATGCAAGAGTATGGTAAGAAATGAAGCGTTGGTGGTACAGTGGTTAGCATAGCTGCCTTTCAAGCAGTTAACCCTGGTTCGAATCCCGACCAACAAAATTTAATTTTTACTTGTTAAGGATTCATGGTTGTCTTTGTCAATTAATTTCAAGATTTTTGCAACAAGTGAAGCGTTGGTGGTATAGTGGTTAGAATAACTGACTTCCAAGCAGTTGACCCGGGTTCGATTCCCGGCTAAAGCAATTTCATTTTTACTTGTCTATGATTCATAGTTTTCTTTGTAAATTATATTCAAGATGATTGCAACAAGTGAAGCGTTGGTGTTATAGTGGCTAGCATAGCTGCCTTCCAAGCAGTTGACCCGGGTTCGATTCCCGGCCAACGCAATTTCATTTTTACTTGTCAATGAATCATGGTTGTCATAGTCAATTAAATGCAAGAGTATGGTAAGAAGTGAAGCGTTGGTGGTTAAGTGGTTAGCATAGCTGCCTTCCAAGCAGTTGACCCTGGTTCGATTCCCGACCAACAAAATTTAATTTTTACTTGTTAATGATTCATGGTTGTCTTTTTCATATAATTTCCAAATTATTGGAACAAGTGAAGCGTTGGTGGTATAGTGGTTAGCATAGCTGTCTTCCAAGCAGTTTACCCGGGTTCCATTCCCGGCTAACGTAATTTCATTTTTACTTGTCAATGAGTCATGGTTGTCATTGTCAATTAAATGACAGAGTATGGTAATCAGTGAAGAGTTGGTGGTACAGTGGTTAGAATAGCTGCCTTCCAAGCAGCTGACCCTAGTTCGAATCCCCACCAACAACATTTAATTTTAACTTCTTAATGATTCATGGTTGTCTTTATCAATTAATTTCAAAATTATTGGAACAATTGAAGCGTTGGTGGTACAGTGGTTAGCATAGCTGCCTTCCAAGCAGTTGACCCGGGTTCGATTCCCGGCCAACGCAATTTCAATTTTACTTGTCAATGAATAATGGTTGTCATTGTCAATTAAATGCAAGAGTATGGTAAGAAATGAAGCGTTGGTGGTACAGTGGTTAGCAAAGATGCCTTGCAAGCAGTTAACCTGGTTCGAATCACGACCAACAAAATGTAATTTTTACTTGTTAAGGATTCAAAGTTTTCTTTGTCAATTATATTCAAGATGATTGCAACAAGTGAAGCGTTGGTGGTATAGTGGTTAGCATAGCTGCTTCCCAAGCAGTTGACCCGGGTTCGATTCCCGGCCAGCGCAAATTCCCTTTTTCTTTTCAATGAGTTGTAGTTGTCAATGTCATTTAATTTCAAGATGATTGGAACAAGTGAAATGTTGGTGGTATAGTGGTTAGAATAGCTGCCTTTCAAGCAGTTAACCCGGATCCGATTCCCGGCCAACGCAATTTCAATTTTACTTGTCAATGAATCATGGTTGTCATTGTCAATTAAATGCAAGAGTATGGTAAGAAATGAAGCGTTGGTGGTACAGTGGTTAGCATAGCTGCCTTCCAAGCAATTAACCCTGGTTCGAATCCCGACCAACAAAATTTAATTTTTACTTGTTAATGATTCATTGTTGTCTTTGTCAATTAATTTCAAAATTATTGGAACAATTAAAGCGTTGGTGGTACAGTGGTTAGCATAGCTGTCTTCCAAGCAGTTGATCCGGGTTCGATTCCCGGCCAACGCAATTTCAATTTTACTTGTCAATGAATAATGGTTGTCATTGTCAATTAAATGCAAGAGTATGGTAAGAAATGAAGCGTTGGTGGTACAGTGGTTAGCAAAGATGCCTTGCAAGCAGTTAACCTGGTTCGAATCACGACCAACAAAATGTAATTTTTACTTGTTAAGGATTCATGGTTGTCTTTGTCAATTAATTTCAAGATTTTTGCAACAAGTGAAGCGTTGGTGGTATAGTGGTTAGAATAACTGACTTCCAAGCAGTTGACCCGGGTTCGATTCCCGGCCAGCGCAAATTCCCTTTTTCTTTTCAATGAGTTGTAGTTGTCAATGTCATTTAATTTCAAGATGATTGGAACAAGTGAAATGTTGGTGGTATAGTGGTTAGAATAGCTGCCTTTCAAGCAGTTAACCCGGATCCGATTCCCGGCCAACGCAATTTCAATTTTACTTGTCAATGAATCATGGTTGTCATTGTCAATTAAATGCAAGAGTATGGTAAGAAATGAAGCGTTGGTGGTACAGTGGTTAGCATAGCTGCCTTCCAAGCAGTTAACCCTGGTTCGAATCCCGACCAACAAAATTTAATTTTTACTTGTTAATGATTCATTGTTGTCTTTGTCAATTAATTTCAAAATTATTGGAACAATTAAAGCGTTGGTGGTACAGTGGTTAGCATAGCTGTCTTCCAAGCAGTTGATCCGGGTTCGATTCCCGGCCAACGTAATTTCATTTTTACTTGTCAATGAGTCATGGTTGTCATTGTCAATTAAATGCAAGAGTATGGTAAAAAATGAAGCGTTGGTGGTACAGTGGTTAAGATAGCTGCCTTCCAAGCAGTTGACCCTGGTTAGAATCCCCACCAACATTATTTTATTTTAACTTGTTAATGATTCATAGTTGTCTTTGTCAATTAATTTCAAGATTATTGCAACAAGTGAAGCGTTGGTGGTATAGTGGTTAGAATAACTGACTTCCAAGCAGTTGACCCGGGTTCGATTCCCTGCTAAAGAAATTTCATTTTTACTTGTCTATGATTCATAGTTTTCTTTGTAAATTATATTCAAGATGATTGCAACAAGTGAAGCGTTGGTGTTATAGTGGCTAGCATAGCTGCCTTCCAAGCAGTTGACCCGGGTTCGATTCCCGTCCAACTCAATTTCATTTTTACTTGTCAATGAATCATGGTTGTCATAGTCAATTAAATGCAAGAGTATGGTAAGAAGCAGTTGACTCTGGTTCGATTCCCGACCAACAAAATTTAATTTTTACTTGTTAATGATTCATGGTTGTCTTTTTCATATAATTTCCAAATTATTGGAACAAGTGAAGCGTTGGTGGTATAGTGGTTAGCATATCTGTCTTCCAAGCAGTTGACCCTGGTTCGATTCCCTACCAACAAAATTTAATTTTTACTTGTTAATGATTCATGGTTGTCTTTTTCATATAATTTCCAAATTATTGGAACAAGTGAAGCATTGGTGGTATAGTGGTTAGCAACCCGTTGACCCGGGTTCCATTCCCGGCTAACGTAATTTCATTTTTACTTGTCAATGAGTCATGGTTGTCATTGTCAATTAAATGCAAGAGTATGGTAATCAGTGAAGAGTTGGTGGTACAGTGGTTAGAATAGCTGCCTTCCAAGCAGCTGACCCTAGTTTGAATCCCCACCAACAACATTTAATTTTAACTTCTTAATGATTCATGGTTGTCTTTATCAATTAATTTCAAAATTATTGGAACAATTGAAGCGTTGGTGGTATAGTGGTTAGCATAGCTGCCTTCCAAGCAGTTGACCCGGGTTCGATTCCCGGCCAACGCAATTTCAATTTTACTTGTCAATGAATAATGGTTGTCATTGTCAAATAAATGCAAGAGTATGGTAAGAAATGAAGCGTTGGTGGTACAGTGGTTAGCAAAGATGCCTTGCAAGCAGTTAACCTGGTTCGAATCACGACCAACAAAATGTAATTTTTACTTGTTAAGGATTCAAAGTTTTCTTTGTCAATTATATTCAAGATGATTGCAACAAGTGAAGCGTTGGTGGTATAGTGGTTAGCATAGCTGCTTCCCAAGCAGTTGACCCGGGATCGATTCCCGGCCAACGCAAATTCCCTTTTTCTTTTCAATGAGTTTTAGTTGTCAATGTCATTTAATTTCAAGATTATTGAAACAAGTGAAATGTTGGTGGTATAGTGGTTAGCATAGCTGGCTTCCAAGCAGTTGACCCGGGTTCGATTCCCGGCCAACGCAATTTCATTTTTACTTGTCAATGAATCATGGTTTTTATAGTCAATTAAATGCAAGAGTATGGTAAGAAATGAAGCGTTGGTGGTACAGTGGTTAGCATAGCTGCCTTGCAAGCAGTTAACCTGGTTCGAATCACGACCAACAAAATGTAATTTTTACTTGTTAAGGATTCAAAGTTTTCTTTGTCAATTATATTCAAGATGATTGCAACAAGTGAAGCGTTGGTGGTATAGTGGTTAGCATAGCTGCTTCCCAAGCAGTTGACCCGGGATCGATTCCCGGCCAACGCAAATTCCCTTTTTCTTTTCAATGAGTTTTAGTTGTCAATGTCATTTAATTTCAAGATTATTGAAACAAGTGAAATGTTGGTGGTATAGTGGTTAGCATAGCTGGCTTCCAAGCAGTTGACCCGGGTTCGATTCCCGGCCAACGCAATTTCATTTTTACTTGTCAATGAATCATGGTTTTTATAGTCAATTAAATGCAAGAGTATGGTAAAAAGTGAAGCGTTGGTAGTATAGTGGTTAGCATAGCTGCTTCCCAAGCAGTTGACCCGGGTTCGATTCCCGGCCAACGCAAAGGAAATATTTGTTTGCAAATAGAAATTTTATGCTTTATTTCGAGCACTGTTTAGTAGCATGTATGTTATGTAATATTATTTGTGGTCGCGTGTCAGCACCATGTCTGTTAGGAGGACAAAGAGGGGGGTCAATTAATTGTGCATTATCACATACACGTGACCGCTTAGCAAGGATCACTTGTCTTCTGTAACTCGTTGAGAACAGAAGTGTTTTTTGAGTGTGCCACCATATTCGGAGGTAAGTTGACCTTGTATTATCATTTTCTGTTCGAATTGCTATCAAGTTATAAGTGATTCGAACTTTCATATTTCTGATTTGTCAGAAATTTCGTTAGTTGTCGTAAATCTCGGGCTGTTTAGGCATTACTCGCGGCGCATCTCAGCACTCACGTGGCGGCTGTGAATTGTTTAGTCATGGCAGGTAGTGCCCCTAAGGTCTTTATTTTAGGTCATTCCTTCGTTCGGCGTTTAAAAAGTGATATTTCTTTGCGTTTTGATCATCGGGTATGCAAGGATTTTGAACTACGTGGCACCGCGACGGTTTGCTTGCACGGCGTTGGCGGGCGGACCGTGAGCAAACTTCACAGCTACGATCTCCATGTAGTCAGGAGTTTCAGTCCTGATGTGGTCATATTGGAAATCGGAACCAATGACCTTACGTTTTTAAGTCCCAAAGGGTGGGCTCAGCTATAGAAGAGCTCGTGCGGGTACTTTTTGATGAATATGAAGTGCATCACGCCGGGCAGTATTTGTTTTACCGCAGTTTCAAAGGCGCCATTTTGAAAGCATTGTCTTTCCTTTAAGCTTATTTTTCCGGTACCGCTTTAGCGTATACTCAAAGTAATATTTTACTAGTCCTGGAAACATTTTTCGGTTTATTGCCGATAGGCAGTCACCAAACCTTTATTAATCGTTGTGTGCATGGAGCGTTTGTTTTGCTTCATTTTTGTTCACGGGATGATCCGGCGGGCCGTTAGGCCATTTCGCGGGCGCTAGCCCGCTGGTTTTTGAGGAGGTGTTTCTTTGTTTGATATGGACTCACCTTCCGTTTGTTTGGTGTTTTATCCACCTTGTTTATATGGATTCGTCCCCGTGCAACACATTTCTTATGTGGCAATTTAGGGGAGTCAATGCGTCGACCTTGCGTCTGACAGACTTTCTCTTTGCCAAATTTTCTGTTAAAGTTGTTGGTCCAGGACTGGTAAAATATGCTTTGTGGAACTGAGTAACAATTTTCCTTTGAGTTGTTTCATTAATTTTTGTTTTTCACTCCACATTAATTGCATTTTCTTTCCTTTTATTTGGAGTTATTGCAATGAGTTCTGCGGGGCCTAAGCGTTCCAGGCGTTTAGCAGCCAGACAGGTTGGGGGACCCAATCGGGGTAGAACTAACCGAGACGCTGCAGCGGATGCTCCAGTCAGGGAGATGAACATCACCCCTCAGGAGGACAGAGCACCCCAGGTCAGGGGGCGGAAACGGGCCAGGACCAGAATTACCCAGACCAACGACTCCAATGTATCAGACATCCAGTCAAACAACACCCCTCAGGAGAAGGACTCGTCGAATGCTCAAGATGAGATACACCAGACCCCTCCATCCCAGGTTCAGATCCCTGAGAGTGTGATTCAAGAAGTGGTGCAGCGGGTAACTGCAGAGTTGTCCAAGCAGCTCCTACCCTGTCCATCAACATCAACTCAACACCAGGTAGAACACAACAGTCGTCCAAGTGAAGTGATTGTGGAGGAGGCTATTGCCGCAGCACGAGCAGCTCACACCGGCCAACCTGCGATGCAAGGTACAGGTCCTGCTGCCATGCCAGGTAACCTCTTCTCCTCCCCCAGTTTGCCGGTGGATGCCAGGGTATCTGACAAGTTAAAAGCCAAAATTTGGCAAAATGAGTTTGTCGAGTTTGGGCTGCTGCTGGCCAATCCCATCCTAGAAGGGAAATACCAGCTTACTCTCTCAGCCTCCCAAAACGGGGCCATGCCAGCGTTAAACGTTGAGCCAGTCAGTAAAACCAAAAAATATTTAAGCATAGAGAATTGGATATCATGTTTCCATATTTTTGTGGGTGTCTATACCCAAAAGTATTGTCATGAGGCCCCTGCTCTCATGAAATACGGTGAGACCATTCAGGACCTTGCCAGCCGGGGACATGATTGGAGGTACTACGATGAGAATTTTAGGTTTTTGCGCCAGGGTCAGCCAAGTGCTTACCCCTGGCAAAACACGCACTGGGAGCTCTGGCTCCGGTCACAGCGATCTGCCCTACCTTCTTCAGCCAAACCGCAGAATGAGAGCCGGAATGTGAGGGGTAACAGTCTTGTCAGGGGATATTGCTATCGATTTAGTAGGGGTAACCCTTGTTCAGGTGACTGTGGTTACAAACACAAGTGCCATAAGTGTGATGGCGACCACAGGCCAGGGGCCTGTACTTTTCGTGCCCCTAAGAGAACCTCCAATCATTCCCCGGCTGCAAGCCCCCAGGCTAAACCACAACAACCAAGGTCTTGAGCTACCCACTCCTGTCAGTGCTGATAGGTTGGCCTCATTATTAGTAGGTTATGATGCGGTTAAGGTTTCTATTCTTTTCAACGGTTTTCAGTTTGGTTTTGCTTTGCATTATGAGGGCAGTCGTGAGTCGGCAGTTTCTGGTAACTTGTTGTCCACCAAGGACAATCCTGAGGCCGTAGATAAAAAACTTATAACAGAATTGCAAGCTGGGCGTTTAGCCGGACCTTTCGTCACTCCACCCTTGGTCCCTTTCAGGGTTTCGCCCCTAGGTTTGGTACCCAAGAAGTTGCCTGGGGACTTCAGATTAATTCATCACCTGTCATACCCCAAGGGCTTGTCTGTGAATGATGGCATTTCATTGGAACATTCCACAGTGCGCTATGCCACGATTGGGGATGCCATTTCCAAGATTAGGGCTGCAGGGCGGGGGTGTTTTTTGACTAAAACCGACATCAAAAATGCCTTTAGAATTATTCCTGTCCGACCTCAGGATTATAATTTACTTGGCATGCAATGGAAAGGGTTTTACTATCATGATCGTTGCATGCCCATGGGCTGCTCTAGCTCTTGCAAAACATTTGAGTTATTCAGCACTGCCTTGGAGTGGATAGCTTTGGAGAAATTGCGATTACCACAGGTAGTCCACCTACTAGACGATTTTCTTTTTATTTCGCCAAGTCAACACTTAGGTGTCATGCATTTGAATTTATTTTTGGATGTTTGTAATTATTTGGGAGTCCCAATAGCCCCTGAAAAGACACTAGGGCCTTCCACTACATTATCCTTTGCTGGAATTGAATTAGATACTATACTGTTTGAAGCACGGCTGCCTGTAGACAAGATTCAGAAGTGTTTAGATACCATCTCTAAATTTCTGACTAGAAAGAAAGTCACATTGAGGGAGCTACAGTCTTTGAATGGCCTACTGAACTTTGCATGTTCAGTGGTTGTCCCAGGCCGTGCATTTCTTAGGAGACTTATCGATTTGACAATAGGCATCAATTCGCCTTTGCATTACATTAGGTTATCAAGGGAGGTCAAGGCGGATTTAAGGGTTTGGCAGTGTTTTCTTGAAGATTTCAATGGTAAATCATTCTTTTTGGAGGATACCTGGCACAGTTCTGATAAGCTTAAGTTATACACAGATGCATCTGGAGCTATAGGTTTCGGGGCTGTTTTCGGAAATAAGTGGTGCTATGGTACATGGCCAGACAACTGGAAGCATCGTAACATTGCGATATTGGAGTTTTATCCCATAGTTCTCAGTCTCTTACTCTGGGGCAATCACATGAGCAATAGGTGTATCCTATTCTTGACTGATAATGAAGCATTAGTACATGTGATAAATAAGCAGTCCTGTAAGGATAAGGAATTGATGTTTTTTGTGCGGCAATTAGTTTTGACATGTCTGAAAAATAACATATTTTTCAAGGCGAAACACATTCCTGGTGTTCGGAACAGCTTAGCCGACTCCTTATCTCGTTTACAGCTTCAGAGATTCAGATTAATGGCTCCTCCCACAGTGGATCAGCTGCCAGCGGAGATTCCAGCCCATCTGCAGCCTCAGAACTTGCAACTGTTGTAACTAAACTATTGCAGTCTAGCTTACAGCCATCTTCTATGCCAATTTATAGGAGAGCTTGGAACCTTTTTTCTCAGTTTATTTATGCTACCAACATTGCCTTTTCAGCAACCCTTCCTATTTCACCTTCCACATTAGCTTTGTTCATAGCATATCTTTTTGACAAGAATTATGCTCCCGCAACAGTGAATACCTATGTTTCAGCCTTAGGCTATCTACATAGGCTTTCAGATTTGCCAGACCCTTCTAAAGCCTTTTTCATTTTGCAGATGCTTAAGGGTTACGGAAAAATAGGTTTCCGTTTAGATTCGCGCCTTCCAATAACCCTCCCAATTCTTCATAAACTCATAGAGGCTGCAAATAATTTCTCATTGAGTAGTTTTCTTATTGCGCGGTTCCAAGCTATGTGTCTTTTAGCTTTTCATGCCTTCTTACGAGTTGGTGAGATAACCACCTCCTCGGGTAACAAAGGTAATCCCCCTCTTGCTATCTATCAAATTACCAAAATGGTCAATGAACAAAAGGAAATTGTAGCTCTTAAGCTTACCTTTGGTAATTTTAAGCATAGTTACAATCAGCACCCATTTTCAATCGAAGTATCGCGTAGGAATGATGTTTGTCCGGTACAACATATTATGAAGTATTTATCTCTCCGGGGTAGTGGGCCAGGACCTATTTTTATTTCTGCGGATGGTTCCCCTGTACCTAGATCAGAATTTACGGACAGGCTTTCAGTTGCCATTAAATCATGTGGGTTAGACCCCTCCAGATACAAGGGCCATAGTTTCAGAATAGGTGCTGCTTCTAATGCTGCAGATGCTGGCATGTCCGATGCGCAGATTAGGGCCTTAGGCCGCTGGAAATCCAATGCATTTCTGAAATATATTCGCATCCAATCAGTGTCCACATCTGTTTAGAACCAGAAGGCAACTTGCAGGGGGAGTTGTCCTTCACTCTTGGCCCTGAACTGATTCTTTGTCTAGCAAGGGCAGCGGAGATTTCGTTTCGGGGTCAAGAGTACATTAGCATTTGCAACTTGGTATCTGGCTAGCAAAGGCGGCAGGTTTAATGCTGCATACTTTTTACGCAACTTGCAAGGGCAGTTGCCACTCATTCTTGGCTCTGAAGTGGGGCCTTGTCTAGCAAGGGCAGCGGGGTTCTCTATTTCAGAGCCAATGATTTGTCAATAACAGTTGGATTATAGTTATCAATAAGGTTGTTTTTCCTAAGTATGTGCTGTTCTTCCTTTGGGTGGGGCTAGCATCATGTTTGTGATGCTTTTGGCGTTTTTTTGCCCTCACCTTTACTGGGCTAAGATAATTGAAAATATTGTAAATATAAAGTGAAAAAATAATTATATTAAATACGGCTTTGGGCGTGGCCCATAGCCAATTAAGTCCATACAATGGTGTGGTCTACATTGATCGGGGTTGGGCCCAGTAAACTAGCTTCAGGAAAAGCAGCATTTTACCTTGTAATTGCGAGAGAGAAAAGCATAAAGGAAATATTTGTTTGCAAATAGAAATTTTATGCTTTATTTCGAGCACTGTTTAGTAGCATGTATGTTATGTAATATTATTTGTGGTCGCGTGTCAGCACCATGTCTGTTAGGAGGACAAAGAGGGGGGTCAATTAATTGTGCATTATCACATACACGTGACCGCTTAGCAAGGATCACTTGTCTTCTGTAACTCGTTGAGAACAGAAGTGTTTTTTGACCCACCACCTCCCCCTTTTCTCCTCCTCACACTATCAGATTTTAGAGTTGTCAAGTTGGTTGCGTTTTGTTGCCCTCACCTTTACTGGGCTAAGATAATTGAAAATATTGTAAATATAAAGTGAAAAAATAATTATATTAAATACGGCTTTGGGCGTGGCCCATAGCCAATTAAGTCCATACAATGGTGTGGTCTACATTGATCGGGGTTGGGCCCAGTAAACTAGCTTCAGGAAAAGCAGCATTTTACCTTGTAATTGCGAGAGAGAAAAGCATAAATTCCCTTTTTCTTTTCAATGCGTTTTAGTTGTCAATGTCATTTAATTTCAAGATGATTGGAACAAGTGAAATGTTGGTGGTATAGTGGTTAGCATAGCTGCCTTTCAAGCAGTTAACCCGGATCCGATTCCCGGCCAACGCAATTTCAATTTTACTTGTCAATGAATCATGGTTGTCATTGTCAATTAAATGCAAGAGTATGGTAAGAAATGAAGCGTTGGTGGTACAGTAGTTAGCATAGCTGCCTTCCAAGCAGTTAACCATGGTTCGAATTCCGACCAACAAAATTTAATTTTTACTTGTTAATGAGTCATGGTTGTCTTTGTCAATTGATTTCAAAATTATTGGAACAATTGAAGCGTTGGTGGTACAGTGGTTAGCATAGCTGCCTTCCAAGCAGTTGACCCGGGTTCGATTCCCGGCCAACGCAATTTCAATTTTACTTGTCAATGAATCATTGTTGTCATTGTCAATTAAATGCAAGAGTATGGTAAGAAATGAAGCGTTGGTGGTACAGTGGTTAGCATAGCTGCCTTCCCAGCAGTTGACCCTGGTTCGATTCCCGACCAACAAAATTTAATTTTTACTTGTTAAGGATTCATGGTTGTCTTTGTCAATTAATTTCAAGATTATTGCAACAAGTGAAGCGTTGGTGGTATAGTGGTTAGAATAACTGACTTCCAAGCAGTTGACCCGGGTTCGATTCCCGGCTAAAGCAATTTCATTTTTACTTGTCTATGATTCATAGTTTTCTTTGTAAATTATATTCAAGATGATTGCAACAAGTGAAGCGTTGGTGTTATAGTGGCTAGCATAGCTGCCTTCCAAGCAGTTGACCCAGGTTCGATCCCCGGCCAACGCAATTTCATTTTTACTTGTCAATGAATCATGGTTGTCATAGTCAATTAAATGCAAGAGTATGGTAAGAAGTGAAGAATTGGTGGTTAAGTGGCTAGCATAGCTGCCTTCCAAGCAGTTGACCCTGGTTCGATTAACGACCAACAAAATTTAATTTTTACTTGTTAATGATTCATGGTTTTCTTTTTCATATAATTTCCAAATAATTGGAACAAGTGAAGCGTTGGTGGTATAGTGGTTAGCATAGCTGTCTTCCAAGCAGTTTACCCGGGTTCCATTCCCGGCTAACGTAATTTCATTTTTACTTGTCAATGAGTCATGGTTGTCATTGTCAATTAAATGCAAAAGTATGGTAATCAGTGAAGAGTTGGTGGTACAGTGGTTAGAATAGCTGCCTTCCAAGCAGCTGACCCTAGTTCGAATCCCCACCAACAACATTTAATTTTAACTTCTTAATGATTCATGGTTGTCTTTATCAATTAATTTCAAAATTATTGGAACAATTGAAGCGTTGGTGGTATAGTGGTTAGCATAGCTGCCTTCCAAGCAGTTGACCCGGGTTCGATTCCCGGCCAACCCAATTTCAATTTTACTTGTCAATGAATAATGGTTGTCATTGTCAATTAAATGCAAGAGTATGGTAAGAAATGAAGCGTTGGTGGTACAGTGGTTAGCAAAGATGCCTTGCAAGCAGTTAACCTGGTTCGAATCACGACCAACAAAATGTAATTTCTACTTGTTAAGGATTCAAAGTTTTCTTTGTCAATTATATTCAAGATGATTGCAACAAGTGAAGCGTTGGTGGTATAGTGGTTAGCATAGCTGCTTCCCAAGCAATTGACCCGGGTTCGATTCCCGGCCAACGCAAATTCCCTTTTTCTTTTCAATGAGTTTTAGTTGTCAATGTCATTTAATTTCAAGATGATTGGAACAAGTGAAATGTTGGTGGTATAGTGGTTAGCATAGCTGGCTTCCAAGCAGTTGACCCGGGTTCGATTCCCGGCCAACGCAATTTCATTTTTACTTGTCAATGAATCATGGTTTTTATAGTCAATTAAATGCAAGAGTATGGTAAAAAGTGAAGCGTTGGTAGTATAGTGGTTAGCATAACTGCTTCCCAAGCAGTTGACCCGGGTTCCATTCAAGGCCAACGCAAATTCCCTTTTTCTTTTCAATGCGTTTTAGTTGTCAATGTCATTTAATTTCAAGATGATTGGAACAAGTGAAATGTTGGTGGTATAGTGGTTAGCATAGCTGCCTTGCAAGCAGTTAACCTGGTTCGAATCACGACCAACAAAATGTAATTTTTACTTGTTAAGGATTCAAAGTTTTCTTTGTCAATTATATTCAAGATTATTGCAACTAGTGAAGCGTTGGTGGTATAGTGGTTAGCATAGCTGCTTCCCAAGCAGTTGAGCCGGGTTCGATTCCCGGCCAACGCAAATTCCCTTTTTCTTTTCAATGAGTTTTAGTTGTCATTGTCATTTAATTTCAAGATGATTGCAACAAGTGAAGCGTTGATGGTATAGTGGTTAGCATAGCTGCTTCCCAAGCAGTTGACCCGGGTTCGATTCCCGGCCAACGCAAATTCCCTTTTTCTTTTCAAGAGTTTTAGTTGTCAATGTCATTTAATTTCAAGATGATTGGAACAAGTGAAATGTTGGTGGTATAGTGGTTAGCATAGCTGGCTTCCAAGCAGTTGACCCGGGTTCGATTCCCGGCCAACGCAATTTTATTTTTACTTGTCAATGAGTCATGGTTGTCATTGTCAATTAAATGCAAGAGTATGGTAAAAAATGAAGCGTTGGTGGTACAGTGGTTAAGATAGCTGCCTTCCAAGCAGTTGACCCTGGTTAGAATCCCCACCAACATTATTTTATTTTAACTTGTTAATGATTCATAGTTGTCTTTGTCAATTAATTTCAAAATTATTGGAACATTAGAAGCGTTAGTGGTATAGTGGTAGCATAGCTACCTTCCAAGCAGTTGACCCGGGTTCGATTCCCGGCCAACGCAATTTCAATTTTACTTGTCAATGAATCATTGTTGTCATTGTCAATTAAATGCAAGAGTATGGTAAGAAATGAAGCATTGGTGGTACAGTGGTTAGCATAGGTGCCTTTCAAGCAGTTAACCCTGGTTCGAATCCCGACCAACAAAATTTAATTTTTACTTGTTAAGGATTCATGGTTGTCTTTGTCAATTAATTTCAAGATTATTGCAACAAGTGAAGCGTTGGTGGTATAGTGGTTAGAATAACTGACTTCCAAGCAGTTGACCCGGGTTCGATTCCCGGCTAAAGCAATTTCATTTTTACTTGTCTATGGTTCATAGTTTTCTTTGTAAATTATATTCAAGATGATTGCAACAAGTGAAGCGTTGGTGTTATAGTGGCTAGCATAGCTGCCTTCCAAGCAGTTGACCCGGGTTCGATTCCCGGCCAACGCAATTTCATTTTTACTTGTCAATGAATCATGGTTGTCATAGTCAATTAAATGCAAGAGTATGGTAAGAAGCAGTTGACCCTGGTTCGATTCCCGACCAACAAAATTTAATTTTTACTTGTTAATGATTCATGGTTGTCTTTTTCATATAATTTCCAAATTATTGGAAAAAGTGAAGCGTTGGTGGTATAGTGGTTAGCATAGCTGTCTTCCAAGCAGTTGACCCTGGTTCGATTCCCGACCAACAAAATTTCATTTTTACTTGTTAATGATTCATGGTTGTCTTTTTCACATAATTTCCAAATTATTGGAACAAGTGAAGCGTTGGTGGTATAGTGGTTAGCAACCCGTTGACCCGGGTTCCATTCCCGGCTAACGTAATTTAATTTTTACTTGTCAATGAGTCATGGTTGTCATTGTCAATTAAATGCAAGAGTATGGTAATCAGTGAAGAGTTGGTGGTACAGTGGTTAGAATAGCTGCCATCCAAGTAGCTGACCCTAGTTCGAATCCCCACCAACAACATTTCATTTTAACTTCTTAATAATTCATGGTTGTCTTTATCAATTAATTTCAAAATTATTGGATCAATTGAAGCGTTGGTGGTATAGTGGTTAGCATAGCTGCCTTCCAAGCAGTTGACCCGGGTTCGATTCCCGGCCAACGCAATTTCAATTTTACTTGTCAATGAATAATGGTTGTCATTGTCAATCAAATGCAAGAGTATGGTAAGAAATGAAGCGTTGGTGGTACAGTGGTTAGCAAAGATGCCTTGCAAGCAGTTAACCTGGTTCGAATCACGACCAACAAAATGTAATTTTTACTTGTTAAGGATTCAAAGTTTTCTTTGTCAATTATATTCAAGATTATTGCAACTAGTGAAGCGTTGGTGGTATAGTGGTTAGCATAGCTGCTTCCCAAGCAGTTGACCCGGGTTCGATTCCCGGCCAACGCAAATTCCCTTTTTCTTTTCAATGAGTTTTAGTTGTCATTGTCATTTAATTTCAAGATGATTGCAACAAGTGAAGCGATGGTGGTAAAGTGGTTAGCATAGCTGCTTCCCAAGCAGTTGACCCGGGTTCGATTCCCGGCCAACGCAAATTCCCTTTTTCTTTTTAATGAGTTTTAGTTGTCAATGTCATTTAATTTCAAGATGATTGGAACAAGTGAAATGTTGGTGGTATAGTGGTTAGCATAGCTGGCTTCCAAGCAGTTGACCCGGGTTCGTTTCCCGGCCAACGCAATTTCATTTTTACTTGTCAATGAATCATGGTTTTTATAGTCAATTAAATGCAAGAGTATGGTAAAAAGTGAAGCGTTGTTAGTATAGTGGTTAGCATAGCTGCTTCCCAAGCAGTTGACCCGGGTTCGATTCCCGGCCAACGCAAATTCCCTTTTTCTTTTCAATGAGTTTTAGTTGTCAATGTCATTTAATTTCAAGATGATTGGAACAAATGAAGCGTTGGTGGTATAGTGGTTAGCATAGCTGCCTTCCAAGCAGTTTACCCGGGTTCGATTCCCGGCTAAAGCAATTTCATTTTTACTTGTCTATGATTCATAGTTTTCTTTGTCAATTATATAAAAGATGATTCCAACAAGTGAAGCGTTGGTGGTACAGTGGTTAGCATAGTTGCTTCCCAAGCAGTTGACCCGGGGTTCGATTCCCGGCCAACGCAATTTCATTTTTAATTGTCAATGAGTTTTAGTTGTCAATGTCATTTAATTTTCAAGATGATTGGAACAAGTGAAGCGTTGGTGGTACAGTGGTTAGCATAGCTGCCCTCCAAGCAGTTGACCCTGGTTCGATTCCCCACCAAAAAATTTAATTTTTACCTGTTAATGATTCATGGTTGTCTTTGTCAATTAATTTCAAGATGATTGGAACAAGTGAAGCGTTGGTGGTATAGTGGTTAGCATAGCTGTCTTCCAAGCAGTTGACCCGGGTTCGATTCCCGGGCAACGTAATTTCATTTTTACTTGGCAATGAGTCATGGTTGTCATTGTCAATTAAATGCAAGAGTATGGTAATAAGTGAAGCGTTGGTGGTACATTGGTTAGCATAGCTGCCTTCCAAGCAGCTGACCCTAGTTCAAATCCCCACCAACAACATTTAATTTTAACTTGTCAATGATTCATGGTTGTCTTTGTCAATTAATTTCAAAATTATTTGAACAATTGAAGCGTTGGTGGTATAGTGGTTAGCATAGCTGCCTTTCAAGCAGTTAACCCGGGTCCGATTCCCGTCCAACGCAATTTCAATTTTACTTGTCAATGAATCATGGTTGTCATTGTCAATTAAATGCAAGAGTATGGTAAGAAATGAAGCGTTGGTGGTACAGTTGTTAACATAGCTGCCTTCCAAGCAGTTACCCCGGGTTCGATTCCCGGCTAAAGCAATTTCATTTTTACTTGTCTATGATTCATAGTTTTCTTTGTCAATTATATTCAGGATGATTGCAACAAGTGAAGCGTTGGTGGTATAGTGGTTAGCATAGCTGCTTCCCAAGCAGTTGACCCGGGTTCGATTCCCGGCCAACGCAATTTCATTTTACTTGTCAATGAGTTTTAGTTGTCAATGTCATTTAATTTCAAGATGATTGAAACAAGTGAAATGTTGGTGGTATAGTGGTTAGCATAGCTGGCTTCCAAGCAGTTGACCCGGGTTCGTTTCCCGGCCAACGCAATTTCATTTTTACTTGTTAATGAATCATGGTTTTTATAGTCAATTAAATGCAAGAGTATGGTAAAAAGTGAAGCGTTGTTAGCATAGTGGTTAGCATAGCTGCTTCCCAAGCAGTTGACCCGGGTTCGATTCCCGGCCAACGCAAATTCCCTTTTTCATTTCAATGAGTTTTAGTTGTCAATGTCATTTAATTTCAAGATGATTGGAACAAGTGAAGCGTTGGTGGTATAGTGGTTAGCATAGCTGCCTTCCAAGCAGTTTACCCGGGTTCGATTCCCGGCTAAAGCAATTTCATTTTTACTTGTCTATGATTCATAGTTTTCTTTGTCAATTATATAAAAGATGATTCCAACAAGTGAAGCGTTGGTGGTACAGTGGTTAGCATAGCTGCTTCCCAAGCAGTTGACCCGGGGTTCGATTCCCGGCCAACGCAATTTCATTTTTAATTGTCAATGAGTTTTAGTTGTCAATGTCATTTAATTTTCAAGATGATTGGAACAAGTGAAGCGTTGGTGGTATAGTGGTTAGCATAGCTGTCTTCCAAGCAGTTGACCCGGGTTCGATTCCCGGCCAACGCAATTTTATTTTTAGTTGTCAATGTCATTTATTTTTCAAGATGATTGGAACAAGTGAAGCGTTGGTGGTATAGTTGTTAGCATAGCTGCCTTCCAAGCAGTTGACCCGGGTTCGATTCCCGGCAATCGCAATTTTATTTTTACTTGTCAATGAATCATGGTTGTCATTGTCAATTAAATGCAAGAGTATGGTAATAAGTGAAGCGTTGGTGTTACAGTGGTTAGCATAGCTGCCTTCCAAGCAGCTGACCCTAGTTCAAATCCCCACCAACATTATTTTATTTTAACTTGTTAATGATTCATAGTTGTCTTTGTCAATTAATTTCAAAATTATTGGAACATTAGAAGCGTTAGTGGTATAGTGGTAGCATAGCTGCCTTCCAAGCAGTTGACCCGGGTTCGATTCCCGTCCAACGCAATTTCAATTTTACTTGTCAATGAATCATTGTTGTCATTGTCAATTAAATGCAAGAGTATGGTAAGAAATGAAGCGTTGGTGGTACAGTGGTTAGCATAGCTGCCTTTCAAGCAGTTAACCCTGGTTCGAATCCCGACCAACAAAATTTAATTTTTACTTGTTAAGGATTCATGGTTGTCTTTGTCAATTAATTTCAAGATTATTGCAACAAGTGAAGCGTTGGTGGTATAGTGGTTAGAATAACTGACTTCCAAGCAGTTGACCCGGGTTCGATTCCCGGCTAAAGCAATTTCATTTTTACTTGTCTATGGTTCATAGTTTTCTTTGTAAATTATATTCAAGATGATTGCAACAAGTGAAGCGTTGGTGTTATAGTGGCTAGAATAGCTGCCTTCCAAGCAGTTGACCCTGGTTCGATTCCCGGCCAACGCAATTTCATTTTTACTTGTCAATGAATCATGGTTGTCATAGTCAATTAAATGCAAGAGTATGGTAAGAAGCAGTTGACCCTGGTTCGATTCCCGACCAACAAAATTTAATTTTTACTTGTTAATGATTCATGGTTGTCTTTTTCATATAATTTCCAAATTATTGGAACAAGTGAAGCGTTGGTGGTATAGTGGTTAGCATAGCTGTCTTCCAAGCAGTTGACCCTGGTTCGATTCCCGACCAACAAAATTTAATTTTTACTTGTTAATGATTCATGGTTGTCTTTTTCACATAATTTCCAAATTATTGGAACAAGTGAAGCGTTGGTGGTATAGTGGTAAGCAACCCGTTGACCCGGGTTCCATTCCCGGCTAACGTAATTTCATTTTTACTCGTCAATGAGTCATGGTTGTCATTGTCAATTAAATGCAAGAGTATGGTAATCAGTGAAGAGTTGGTGGTACAGTGGTTAGAATAGCTGCGTTCCAAGCAGCTGACCCTAGTTCGAATCCCCACCAACAACATTTAATTTTAACTTCTTAATGATTCATGGTTGTCTTTATCAATTAATTTCAAAATTATTGGATCAATTGAAGCGTTGGTGGTATAGTGGTTAGCATAGCTGCCTTCCAAGCAGTTGACCCGGGTTCGATTCCCGGCCAACGCAATTTCAATTTTACTTGTCAATGAATAATGGTTGTCATTGTCAATTAAATGCAAGAGTATGGTAAGAAATGAAGCGTTGGTGGTACAGTGGTTAGCAAAGATGCCTTGCAAGCAGTTAACCTGGTTCGAATCACGACCAACAAAATGTAATTTTTACTTGTTAAGGATTCAAAGTTTTCTTTGTCAATTATATTCAAGATTATTGCAACTAGTGAAGCGTTGGTGGTATAGTGGTTAGCATAGCTGCTTCCCATGCAGTTGACCCGGGTTCGATTCCCGGCCAACGCAAATTCCCTTTTTCTTTTCAATGAGTTTTAGTTGTCATTGTCATTTAATTTCAAGATGATTGCAACAAGTGAAGCGTTGGTGGTATAGTGGTTAGCATAGCTGCTTCCCAAGCAGTTGACCCGGGTTCGATTCCCGGCCAACGCAAATTCCCTTTTTCTTTTCAATGAGTTTTAGTTGTCAATGTCATTTAATTTCAAGATGATTGGAACAAGTGAAATGTTGGTGGTATAGTGGTTAGCATAGCTGGCTTCCAAGCAGTTTACCCGGGTTCGTTTCCCGGCCAACGCAATTTCATTTTTACTTGTCAATGAATCATGGTTTTTATAGTCAATTAAATGCAAGAGTATGGTAAAAAGTGAAGCGTTGTTAGTATAGTGGTTAGCATAGCTGCTTACCAAGCAGTTGACCCGGGTTCGATTCCCGGCCAACGCAAATTCCCTTTTTCTTTTCAATGAGTTTTAGTTGTCAATGTCATTTAATTTCAAGATGATTGGAACAAGTGAAGCGTTGGTGGTATAGTGGTTAGCATAGCTGCCTTCCAAGCAGTTTACCCGGGTTCGATTCCCGGCTAAAGCAATTTCATTTTTACTTGTCTATGATTCATAGTTTTCTTTGTCAATTATATAAAAGATGATTCCAACAAGTGAAGCGTTGGTGGTACAGTGGTTAGCATAGCTGCTTCCCAAGCAGTTGACCCGGGGTTCGATTCCCGGCCAACGCAATTTCATTTTTAATTGTCAATGAGTTTTAGTTGTCAATGTCATTTAATTTTCAAGATGATTGGAACAAGTGAAGCGTTGGTGGTACAGTGGTTAGCATAGCTGCCCTCCAAGCAGTTGACCCTGGTTCGATTCCCCACCAAAAAAATTTAATTTTTACCTGTTAATGATTCATGGTTGTCTTTGTCAATTAATTTCAAGATGATTGGAACAAGTGAAGCGTTGGTGGTATAGTGGTTAGCATAGCTGTCTTCCAAGCAGTTGACCCGGGTTCGATTCCCGGCCAACGTAATTTCATTTTTACTTGGCAATGAGTCATGGTTGTCATTGTCAATTAAATGCAAGAGTATGGTAATAAGTGAAGCGTTGGTGGTACATTGGTTAGCATAGCTGCCTTCCAAGCAGCTGACCCTAGTTCAAATCCCCACCAACAACATTTAATTTTAACTTGTCAATGATTCATGGTTGTCTTTGTCAATTAATTTCAAAATTATTTGAACAATTGAAGCGTTGGTGGTATAGTGGTTAGCATAGCTGCCTTTCAAGCAGTTAACCAGGGTCCGATTCCCGTCCAACGCAATTTCAATTTTACTTGTCAATGAATCATGGTTGTCATTGTCAATTAAATGCAAGAGTATGGTAAGAAATGAAGCGTTGGTGGTACAGTTGTTAACATAGCTGCCTTCCAAGCAGTTAACCCGGGTTCGATTCCCGGCTAAAGCAATTTCATTTTTACTTGTCTATGATTCATAGTTTTCTTTGTCTAATATATTCAAGATGATTGCAACAAGTGAAGCGTTGGTGGTATAGTGGTTAGCATAGCTGCTTCCCAAGCAGTTGACCCGGGTTCGATTCCCGGCCAAAGCAATTTCATTTTACTTGTCAATGAGTTTTAGTTGTCAATGGCATTTAATTTCAAGATGATTGGAACAAGTGAAGCGTTGGTGGTATAGTGGTTAGCATAGCTGACTTCCAAGCAGTTGACCCGGGTTCGATTCCCGGTTAAAGCAATTTCATTTTTACTTGTCTATGATTCATGGTTGTCTTTGTCAATTAATTTCAAAATTATTGGAACAAATGAAGCGTTGCAGGTATAGTGGTTAGCATACCTGCCTTCCAAGCAGTTGACCCGGGTTCGATTCCCTGCCAACGCAAGTTCAATTTTACTTGTCAATGAATCATGGTTGTCATTGTCAATTAAATGCAAGAGTATGGTAAGAAATGAAGCGTTGGTGGTACAGTGGTTAGCATAGCTGCCTTCCAAGCAGTTAACCCTGGTTTGAATCCCGACCAACAAAATTTAATTTTTACTTGTTAAGGATTCATGGTTGTCTTTGTCAATTAATTTCAAGATTATTGCAACCAGTGAAGCGTTGGTGGTATATTGGTTAGCATAGCTGCCTTCCAAGCAGTTGACCCGGGTTTGATTCCCGGCTAAAGCAATTTCATTTTTACTTGTCTATGATTCATAGTTTTCTTTGTCAATTATATTCAAGATGATTGCAACAAGTAAAGCGTTGGTGGTATAGTGGTTAGCATAGCTGCCTTCCAAGCAGTTGACCCGGGTTCGATTCCCGGCCAACGCAAATTCCCTTTTTCTTTTCAATGAGTTTTAGTTGTCATTGTCATTTAAATTTCAAGATGATTGGAACAAGTGAAGCGTTGGTGGTATAGTGGTTAGCATAGCTGCCTTCCAAGCAGTTGACCCGGGTTCGATTCCCGGCCAACGCAAATTCCTTTTTACTTGTCAAGGATTCATGGCTGTCATTTTCGATTAATTTCAAGATTATTGCAACAAGTGAAGCGTTGGTGGTATAGTGGTTAGCATAGCTGCCTTTCAAGCAGTTGACCCGGGTTCTATTCCCGGTCAACGCAAATTCCTTTTTATTTGTCAAGGATTCATGGCTGTCATTTTCAATTAATTTCAAGATTATTGCATCAAGTGAAGCGTTGGTGGTATACTGGTTAGCATTGCTGCCTTCCAAGCAGTTGACCCGGGTTCGATTCCCTGCCAACACATATTCCCTTTTACTTTTTAATGTGTTTTAGTTGTCATCGTCAATTTATTTCAAGATGATTGAAACAAGTGAAGCGTTGGTGGTATAGTGGTAAGCATAGCTGCCTTCCAAGCAGTTGACCCGGGTTCGATTCCCGGCCAACGCAAATTCCCTTTTACTTTTTAATGAGTTTTAGTTGTCAATTAATTTCAAGATGATTGGAACAAGTGAAGCGTTGGTGGTATAGTGGTAAGCATAGCTGCCTCCAAGCAGTTGACCCGGGTTCGATTCCCGGCTAAAGCAATTTCATTTTTACTTGTCTATGATTCTTAGTTTTCTTTCTCAATTATATTCAAGATGATTGCAACTAGTGAAGCGTTGGTGGTATAGTGGTTAGCATAGCTGCTTCCCAAGCAGTTGACCCGGGTTCGATTCCCGGCCAACGCAAATTCCCTTTTTCATTTCAATGACTTTTAGTTGTCATTGTCATTTAATTTCAAGATGATTGGAACAAGTGAAGCGTTGGTGGTATAGTGGTTAGCATAGCTGCCTTCCAAGCAGTTTACCCGGGTTCGATTCCCGGCCAACGCAATTTCAATTTCACTTGTCAATGAATCATGGTTGTCATTTTTAATTAAATGCAAGAGTATAGTAAGAAGTGAAGCGTTGGTGGTATAGTGGTTAGCATAGCTGCCTTCCAAGCAGTTGACCCGGGTTCGATTCCCGGCTAAAGCAATTTCATTTTTACTTTTCTGTGATTCATAGTTTTCTTTGTCAATTATATTCAAGATGATTGCAACAAGTAAAGCTTTGGTGGTATAGTGGTTAGCATAGCTGCCTTCCAAGCAGTTGACCCGGGTTCGATTCCCGGCTAAAGCAATTTCATTTTTAGTTGTCTATGATTCATAGTTTTCTTTGTCAATTATATTCAAGATGATTGCAACAAGTGAAGCGTTGGTGGTATAGTGGTTAGCATAGCTGCCTTCCAAGCAGTTGACCCGGGTTCTATTTCCGGCCAATGCAAATTCCTTTTTACTTGTGAAGCATTCATGGCTGTCATTTTCAATTAATTTCAAGATTATTGCAACCAGTGAAGCGTTGGTGGTATAGTGGTAAGCATAGCTGCCTTCCAAGCAGTTGACCCGGGTTCGATTCCCGGCCAACACATATTCCCTTTTACTTTTTATTGTGTTTTAGTTGTCATCGTCAATTTATTTCAAGATGATTGAAATAAGTGAAGCGTTGGTGGTATAGTGGTAAGCATAGCTGCCTTCCAAGCAGTTGACCCGGGTTCGATTCCCGGCCAACGCAAATGCACTTTTACTTTTTAATGAGTTTTAGTTGTCAATTAATTTCAAGATGATTGGAACAAGTGAAGCGTTGGTGGTACAGTGGTTAGCATAGCTGTCTTCCAAGCAGTTAACTCTGGTTCGAATCCCGACCAACAAAATTTAATTTTTACTTGTTAATCATTCATGGTTGTCTTTGTCAATTAATTTCAAGATTATTGCAACAAGTGAAGCGTTGGTGGTATAGTGGTTAGCATAGCTGCCTTCCAAGCAGTTGACCCGGGTTCGATTCCCGGCTAAAGCAATTGCATTTTTACTTTTCTGTGATTCATAGTTTTCTTTGTCAATTATATTCAAGATGATTGCAACAAGTAAAGCTTTGGTGGTTTAGTGGTTAGCATAGCTGCCTTCCAAGCAGTTGACCCGGGTTCGATTCCCTGCCAACACATATTCCCTTTTACTTTTTATTGTGTTTTAGTTGTCATCGTCAATTTATTTCAAGATGATTGAAATAAGTGAAGCGTTGGTGGTATAGTGGTAAGCATAGCTGCCTTCCAAGCAGTTGACCCGGGTTCGATTCCCGGCCAACGCAAATGCACTTTTACTTTTTAATGAGTTTTAGTTGTCAATTAATTTCAAGATGATTGGAACAAGTGAAGCGTTGGTGGTACAGTGGTTAGCATAGCTGTCTTCCAAGCAGTTAACACTGGTTCGAATCCCGACCAACAAAATTTAATTTGAACTTGTTAATGATTCATGGTTGTCTTTGTCAATTAATTTCAAGATTATTGCAACAAGTGAAGCGTTGGTGGTATAGTGGTTAGCATAGCTGCCTTCCAAGCAGTTGACCCGGGTTCGATTCCCGGCTAAAGCAATTTCATTTTTACTTTTCTGTGATTCATAGTTTTCTTTGTCAATTATATTCAAGATGATTGCAACAAGTAAAGCGTTGGTGGTATAGTGGTTAGCATAGCTTCCTTCCAAGCAGTTGACCCAGGTTCGATTCCCGGCTAAAGCAATTTAATTTTTACTTGTCTATTATTCATAGTTTTCTTTGTCAATTATATTCAAGATGATTGCAACAAGTGAAGCGTTGGTGGTATAGTGGTTAGCATAGCTGCCTTCCAAGCAGTTGACCTGGGTTCTATTTCCGGCCAATGCAAATTCCTTTTTACTTGTGAAGGATTCATGGCTGTCATTTTCAATTAATTTCAAGATTATTGCAACCAGTGAAGCGTTGGTGGTATAGTGGTTAGCATAGCTGCCTTCCAAGCAGTTGACCCGGGTCCGATTCCCTGCCAACACATATTCCCTTTTACTTTTTATTGTGTTTTAGTTGTCATCGTCAATTTATTTCAAGATGATTGAAATAAGTGAAGCGTTGGTGGTATAGTGGTAAGCATAGCTGCCTTCCAAGCAGTTGACCCGGGTTCGATTCCCGGCCAACGCAAATGCACTTTTGCTTTTTAAGTGCACCAGTCCCTTAGATTCAACTGAGGAGTTCCAAATAAGAAATTTCAAAATCGCTCAAAAGTGGTTTAAAGTTAGCCCCTGGTTCTCTTATCATGGTTAAAAAGTTTGAGTTACATACAATAAATATTTTTCGAGAAATTCCGAATTTACGATTTTGCCTATCAAATCGCCGATTTGGGGGCATTTTTCACCTTGCGTAAAAAATCGCAAAATATTCTTTAAATATATGCGGAATTAAAAATAGCGATACAGATCCTTAGAAAGGAGTTGATAAGGTATAAATAGAGTGGTTTCTTCACTTTTTCCGACAAAAAAAGGATATTTTATTGCTGTCTAAATATGTCAATAAAAAATGTCGACTTGAATAATAGTCTAAATTAGGGGCTTATAAAATCGATGGTACATGGATTTTCGCAGAAATTTTGCACTTTGAGCAAAGATTGGTGTTATTTCTTTCGATTCAGCAAATAAAAAATTGGGGGAATCAAATTCCCGAATTATAATGAAGCCGAACGCAACCCCATGTCAAGCTCAAATAACACGCGATTTTCTTGACAGCCGTCTTTATTAGATACACATACCTGTTTGTACAGGAGACAAATCACAAAAAATAATCTCTACCCTTGCTGTATACTAATCTCAGATGCTGTATAATTGTTTTGGTTCATCCTTGGAAGTCACTGGAATTCAATAAAGACATTACAATGAAAAATATTTGCTATTTTGTACAGATTTCATTTAAGAACGCCTTCCGGAATGGCAAACTTTGAAGGTTTGTTTGGGTTTTAAAGTTTCTTTACGCTTCCTTGAAGTAAAAGATATTCAAGCACATTAGTTCTTACCTTCTGTCAAGAGGTTTCTGGGAAAAAGGCCGATTTATGAGATTAATTTCAATGCAAATGTCAAGTACTTGAACACGAGTCTGGTTTTAAATGACAACAACAACTGATCAGCTGATCAGCGGTCTACCAGATGAGCATGCGTGAATTTCCAAAGGAAACCCGATATAAAGAATAGTTCAACTAGTCGGCTTGCAGTTTTTATTTTAGATTGTTTCTCATTTTATGTTCTTCATTCTAAAAAAACATATTAATGATGCCAAAATTATTTTAAAAATTAATATGGGATATGTATATGCGTATGCGATACTTGACATTCACTCACAGCAGGCAAGAGACCATGATGTATCATGGTCTCTTGCAGCAGGACATCACCCGAAAGTAGGAGATATCTCTTCTCAGCTGGCTCGCCTGTTGTGAAAGCGTAATTCTAGATAGGAAACACCAATCGAAGAATAAAACACAAATACCACAAGCAAACATGCTTCGTTGACATAAGGGCATAAGCTGGAAGAATTGTCACACTCCCTCAAAGCGGCATCCTGTTACAGTAACACCTCCGTTAGCCACAAAAGGCTTTAGGGCAACACAAAGAGATCACATTAATCTGCTTCTTATAAAATCAGGCAAGCTAGAATTGTAAATCAGATGATGCTTGATATTTTTCTTGATCATGATTACCTGTGATTACGCTGTTTGCGTGGGTGGTCCTTGTGGCCCTAGTGTCGATTGCAATTCAAAGTGCGTTCTTCTGAAAGACTGTAACAAGGATATTCGTGGACACAAGAAGCTGCTTAACATATCAGACAAGTCTCTTCAAACTGAGTTTGAACTTCTTCTTGCTAGAGCTGGCAAGTGAATCATGATTTAACGACCGGAGTATTTGTTAAGCGCGCGCGTAGGTGACTCTTGAAACGCAAATGTAATCACAAGTAGCCCAGGCGATGGTTGCTTGTTCGTAGCTCGGAATCCGGCTGTTCTGAGTGGGGACGAGTAAAGCGACGACGAGTAAAATGAGTTCTCTAATAAAAATCTGACTATCCCCGAAAGAACAAAGAGGGATTTTTTATGCCTTTGCAGTATCTTCACGGGACTTTTACTTGCCGGATTTGGCTGCGTACCAGGGTTATCTAGCTTATGCTTTATAGTTTTGTCTACAAATAGCACTTCCATTGGGAACCGACCTTCGGCCGTTGTGGGGGGATGCGTTCGCAACCCCAGCATCCCCCCTCCCCCCTGGGTACGGGACTGCATTTTGCTTATTCTCTGAACATATTTTGGGGAGTCCCTATTTCAACTCAACCTCCCGTTTGGTAGACTCGACTTCTTTACCGTTGTGTGTGTGTGTGTGTGTGTGTGTGTGTGGGGGGGGGGGGGGGGGGGGGGGAGAGACGGAGATTTCTTTTTCATGACAGACTTTGCCCAAAAGTACAGACTTGCTCACAGGCTAAAACATCCCTCGCATTAAAACAATGTCAATTAGCATTATATCTTTCGTTTAGCGAAAGTATTATTTTACCCCTCAAACACGGGGAGTAGATCGTCGTCTGTATCGGAATCATAGACATGTTCATTCAATCTGTCGCAAGCTCCAACTGATTTTGTAACCCTTTTCCAGGCAGTCTTGTTGGCATTGCACAGTTGTTGGTCTTGTTATATCAAGCAAAGTAGCCAATAACAAGTTACTGTTCTCACGGCAATCTACGATTGTGTTTGTGCAGAGCGGCTTTTGTTTTTTTCTTAATACAATGCAGGGAAGTAGCCAATAGAGGTTCATTGTTCTAACGGCAATCAACAGTTTCCATTGAGTTAACTGACAGCTCAGTGTTTGGACAGAGTGATATTTGTTTTCTCTTGCTACAAAGTAGCGAAGCAGCCCATTTAAAGTCACTATTCTCACGTAGTTGCCGATTTTCCAGCTACCGATTTTTCAAACTACTTCAGTCACCTGGAGCAAGTCGGTAATTTTGCGCAAAGTCCGTAATGAAAAAGAAACTCTGTCCCACCGGCGCCCCGCAACAAGGGCACACTTGCCCTAGGGACTCCCACGCAAAATGTCAGCAAGCTGTTTTTTCTTTGGCGACAATTTTTTATTTTATGTATATGTTTGTGTATTTAAAAATAAATAAAAAAAAAAAACCGGTCCGCCGAGGTCCGGTCCGCGTAGGTCCGTGAAGGTCCGGTCTTCATTTTACAGAGACCCGCTCTTATTGATAAAATTTCAGCAGTAATCAAGCAGTGCTCATGTGCACACAACTAATATGCAGATAAACGTAAATATACAATTTTTACTCTTACGCCTAAGTTCTTTACCAAATCATCAGATGTTTTTGAAAATAGACAAACAAGACATGATATCGACTTTTTATCAAATATGGTTTTCTAATAAAGAAAGACTAAGACTCAAAACTGTCTGTTCTTATGGGGATTAGGATACCTGTGGAAAGTCACGCATTCTCATCTGGCAGACGGCTGATCAGTTGTTGTCATTTGAAACCAGACTCGTGTTCAAGTACTTGACCTTTACATTGAAATTAATCTTACAAATCGGCCTTTTCCCTAGAAACCTCTTGACAGAAGGTAAGAACTGATGTGCTTGAATATCTTTTACTTCAATGAAGCGTAAAGAAATTTTAAAACCCAAACAAATCCTTCAAAGTTTGCCATTCCGGCAGGCGTACAAAATAGCAAATATTTTTCATTGTAATGTCTTTATTGACTTGCAGTAACTTCCAAGGATGAACCAAGACTATTATACAGCATCTAAAATTAGTATACAGCACGGATAGAGTTTATTTTCGGTGATTTGTCTCCCGTACAAACAGGTATGTGTATCTAATAAAGACGGCTGTCAAGAAAATCGCGTGTTATTTGAGCTTGACATGGGGTTGCGTTCGGCTTCATTATAATTCGGGAATTTGATTCCCCCAATTTTTTATCTGCTGAATCGAAAGAAATAACACCAATCTTTGCTCAAAGTGCAAAATTTCTGCGAAAATCCATGTACCATCGGTTTTATAAGCCCCTAATTTAGACTATTATTCAAGTCGACATTTTTTATTGACATGTTTAGACAGCAATAAAATATCCTTTTTTTGTCGGAAAAAGTGAAGAAACCACTCTATTTATACCTTATCAACTCCTTTCTAAGGATCTGTATCGCTATTTTTAATTCCGCATATATTTAAAGAATATTTTGCGATTTTTTACGCAAGGTGAAAAATGCCCCCAAATCGGCGATTTGATAGGCAAAATCGTAAATTCAGTTTTTCTCGAAAAATATTTATTGTATGTAACTCAAACTTTTTTACCATGATAAGAGAGCCAGGGGCTAACTTTAAACCAATTTTGGGCGATTTTGAAATTTCGTATTTGGAACTCCTCAGTTGAATTTAAGGGACTGGTGCACTTAATGAGTTCTAGTTGTCAATTAATTTCAAGATGATTGGAACAAGTGAAGCGTTGGTGGTATAGTGGTAAGCATAGCTGCCTTCCAAGCAGTTGACCCGGGTTCGATTCCCGGCTAAAGCAATTTCATTTTTACTTGTCTATGATTCTTAGTTTTCTTTCTCAATTATATTCAAGATGATTGCAACTAGTGAAGCGTTGGTGGTATAGTGGTTAGCATAGCTGCTTCCCAAGCAGTTGACCCGGGTTCGATTCCCGGCCAACGCAAATTCCCTTTTTCTTTTCAATGACTTTTAGTTGTCATTGTCATTTAATTTCAAGATGATTGGAACAAGTGAAGCGTTGGTGGTATAGTGGTTAGCATAGCTGCCTTCCAAGCAGTTGACCCGGGTTCGATTCCCGGCCAACGCAATTTCAATTTCACTTGTCAATGAATCATGGTTGTCATTTTCAATTAAATGCAAGAGTATAGTAAGAAGTGAAGCGTTGGTGGTACAGTGGTTAGCAAACTGCCTTCCAAGCAGTTGACCCGGGTTTGATTCCCGACCAACAAAATTTAATTTTTACCTGTTAATGATTCATGGTTGTCTTTGTCAATTAATTTCAAGATTATTGCAACCAAAGAAGCGTTGGTGGTATATTGGTTAGCATAGCTGCCTTCCAAGCAGTTGACCCGGGTTCGATTCCCGGCTAAAGCAATTTCATTTTTACTTTTCTGTGATTCATAGTTTTCTTTGTCAATTATATTCAAGATGATTGCAACAAGTAAAGCTTTGGTGGTATAGTGGTTAGCATAGCTGCCTTCCAAGCAGTTGACCCGGGTTCGATTCCATGCCAACACATATTCCCTTTTACTTTTTATTGTGTTTTAGTTGTCATCGTCAATTTATTTCAAGATGATTGAAATAAGTGAAGCGTTGGTGGTATAGTGGTAAGCATAGCTGCCTTCCAAGCAGTTGACCCGGGTTCGATTCCCGGCCAACGCAAATGCACTTTTACTTTTTAATGAGTTTTAGTTGTCAATTAATTTCAAGATGATTGGAACAAGTGAAGCGTTGGTGGTACAGTGGTTAGCATAGCTGTCTTCCAAGCAGTTAACACTGGTTCGAATCCCGACCAACAAAATTTAATTTTTACTTGTTAATGATTCATGGTTGTCTTTGTCAATTAATTTCAAGATTATTGCAACAAGTGAAGCGTTGGTGGTATAGTGGTTAGCATAGCTGCCTTCCAAGCAGTTGACCCGGGTTCGATTCCCGGCTAGAGCAATTTCATTTTTACTTTTCTGTGATTCATAGTTTTCTTTGTCAATTATATTCAAGATGATTGCAACAAGTAAAGCGTTGGTGGTATAGTGGTTAGCATAGCTGACTTCCAAGCAGTTGACCCGGGTTCGATTCCCGGCTAAAGCAATTTAATTTTTACTTGTCTATGATTCATAGTTTTCTTTGTCAATTATATTCAAGATGATTGCAACAAGTGAAGCGTTGGTGGTATAGTGGTTAGCATAGCTGCCTTCCAAGCAGTTGACCCGGGTTCTATTTCCGGCCAATGCAAATTCCTTTTTACTTGTGAAGGATTCATGGCTGTCATTTTCAATTAATTTCAAGATTATTGCAACCAGTGAAGCGTTGGTGGTATAGTGGTTAGCATAGCTGCCTTCCAAGCAGTTGACCCGGGTCCGATTCCCCGCCAACACATATTCCCTTTTACTTTTTATTGTGTTTTAGTTGTCATCGTCAATTTATTTCAAGATGATTGAAATAAGTGAAGCGTTGGTGGTATAGTGGTAAGCATAGCTGCCTTCCAAGCAGTTGACCCGGGTTCGATTCCCGGCCAACGCAAATGCACTTTTGCTTTTTAATGAGTTTTAGTTGTCAATTAATTTCAAGATGATTGGAACAAGTGAAGCGTTGGTGGTATAGTGGTAAGCATAGCTGCCTTCCAAGCAGTTGACCCGGGTTCGATTCCCGGCTAAAGCAATTTCATTTTTACTTGTCTATGATTCTTAGTTTTCTTTCTCAATTATATTCAAGATTATTGCAACTAGTGAAGCGTTGGTGGTATAGTGGTTAGCATAGCTGCTTCTCAAGCAGTTGACCCGGGTTCGATTCCCGGCCAACGCAAATTCCCTTTTTCTTTTCAATGACTTTTAGTTGTCATTGTCATTTAATTTCAAGATGATTGGAACAAGTGAAGCGCTGGTGGTATAGTGGTTAGCATAGCTGCCTTCCAAGCAGTTGACCCGGGTTCGAATCCCGGCCAACGCAATTTCAATTTCACTTGTCAATGAATCATGGTTGTCATTTTCAATTAAATGCAAGAGTATAGTAAGAAGTGAAGCGTTGGTGGTACAGTGGTTAGCAAGCTGCCTTCCAAGCAGTTGACCCGGGTTTGATTCCCGACCAACAAAATTTAATTTTTACCTGATAATGATTCATGGTTGTCTTTGTCAATTAATTTCAAGATTATTGCAACCAGTGAAGCGTTGGTGGTATATTGGTTAGCATAGCTGCCTTCCAAGCATTTGACCCGGGTTCGATTCCCGGCTAAAGCAATTTCATTTTTACTTGTCTATGATTCATGGTTGTCTTTGTCAATTAACTTCAAAATTATTGGAACAAATGAAGCGTTGCTGGTATAGTGGTTAGCATACCTGCCTTCCAAGCAGTTGACCCGGGTTCGATTACCGGCCAACGCAAGTTCAATTTTACATGTCAATGAATCATGGTTGTCATTGCCAATTAAATGCAAGAGTATGGTAAGAAATGAAGCGTTGGTGGTACAGTGGTTAGCATAGCTGCCTTCCAAGTAGTTAACCCTGGTTCGAATACCGTCCAACAAAATTTAATTTTTACTTGTTAAGGATTCATGGTTGTCTTTGTCAATTAATTTCAAGATTATTGCAACCAGTGAAGCGTTGGTGGTATATTGGTTAGCATAGCTGCCTTCCAAGCAGTTGACCCGGGTTTGATTCCAGGCTAAACCAATTTCATTTTTACTTGTCTATGATTCATAGTTTTCTTTGTCAATTATATTCAAGATGATTGCAACAAGTGAAGCGTTGGTGGTATAGTGGTTAGCATAGCTGCCTTCCAAGCAGTTGACCCGGGTTCTATTCCCGGCCAACGCAAATTCCCTTTTTCTTTTCAATGAGTTTTAGTTGTCATTGTCATTTAAATTTCAAGATGATTGGAACAAGTGAAGCGTTGGTGGTATAGTGGTTAGCGTAGCTGCCTTCCAGGCAGTTGACCCGGGTTCCATTCCCGGGCAACACATATTCCCTTTTACTTTTTATTGTGTTTTAGTTGTCATCGTCAATTTATTTCAAGATGATTGAAATAAGTGAAGCGTTGGTGGTATTGTGGTAAGCATAGCTGCCTTCCAAGCAGTTGACCCGGGTTCGATTCCCGGCTAAAGCAATTTCATTTTTACTTGTCTATGATTCATAGTTTTCTTTGTCAATTATATTCAAGATTATTGCAACTAGTGAAGCGTTGGTGGTATAGTGGTTAGCATAGCTGCTTCCCAAGCAGTTGACCCGGGTTCGATTCCCGGTCAACGCAAATTCCCTTTTTCTTTTCAATGAGTTTTAGTTGTCATTGTCATTTAATTTCAAGATGATTGGAACAAGTGAAGCGTTGGTGGTATAGTGGTTAGAATAGCTGCCTTCCAAGCAGTTGACCCGGGTTCGATTCCCGGCCAACGCAATTTCAATTTCACTTGTCAATGAATCATGGTTGTCATTTTCAATTAAATGCAAGAGTATGGTAATCAGTGAACCGTTGGTGGTACAGTGATTAGCAAGCTGCCTTCCAAGCAATTGACCCGGGTTCGATTCCCCACCAACAACATTTAATTTTAACTTGTTAATGATTCATGTTTGTCTTTGTCAATTAAGTTCAAAATTATTGGAACAATTAAAGAGTTGGTGGTATAGTGGTTAGCATAGCTGCCTTCCAAGCAGTTGACCCGGGTTCGATTCCCGGCTAAAGCAATTTCATTTTTACTTGTCTATGATTCATGGTTGTCTTTGTCAATTAATTTCAAATTTATTGGAACAAATGAAGCGTTGCTGGTATAGTGGTTAGCATACCTGCCTTCCAAGCAGTTTACACGGGTTCGATTCCCGGCCAACGCAAGTTCAATTTTACATGTCAATGAATCATGGTTGTCATTGTCAATTAAATGCAAGAGTATGGTAAGAAATGAAGCGTTGGTGGTACAGTGGTTAGCATAGCTGCCTTCCAAGCAGTTAACCCTGGTTCGAATCCCGACCATCAAAATTTAATTTTTACTTGTTAAGGATTCATGGTTGTTTTTGTCAATTAATTTCAAGATTATTGCAACCAGTGAAGCGTTGGTGGTATATTGGTTAGCATAGCTGCCTTCCAAGCAGTTGACCCGGGTTTGATTCCCGGCTAAAGCAATTTCATTTTTACTTGTCTATGATTCATAGTTTTCTTTGTCAATTATATTCAAGATGATTGCAACAAGTGAAGCGTTGGTGGTATAGTGGTTAGCATAGCTGCCTTCCAAGCAGTTGACCCGGGTTCGATTCCCGGCCAACGCAAATTCCCTTTTTCTTTTCAATTAGTTTTAGTTGTCATTGTCATTTAAATTTCAAGATGATGGGAACAAGTGAAGCGTTGGTGGTATCGTGGTTAGCATAGCTGCCTTCCAGGCAGTTGACCCGGGTTCGATTCCCGGGCAACGCAATTTCATTTTTACTTGTCAATGAGTCATGGTTGTCATTGTAAATTAAATGCAAGAGTATGGTAATCAGTGAAGCGTTGGTGGTACAGTGGTTAGCATAGCTGCCTTCCAAGCAGTTGACCCTAGTTCGAATCCCCACCAACAACATTTAATTTTAACTTGTTAATGATTCATGGTTGTCGTTGTCAATTAATTTCAAAATTATTGGAACAATTGAAGCGTTGGTGGTATAGTGGTTAGCATAGCTGCCTTACAAGCAGTTGACCCGGGTTCGATTCCCGGCCAACGCAATTTCAATTTTACTTGTCATTGAATCATGGTTGTCATTGTCAATTAAATGCAAGAGTATGGTAAGAAATGAAGCGTTGGTGGTACAATGGTTAGCATAGCTGCCTTCCAAGCAGTTAACCCTGGTTCGAATCCCGACCAACAAAATTTAAATTTTACTTGTTAAGGATTCATGGTTGTCTTTGTCAATTAATTTCATGATTATTGCAACCAGTGAAGCGTTGGTGGTATATTGGTTAGCATAGCTGCCTTTCAAGCAGTTGACCCGGGTTCGATTCCCGGCTAAAGCAATTTCATTTTTACTTGTCTATGATTCAAAGTTTTCTTTGTCAATTATATTCAAGATGATTGCAACAAGTGAAGCGTTGGTGGTATAATGGTTAGCATAGCTGCCTTCCAAGCAGTTGACACGGGTTCGATTCCCGGCCAACGCAAATTCCCTTTTTCTTTTCAATGAGTTTTAGTTGTCATTGTCATTTAAATTTCAAGATGATTGGAACAAGTGAATCGTTGGTGGTATAGTGGTTAGCATAGCTGCCTTCCAAGCAGTTGACCCGGGTTCGATTCCCGGCCAACGCAATTTCATTTTTACTTGTCAATTAGTCATGGTTGTCATTGTAAATTAAATGCAAGAGTATGGTAATCAGTGAAGCGTTGGTGGTACAGTGGTTAGCATAGCTGCCTTCCAAGCAGTTGAACGTAGTTCGAATCCCCACCAACAACATTTAATTTTAACTTGTTAATGATTCATGGTTGTCTTTGTCAATTAATTTCAAGATTATTGCAACCAGTGAAGCGTTGGTGGTATATTGGGTAGCATAGCTGCCATTCAAGCAGTTTACCTGGGTTCGATTCCCGGCTAAAGCAATTTTATTTTTACTTGTCTATGATTCATAGTTTTCTTTGTCAATTATATTCAAGATTATTGGAACAAGTGAAGCGTTGGTGGTATAGTGGTTAGCATAGCTGCCTTCCAAGCAGTTGACCCGGGTTCAATTCCCGGCCAACGCAATTTCATTTTTACTTGTCAATTAGTCATGGTTGTCATTGTAAATTAAATGCAAGAGTATGGTAATCAGTGAAGCGTTGGTGGTACAGTGGTTAGCATAGCTGCCTTCCAAGCAGTTGACACTAGTTCGAATCCCCACCAACAACATTTAATTTTAACTTAGTAATGATTCATGGTTGTCTTTGTCAATTAATTTCAAGATTATTGCAACCAGTGAAGCGTTGGTGGTATATTGGGTAGCATAGCTGACATCCAAGCAGTTGACACGGGTTCGATTCCCGGCTAAAGCAATTTCATTTTTACTTGTCTATGATTCATAGTTTTCTTTGTCAATTATATTCAAGATGATTGCAACAAGGGAAGCGTTGGTGGTATAGTGGTTAGCATAGCTGCCTTTCAAGCAGTTGACCCGTGTTCGATTCCCGGCCAACGCAAATTCCCTTTTTCTTTTCAATGAGTTTTAGTTGTCATTGTCATTTAAATTTCAAGATGATTGGAACAAGTGAAGCGTTGGTGGTATAGTGGTTAGCATAGCTGCCTTCCAAGCAGTTGACCCGGGTTCAATTCCCGGCAAACGCAATTTCATTTTTACTTGTCAAGGATTCATGGCTGTCATTTTCAATTAATTTCAAGATTATTGCAACAAGTGAAGCGTTGGTGGTATAGTGGTTAACATAGCTGCCTTTCAAGCAGTTGACCCGGGTTCTATTCCCGGCCAACGCAAATTCCTTTTTACTTGTCAAGGATTCATGGCGGTCATTTTCAATTAATTTCAAGATTATTGCAACAAGTGAAGCGTTGGTGGTATACTGGTTAGCATAGCTGCCTTCCAAGCAGTTGACCCGGGTTCTATTCCCTGCCAACACATATTCCCTTTTACTTTTTAATGTGTTTTAGTTGTCATCGTAAATATATTTCAAGATTATTGAAACAAGTGAAGCGTTGGTGGTAT
The DNA here is from genome assembly GCF_932526225.1 of Nematostella vectensis. Lineage (NCBI taxonomy): Eukaryota > Metazoa > Cnidaria > Anthozoa > Actiniaria > Edwardsiidae > Nematostella > Nematostella vectensis. Next base: position 14,412,924 of record NC_064037.1, on the reverse strand, counting down.
AGTGGTAAGCATAGCTGCCTTCCAAGCAGTTGACCCGGGTTCGATTCCCGGCCAACGCAAATTCCCTTTTTCTTTTCAATGACTTTTAGTTGTCATTGTCATTTAATTTCAAGATGATTGGAACAAGTGAAGCGTTGGTGGTATAGTGGTTAGCATAGCTGCCTTCCAAGCAGTTGACCCGGGTTCGATTCCCGGCCAACGCAATTTCAATTTCACTTGTCAATGAATCATGGTTGTCATTTTCAATTAAATGCAAGAGTATAGTAAGAAGTGAAGCGTTGGTGGTACAGTGGTTAGCAAACTGCCTTCCAAGCAGTTGACCCGGGTTTGATTCCCGACCAACAAAATTTAATTTTTACCTGTTAATGATTCATGGTTGTCTTTGTCAATTAATTTCAAGATTATTGCAACCAGTGAAGCGTTGGTGGTATATTGGTTAGCATAGCTGCCTTCCAAGCAGTTGACCCGGGTTCGATTCCCGGCTAAAGCAATTTCATTTTTACTTCTCTGTGATTCATAGTTTTCTTTGTCAATTATATTCAAGATGATTGCAACAAGTAAAGCTTTGGTGGTATAGTGGTTAGCATAGCTGCCTTCCAAGCAGTTGACCCGGGTTCGATTCCATGCCAACACATATTCCCTTTTACTTTTTATTGTGTTTTAGTTGTCATCGTCAATTTATTTCAAGATGATTGAAATAAGTGAAGCGTTGGTGGTATAGTGGTAAGCATAGCTGCCTTCCAAGCAGTTGACCCGGGTTCGATTCCCGGCCAACGCAAATGCACTTTTACTTTTTAATGAGTTTTAGTTGTCAATTAATTTCAAGATGATTGGAACAAGTGAAGCGTTGGTGGTACAGTGGTTAGAATAGCTGTCTTCCAAGCAGTTAACACTGGTTCGAATCCCGACCAACAAAATTTAATTTTTACTTGTTAATGATTCATGGTTGTCTTTTTCAATTAATTTCAAGATTATTGCAACAAGTGAAGCGTTGGTGGTATAGTGGTTAGCATAGCTGCCTTCCAAGCAGTTGACCCGGGTTCGATTCCCGGCTAAAGCAATTTCATTTTTACTTTTCTGTGATTCGTAGTTTTCTTTGTCAATTATATTCAAGATGATTGCAACAAGTAAAGCGTTGGTGGTATAGTGGTTAGCATAGCTGACTTCCAAGCAGTTGACCCAGGTTCGATTCCCGGCTAAAGCAATTTAATTTTTACTTGTCTATGATTCATAGTTTTCTTTGTCAATTATATTCAAGATGATTGCAACAAGTGAAGCGTTGGTGGTATAGTGGTTAGCATAGCTGCCTTCCAAGCAGTTGACCCGGGTTCTATTTCCGGCCAATGCAAATTCCTTTTTACTTGTGAAGGTTTCATGGCTGTCATTTTCAATTAATTTCAAGATTATTGCAACCAGTGAAGCGTTGGTGGTATAGTGGTTAGCATAGCTGCCTTCCAAGCAGCTGACCCGGGTCCGATTCCCCGCCAACACATATTCCCTTTTACTTTTTATTGTGTTTTAGTTGTCATCGTCAATTTATTTCAAGATGATTGAAATAAGTGAAGCGTTGGTGGTATAGTGGTAAGCATAGCTGCCTTCCAAGCAGTTGACCCGGGTTCGATTCCCGGCCAACGCAAATGCACTTTTGCTTTTTAATGAGTTTTAGTTGTCAATTAATTTCAAGATGATTGGAACAAGTGAAGCGTTGGTGGTATAGTGGTAAGCATAGCTGCCTTCCAAGCAGTTGACCCGGGTTCGATTCCCGGCTAAAGCAATTTCATTTTTACTTGTCTATGATTCTTAGTTTTCTTTCTCAATTATATTCAAGATTATTGCAACTAGTGAAGCGTTGGTGGTATAGTGGTTAGCATAGCTGCTTCCCAAGCAGTTGACCCGGGTTTGATTCCCGGCCAACGCAAATTCCCTTTTTCTTTTCAATGAGTTTTAGTTGTCATTGTCATTTAATTTCAAGATGATTGGAACAAGTGAAGCGTTGGTGGTATAGTGGTTAGCATAGCTGCCTTCCAAGCAGTTGACCCGGGTTCGAATCCCGGCCAACGCAATTTCAATTTCACTTGTCAATGAATCATGGTTGTCATTTTCAATTAAATGCAAGAGTATAGTAAGAAGTGAAGCGTTGGTGGTACAGTGGTTAGCAAGCTGCCTTCCAAGCAGTTGACCCGGGTTTGATTCCCGACCAACAAAATTTAATTTTTACCTGTTAATGATTCATGGTTGTCTTTGTCAATTAATTTCAAGATTATTGCAACCAGTGAAGCGTTGGTGGTATATTGGTTAGCATAGCTGCCTTCCAAGCATTTGACCCGGGTTCGATTCCCGGCTAAAGCAATTTCATTTTTACTTGTCTATGATTCATGGTTGTCTTTGTCAATTAACTTCAAAATTATTGGAACAAATGAAGCGTTGCTGCTATAGTGGTTAGCATACCTGCCTTCCAAGCAGTTGACCCGGGTTCGATTACCGGCCAACGCAAGTTCAATTTTACATGTCAATGAATCATGGTTGTCATTGCCAATTAAATGCAAGAGTATGGTAAGAAATGAAGCGTTGGTGGTACAGTGGTTAGCATAGCTGCCTTACAAGTAGTTAACCCTGGTTCGAATACCGTCCAACAAAATTTAATTTTTACTTGTTAAGGATTCATGGTTGTCTTTGTCAATTAATTTCAAGATTATTGCAACCAGTGAAGCGTTGGTGGTATATTGGTTAGCATAGCTGCCTTCCAAGCAGTTGACCCGGGTTTGATTCCCGGCTAAAGCAATTTCATTTTTACTTGTCTATGATTCATAGTTTTCTTTGTCAATTATATTCGAGATGATTGCAACAAGTGAAGCGTTGGTGGTATAGTGGTTAGCATAGCTGCCTTCCAAGCAGTTGACCCGGGTTTTATTCCCGGCCAACGCAAATTCCCTTTTTCTTTTCAATGAGTTTTAGTTGTCATTGTCATTTAAATTTCAAGATGATTGGAACAAGTGAAGCGTTGGTGGTATAGTGGTTAGCGTAGCTGCCTTCCAGGCAGTTGACCCGGGTTCCATTCCCGGGCAACACATATTCCCTTTTACTTTTTATTGTGTTTTAGTTGTCATCGTCAATTTATTTCAAGATGATTGAAATAAGTGAAGCGTTGGTGGTATAGTGGTAAGCATAGCTGCCTTCCAAGCAGTTGACCCGGGTTCGATTCCCGGCTAAAGCAATTTAATTTTTACTTGTCTATTATTCATAGTTTTCTTTGTCAATTATATTCAAGATTATTGCAACTAGTGAAGCGTTGGTGGTATAGTGGTTAGCATAGCTGCTTCCCAAGCAGTTGACCCGGGTTCGATTCCCGGTCAACGCAAATTCCCTTTTTCTTTTCAATGAGTTTTAGTTGTCATTGTCATTTAAATTTCAAGATGATTGGAACAAGTGAATCGTTGGTGGTATAGTGGTTAGCATAGCTGCCTTCCAAGCAGTTGACCCGGGTTCGATTCCCCACCAACAACATTTAATTTTAACTTGTTAATGATTCATGTTTGTCTTTGTCAATTAAGTTCAAAATTATTGGAACAATTAAAGAGTTGGTGGTATAGTGGTTAGCATAGCTGCCTTCCAAGCAGTTGACCCGGGTTCGATTCCCGGCTAAAGCAATTTCATTTTTACTTGTCTATGATTCATGGTTGTCTTTGTCAATTAATTTCAAATTTATTGGAACAAATGAAGCGTTGCTGGTATAGTGGTTAGCATACCTGCCTTCCAAGCAGTTTACACGGGTTCGATTCCCGGCCAACGCAAGTTCAATTTTACATGTCAATGAATCATGGTTGTCATTGTCAATTAAATGCAAGAGTATGGTAAGAAATGAAGCGTTGGTGGTACAGTGGTTAGCATAGCTGCCTTCCAAGCAGTTAACCCTGGTTCGAATCCCGACCATCAAAATTTAATTTTTACTTGTTAAGGATTCATGGTTGTTTTTATCAATTAATTTCAAGATTATTGCAACCAGGGAAGCGTTGGTGGTATATTGGTTAGCATAGCTGCCTTCCAAGCAGTTGACCCGGGTTTGATTCCCGGCTAAAGCAATTTCATTTTTACTTGTCTATGATTCATAGTTTTCTTTGTCAATTATATTCAAGATGATTGCAACAAGTGAAGCGTTGGTGGTATAGTGGTTAGCATAGCTGCCTTTCAAGCAGTTGACCCGGGTTCGATTCCCGGCCAACGCAAATTCCCTTTTTCTTTTCAATGAGTTTTAGTTGTCATTGTCATTTAAATTTCAAGATGATGGGAACAAGTGAAGCGTTGGTGGTATCGTGGTTAGCATAGCTGCCTTCCAGGCAGTTGACCCGGGTTCGATTCCCGGGCAACGCAATTTCATTTTTACTTGTCAATGAGTCATGGTTGTCATTGTAAATTAAATGCAAGAGTATGGTAATCAGTGAAGCGTTGGTGGTACAGTGGTTAGCATAGCTGCCTTCCAAGCAGTTGACCCTAGTTCGAATCCCCACCAACAACATTTAATTTTAACTTGTTAATGATTCATGGTTGTCGTTGTCAATTAATTTCAAAATTATTGGAACAATTGAAGCGTTGGTGGTATAGTGGTTAGCATAGCTGCCTTACAAGCAGTTGACCCGGGTTCGATTCCCGGCCAACGCAATTTCAATTTTACTTGTCATTGAATCATGGTTGTCATTGTCAATTAAATGCAAGAGTATGGTAAGAAATGAAGCGTTGGTGGTACAATGGTTAGCATAGCTGCCTTCCAAGCAGTTAACCCTGGTTCGAATCCCGACCAACAAAATTTAAATTTCACTTGTTAAGGATTCATGGTTGTCTTTGTCAATTAATTTCATGATTATTGCAACCAGTGAAGCGTTGGTGGTATATTGGTTAGCATAGCTGCCTTCCAAGCAGTTGACCCGGGTTCGATTCCCGGCTAAAGCAATTTCATTTTTACTTGTCTATGATTCAAAGTTTTCTTTGTCAATTATATTCAAGATGATTGCAACAAGTGAAGCGTTGGTGGTATAGTGGTTAGCATAGCTGCCTTCCAAGCAGTTGACACGGGTTCGATTCCCGGCCAACGCAAATTCCCTTTTTCTTTTCAATGAGTTTTAGTTGTCATTGTCATTTAAATTTCAAGATGATTGGAACAAGTGAATCGTTGGTGGTATAGTGGTTAGCATAGCTGCCTTCCAAGCAGTTGACCCGGGTTCGATTCCCGGCCAACGCAATTTCATTTTTACTTGTCAATTAGTCATGGTTGTCATTGTAAATTAAATGCAAGAGTATGGTAATCAGTGAAGCGTTGGTGGTACAGTGGTTAGCATAGCTGCCTTCCAAGCAGTTGAACGTAGTTCGAATCCCCACCAACAACATTTAATTTTAACTTGTTAATGATTCATGGTTGTCTTTGTCAATTAATTTCAAGATTATTGCAACCAGTGAAGCGTTGGTGGTATATTGGGTAGCATAGCTGCCATCCAAGCAGTTTACCTGGGTTCGACTCCCGGCTAAAGCAATTTTATTTTTACTTGTCTATGATTCATAGTTTTCTTTGTCAATTATATTCAAGATGATTGGAACAAGTGAAGCGTTGGTGGTATAGTGGTTAGCATAGCTGCCTTCCAAGCAGTTGACCCGGGTTCAATTCCCGGCCAACGCAATTTCATTTTTACTTGTCAATTAGTCATGGTTGTCATTGTAAATTAAATGCAAGAGTATGGTAATCAGTGAAGCGTTGGTGGTACAGTGGTTAGCATAGCTGCCTTCCAAGCAGTTGACACTAGTTCGAATCCCCACCAACAACATTTAATTTTAACTTGTTAATGATTCATGGTTGTCTTTGTCAATTAATTTCAAGATTATTGCAACCAGTGAAGCGTTGGTGGTATATTGGGTAGCATAGCTGACATCCAAGCAGTTGACACGGGTTCGATTCCCGGCTAAAGCAATTTCATTTTTACTTGTCTATGATTCATAGTTTTCTTTGTCGATTATATTCAAGATGATTGCAACAAGGGAAGCGTTGGTGGTATAGTGGTTAGCATAGCTGCCTTTCAAGCAGTTGACCCGTGTTCGATTCCCGGCCAACGCAAATTCCCTTTTTCTTTTCAATGAGTTTTAGTTGTCATTGTCATTTGAATTTCAAGATGATTGGAACAAGTGAAGCGTTGGTGGTATAGTGGTTAGCATAGCTGCCTTCCAAGCAGTTGACCCGGGTTCAATTCCCGGCAAACGCAATTTCATTTTTACTTGTCAAGGATTCATGGCTGTCATTTTCAATTAATTTCAAGATTATTGCAACAAGTGAAGCGTTGGTGGTATAGTGGTTAACATAGCTGCCTTTCAAGCAGTTGACCCGGGTTCTATTCCCGGCCAACGCAAATTCCTTTTTACTTGTCAAGGATTCATGGCTGTCATTTTCAATTAATTTCAAGATTATTGCAACAAGTGAAGCGTTGGTGGTATACTGGTTAGCATAGCTGCCTTCCAAGCAGTTGACCCGGGTTCTATTCCCTGCCAACACATATTCCCTTTTACTTTTTAATGTGTTTTAGTTGTCATCGTAAATATATTTCAAGATTATTGAAACAAGTGAAGCGTTGGTGGTATAGTGGTAAGCATAGCTGCCTTCCAAGCAGTTGACCCGGGTTCGATTCCCGGCCAACGCAAATGCCCTTTTACTTTTTAATGAGTTTTAGTTGTCAATTAATTTCAAGATGATTGGAACAAGTGAAGCGTTGGTGGTATAGTGGTAAGCATAGCTGCCTTCCAAGCAGTTGACCCGGGTTCGATTCCCGGCTAAAGCAATTTCATTTTTACTTGTCTATGATTCTTAGTTTTCTTTGTCAATTATATTCAAGATTATTGCAACTAGTGAAGCGTTGGTGGTATAGTAGTTAGCATAGCTGCTTCCCAAGCAGTTGACCCGGGTTCGATTCCCGGCCAACGCAAATTCTCTTTTTCTTTTCAATGAGTTTTAGTTGTCATTGTTATTTAATTTCAAGGTGATTGAAACAAATGAAGCGTTGGTGGTATAGTGGTTAGCATAGCTGCCTTCCAAGCAGTTGACCCGGGTTCGATTCCCGGCCAACGCAATTTCAATTTCACTTGTCAATGAATCATGGTTGTCATTTTCAATTAAATGCAAGAGTATGGTAATCAGTGAAGCGTTGGTGGTACAGTGATTAGCAAGCTGCCTTCCAAGCAGTTGACCCGGGTTCGATTCCCCACCAACAACATTTAATTTTAACTTGCTAATGATTCATGTTTGTCTTTGTCAATTAAGTTCAAAATTATTGGAACAATTGAAGAGTTGGTGGTATAGTGGTTAGCATAGCTGTATTCCAAGCAGTTGACCCGGGTTCGATTCCCGGCCAACGCAATTTTAATTTTACTTGTCAATGAATCATGGTTGTCATTGTCAATTAAATGCAAGAGTATGGTAAGAAATGAAGCGTTGGTGGTACAGTGGTTAGCATAGCTGTCTTCCAAGCAGTTAACACTGGTTCGAATCCCGACCAACAAAATTTAATTTTTACTTGTTAATGATTCATGGTTGTCTTTGTCAATTAAATTCAAGATTATTGCAACAAGTGAAGCGTTGGTGGTATAGTGGTTAGCATAGCTCCCTTCCAAGCAGTTGACCCTTGTTCGATTCCCGGCTTAAGCAATTTCATTTTTACTTTTCTGTGATTCATAGTTTTCTTTGTCAATTATATTCAAGATGATTGCAACAAGTGAAGCGTTGGTGGTATAGTGGTTAGCAAAGCTGCCTTCCAAGCAGTTGACCCGGGTTCGATTCCCGGCTAAAGCAATTTCATTTTTACTTGTCTATGATTCATGGTTGTCTTTGTCAATTAATTTCAAAATTATTGGAACAAATGAAGCGTTGCTGGTATAGTGGTTAGCATACCTGCCTTCCAGGCAGTTGACCCGGGTTCGATTCCCGGCCAACGCAAGTTCAATTTTACATGTCAATGAATCATGGTTGTCATTGTCAATTAAATGCAAGAGTATGGTAAGAAATGAAGCGTTGGTGGTACAGTGGTTAGCATAGCTGCCTTCCAAGCAGTTAACCCTGGTTCGAATCCCGTCCAACAAAATTTAATTTTTACTTGTTAAGGATTCATGGTTGTCTTTGTCAATTAATTTCAAGATTATTGCAACCAGTGAAGCGTTGGTGGAATATTGGTTAGCATAGCTGCCTTCCAAGCAGTTGACCCGGGTTTGATTCCCGGCTAAAGCAATTTCATTTTTACTTGTCTATGATTCATAGTTTTCTTTGTCAATTATATTCAAGATGATTGCAACAAGTGAAGCGTTGGCGGTATAGTGGTTAGCATAGCTGCCTTCCAAGCAGTTGACCCGGGTTCTATTCCCGGCCAACGCAAATTCCCTTTTTCTTTTCAATGAGTTTTAGTTGTCATTGTCATTTAAATTTCAAGATGATTGGAACAAGTGAAGCGTTGGTGGTATAGTGGTTAGCGTAGCTGCCTTCCAGGCAGTTGACCCGGGTTCGATTCCCGGGCAACACATATTCCCTTTTACTTTTTATTGTGTTTTAGTTGTCATCGTCAATTTATTTCAAGATGATTGAAATAAGTGAAGCGTTGGTGGTATAGTGGTAAGCATAGCTGCCTTCCAAGCAGTTGACCCGGGTTCGATTCCCGGCCAACGCAAATGCCCTTTTACTTTTTAATGAGTTTTAGTTGTCAATTAATTTCAAGATGATTGGAACATGTGAAGCGTTGGTGGTATAGTGGTAAGCATAGCTGCCTTCCAAGCAGTTGACCCGGGTTCGATTCCCGGCTAAAGCAATTTCATTTTTACTTGTCTATGATTCTTAGTTTTCTTTGTCAATTATATTCAAGATTATTGCAACTAGTGAAGCGTTGGTGGTATAGTGGTTAGCATAGCTGCTTCCCAAGCAGTTGACCCGGGTTCGATTCCCGGCCAACGCAAATTCTCTTTTTCTTTTCAATGAGTTTTAGTTGTCAATATCATTTAATTTCAAGATGATTGGACCAAGTGAAGCGTTTGTGGTATAGTGGTTAGCATAGCTGCCTTCGAAGCAGTTGACCCGGGTTAGATTCCCGGCCAACGCAATTTCAATTTCACTTGTCAATGAATCATGGTTGTCATTTTCAATTAAATGCAAGAGTATAGTAAGAAGTGAAGCGTTGGTGGTACAGTGGTTAGCAAGCTGCCTTCCAAGCAGTTGACCCGGGTTTGATTCCCGACCAACAAAATTTAATTTTTACCTGTTAATGATTCATGGTTGTCTTTGTCAATTAATTTCAAGATTATTGCAACCAGTGAAGCGTTGGTGGTATATTGGTTAGCATAGCTGCCTTCCAAGCATTTGACCCGGGTTCGATTCCCGGCTAAAGCAATTTCATTTTTACTTGTCTATGATTCATGGTTGACTTTGTCAATTAATTTCAAAATTATTGGAACAAATGAAGCGTTGCTGGTATAGTGGTTAGCATACCTGCCTTCCAAGCAGTTGACCCGGGTTCGATTCCCGGCCAACGCAAGTTCAATTTTACATGTCAATTAATCATGGTTGTCATTGTCAATTAAATGCAAGAGTATGGTACGAAATGAAGCGTTGGTGGTACAGTGGTTAGCATAGCTGCCTTCCAAGCAGTTAACCCTGGTTCGAATCCCGTCCAACAAAATTTAATTTTTACTTGTTAAGGATTCATGGTTGTCTTTGTCAATTAATTTCAAGATTATTGCAACCAGTGAAGCGTTGGTGGTATATTGGTTAGCATAGCTGCCTTCCAAGCAGTTGACCCGGGTTTGATTCCCGGCTAAAGCAATTTCATTTTTACTTGTCTATGATTCATAGTTTTCTTTGTCAATTATATTCAAGATGATTGCAACAAGTGAAGCGTTGGTGGTATAGTGGTTAGCATAGCTGCCTTCCAAGCAGTTGACCCGGGTTCGATTCCCGGCCAACGCAAATTCCCTTTTTCTTTTCAATGAGTTTTAGTTGTCATTGTCATTTAAATTTCAAGATGATTGGAACAAGTGAACCGTTGGTGGTATAGTGGTTAGCGTAGCTGCCTTCCAGGCAGTTGACCCGGGTTCGATTCCCGGCTAAAGCAATTTCATTTTTACTTGTCAATGAGTCATGGTTGTCATTGTAAATTAAATGCAAGAGTATGGTAATCAGTGAAGCGTTGGTGGTACAGTGGTTAGCATAGCTGCCTTCCAAGCAGTTGACCCTAGTTCGAATCCCCACCAACAACATTTAATTTTAACTTGTTAATGATTCATGGTTGTCTTTGTCAATTAATTTCAAAATTATTGGAACAATTGAAGCGTTGGTGGTATAGTGGTTAGCATAGCTGCCTTACAAGCAGTTGACCCGGGTTCGATTCCCGGCCAACGCAATTTCAATTTTACTTGTCAATGAATCGTGGTTGTCATTGTAAATTAATTTCAAGAGTATGGTAATCAGTGAAGCGTTGGTGGTACAGTGGTTAGCATAGCTGCCTTCAAAGCAGTTGACCCTAGTTCGAATCCCCACCAACAACATTTAATTTTAACTTGTTAATGATTCATGGTTGTCTTTGTCAATTAATTTCAAGATTATTGCAACCAGTGAAGCGTTGGTGGTATATTGGTTAGCATAGCTGCCTTCCAAGCAGTTGACCCGGGTTCGATTCCCGGCTAAAGCAATTTCATTTTTACTTGTCTATGATTCATAGTTTTCTTTGTCAATTATATTCAAGATGATTGCAACAAGTGAAGCGTTGGTGGTATAGTGGTTAGCATAGCTGCCTTCCAAGCAGTTGACCCGGGTTCGATTCCCTGCCAACGCAAATTCCATTTTTCTTTTCAATGAGTTTTAGTTGTCATTGTCATTTAAATTTCAAGATGATTGGAACAAGTGAAGCGTTGGTGGTATAGTGGTTAGCATAGCTTCATTCCAAGCATTTGACCCGGGTTCAATTCCCGGCAAACGCAATTTCATTTTTACTTGTCAATGAGTCATGGTTGTCATTGTAAATTAAATGCAAGAGTATGGTAATCAGTGAAGCGTTGGTGGTACAGTGGTTAGCATAGCTGCCTTCAAAGCAGTTGACCCTAGTTCGAATCCCCACCAAAAACATTTAATTTTAACTTGTTAATGATTCATGGTTGTCTTTGTCAATTAATTTCAAGATTATTGCAACAAGTGAAGCGTTGGTGGTATAGTGGTTAGCATAGATGCCTTCCAAGCAGTTGACCCGGGTTTGATTCCCGGCTAAAGCAATTTCATTTTTACTTGTCTATGATTCATAGTTTTCTTTGTCAATTATATTCAAAAAGATTGCAACAAGTGAAGCGTTGGTGGTATAGTGGTTAGCATAGCTGCCTTCCAAGCAGTTGACCCGGGTTCGATTCCCGGCCAACGCAAATTCCTTTTTACTTGTCAAGGATTCATGGCTGTCATTTTCAATTAATTTCAAGATTATTGCAACAAGTGAAGCGTTGGTGGTATAGTGGTTAGCATAGCCGCCTTTCAAGCAGTTGACCCGGGTTCTATTCCCGGCCAACGCAAATTCCTTTTTACTTGTCAAGGATTCATGGCTGTCATTTTCAATTAATTTCAAGATTATTGCAACAAGTGAAGCGTTGGTGGTATACTGGTTAGCATAGCTGCCTTCCAAGCAGTTGACCCGGGTTCGATTCCCTGCCGACACATATTACCTTTTACTTTTTAATGTGTTTTAGTTGTCAATTAATTTCAAGATGATTGAAACAAGTGAAGCGTTGGTGGTATAGTGGTAAGCATAGATGCCTTCCAAGCAGTTGACCCGGGTTCGATTCCCGGCTTAAGCAATTTCATTTTTACTTGTCTATGATTCATAGTTTTCTTTGTCATTTATATTCAAGATTATTGCAACTAGTGAAGCGTTGGTGGTATAGTGGTTAGCATAGCTGCTTCCCAAGCAGTTGACCCGGGTTAGATTCCCGGCCAACGCAAATTCCCTTTTTCTTTTCAATGAGTTTTAGTTGTCATTGTCATTTAATTTCAAGATGATTGGAACAAGTGAAGCGTTGGTGGTATAGTGGTTAGCATAGCTGCCTTCCAAGCAGTTGACCCGGGTTCGATTCCCGGCCAACGCAATTTCAATTTCACTTGTCAATGAATCATGGTTGTCATTTTCAATTAAATGCAAGAGTATGGTAATCAGTGAAGCGTTGGTGGTACAGTGATTAGCAAGCTGCCTTCCAAGCAGTTGACCCGGGTTCGATTCTCGGCCAACGCAAATTCCTTTTTACTTGTCAAGGATTCATGGCTGTCATTTTCAATTAATTTCAAGATTATTGCAACAAGTGAAGCGTTGGTGGTATAGTGGTTAGCATAGCTGCCTTTCAAGCAGTTGACCCGGGTTCGATTCCCTGCCAACACATATTCCCTTTTACTTTTTAATGTGTTTTAGTTGTCATCGTCAATTAATTTCAAGATTATTGCAACAAGTGAAGCGTTGGTGGTATAGTGGTTAGAATAGCTGCCTTCCAAGCAGTTGACCCGGGTTCGATTCCCGGCCAACGCAAATGCACTTTTACTTTTTAATGAGTTTTAGTTGTCAATTAATTTCAAGATGATTGGAACAAGTGAAGCGTTGGTGGTATAGTGGTAAGCATAGCTGCCTTCCAAGCAGTTGACCCAAATTCGATTCCCGGCTAAAGCAATTTCATTTTTACTTGTCTATGATTCATAGTTTTCTTTGTCAATTATATTCAAGATTATTGCAACTAGTGAAGCGTTGGTGGTATAGTGGTTAGCATAGCTGCTTCCCAAGCAGTTGACCCGCGTTCGATTCCCGGCCAACGCAAATTCCCTTGTTCTTTTCAATGAGTTTTAGTTGTCATGGTCATTTAATTTCAAGATGATTGAAACAAGTGAAGCGTTGGTGGTATATTGGTTAGCATAGCTGCCTTCCAAGCAGTTGACCCGGGTTTGATTCCCGGCTAAAGCAATTTCATTTTTACTTGTCTATGATTCATAGTTTTCTTTGTCAATTATATTCAAGATGATTGCAACAAGTGAAGCGTTGGTGGTATAGTGGTTAGCATAGCTGCCTACCAAGCAGTTGACCCGGGTTCGATTCCCGGCCAACGCAAATTCCTTTTTACTTGTCAAGGATTCATGGCTGTCATTTTCAATTAATTTCAAGATTATTGCAACAAGTGAAGCGTTGGTGGTATAGTGGTTAGCATAGCTGCCTTTCAAGCAGTTGACCCGGGTTCGATTCCCGGCTAAAGCAATTTCATTTTTACTTGTCTATGATTCATAGTTTTCTTTGTCAATTATATTCAAGATGATTGCAACAAGTGAAGCGTTGGTGGTATAGTGGTTAGCATAGCTCCTTCCCATGCAGTTGACCCGGGTTCGATTCCCGGCCAACGCAAATTCTCTTTTTCTTTTCAATGAGTTTTAGTTGTCATTGTTATTTAATTTCAAGATGATTGAAACAAATGAAGCGTTGGTGGTATAGTGGTTAGCATAGCTGCCTTCCAAGCAGTTGACCCGGGTTCGATTCCCGGCCAACGCAATTTCAATTTCACTTGTCAATGAATCATGGTTGTCAGTTTCAATTAAATGCAAGAGTATGGTAATCAGTGAAGCGTTGGTGGTACAGTGATTAGCAAGCTGCCTTCCAAGCAGTTGACCCGGGTTCGATTCCCCACCAACAACATTTAATTTTAACTTGTTAATGATTCATGTTTGTCTTAGTCAATTAAGTTCAAAATTATTGGAACAATTGAAGAGTTGGTGGTATAGTGGTTAGCATAGCTGCCTTCCAAGCAGTTTACCCGGGTTCGATTCCCGGCCAACGCAATTTCAATTTTACTTGTCAATGAATCATGGTTGTCATTGTCAATTAAATGCAAGAGTATGGTAAGAAATGAAGCGTTGGTGGTACAGTGGTTAGCATAGCTGTCTTCCAAGCAGTTAACACTGGTTCGAATCCCGACCAACAAAATTTAATTTTTACTTGTTAATGATTCATGGTTGTCTTTGTCAATTAATTTCAAGATTATTGCAACCAGTGAAGCGTTGGTGGTATATTGGTTAGCAAAGCTGCCTTCCAAGCATTTGACCCGGGTTCGATTCCCGGCTAAAGCAATTTCATTTTTACTTGTCTATGATTCATGGTTGTCTTTGTCAATTAACTTCAAAATTATTGGAACAAATGAAGCGTTGCTGGTATAGTGGTTAGCATACCTGCCTTCCAAGCAGTTGACCCGGGTTCGATTCCCGGCCAACGCAAGTTCAATTTTACATGTCAATGAATCATGGTTGTGATTGTCAATTAAATGCAAGAGTATGGTAAGAAATGAAGCGTTGGTGGTACAGTGGTTAGCATAGCTGCCTTCCAAGCAGTTAACCCTGGTTCGAATCCCGTCTAACAAAATTTAATTTTTACTTGTTAAGGATTCATGGTTGTCTTTGTCAATTAATTTCAAGATTATTGCAACCAGTGAAGCGTTGGTGGTATATTGGTTAGCATAGCTGCCTTCCAAGCAGTTGACCCGGGTTTGATACCCGGCTAAAGCAATTTCATTTTTACTTGTCTATGATTCATAGTTTTCTTTGTCAATTATATTCAAAAAGATTGCAACAAGTGAAGCGTTGGTGGTATAGTGGTTAGCATAGCTGCCTTCCAAGCAGTTGACCCGGGTTCGATTCCCGGCCAACGCAAATTCCTTTTTACTTGTCAAGGATTCATGGATGTCATTTTCAATTAATTTCAAGATTATTGCAACAAGTGAAGCGTTGGTGGTATAGTGGTTAGCATAGGTGCCTTTCAAGCAGTTGACCCGGGTTCTATTCCCGGACAACGCAAATTCCTTTTTACTTGTCAAGGATTCATGGCTGTCATTTTCAATTAATTTCAAGATTATTGCAACAAGTGAAGCGTTGGTGGTATACTGGTTAGCATAGCTGCCTTCCAAGCAGTTGACCCGGGTTCGATTCCCTGCCGACACATATTACCTTTTACTTTTTAATGTGTTTTAGTTGTCAATTAATTTCAAGATGATTGGAACAAGTGAAGCGTTGGTGGTATAGTGGTAAGCATAGCTGCCTTCCAAGCAGTTTACCCGGGTTCGATTCCCGGCCAACGCAATTTCAATTTTACTTGTCAATGAATCATGGTTGTCATTGTCAATTAAATGCAAGAGTATGGTAAGAAATGAAGCGTTGGTGGTACAGTGGTTAGCAAGCTGCCTTCCAAGAAGTTGACCCGGGTTTGATTCCCGACCAACAAAATTTAATTTTTACCTGTTAATGATTCATGGTTGTCTTTGTCAATTAATTTCAAGATTATTGCAACCAGTGAAGCGTTGGTGGTATATTGGTTAGCATAGCTGCCTTCCAAGCATTTGACCCGGGTTCGATTCCCGGCTAAAGCAATTTCATTTTTACTTGTCTATGATTCATGGTTGTCTTTGTCAATTAACTTCAAAATTATTGGAACAAATGAAGCGTTGCTGGTATAGTGGTTAGCATACCTGCCTTCCAAGCAGTTGACCCGGGTTCGATTCCCGGCCAACGCAAGTTCAATTTTACATGTCAATGAATCATGGTTGTGATTGTCAATTAAATGCAAGAGTATGGTAAGAAATGAAGCGTTGGTGGTACAGTGGTTAGCATAGCTGCCTTTCAAGCAGTTAACCCTGGTTCGAATCCCGTCCAACAAAATTTAATTTTTACTTGTTAAGGATTCATGGTTGTCTTTGTCAATTAATTTCAAGATTATTGCAACCAGTGAAGCGTTGGTGGTATATTGGTTAGCATAGCTGCCTTCCAAGCAGTTGACCCGGGTTTGATACCCGGCTAGAGCAATTTCATTTTTACTTGTCTATGATTCATAGTTTTCTTTGTCAATTATATTCAAGATGATTGCAACAAGTGAAGCGTTGGTGGTATAGTGGTTAGCATAGCTGCCTTCCAAGCAGTTGACCCGGGTTCTATTCCAGGCCAACGCAAATTCCCTTTTTCTTTTCAATGAGTTTTAGTTGTCATTGTCATTTAAATTTCAAGATGATTGGAACAAGTGAAGCGTTGGTGGTATAGTGGTTAGCGTAGCTGCCTTCCAGGCAGTTGACCCGGGTTCGATTCCCGGGCAACACATATACCCTTTTACTTTTTATTGTGTTTTAGTTGTCATCGTCAATTTATTTCAAGATGATTGAAATAAGTGAAGCGTTGGTGGTATAGTGGTAAGCATAGCTGCCTTCCAAGCAGTTGACCCGGGTTTGATTCCCGGCAAACGCAATTTCATTTTTACTTGTCAATTAGTCATGGTTGTCATTGTAAATTAAATGCAAGAGGATGGTAATCAGTGAAGCGTTGGTGGTACAGTGGTTAGCATAGCTGCCTTCAAAGCAGTTGACCCTAGTTCGAATCCCCACCAACAACATTTAATTTTAACTTGTTAATGATTCATGGTTGTCTTTGTCAATTAATTTCAAGATTATTGCAACAAGTGAAGCGTTGGTGGTATAGTGGTTAGCATAGCTGCCTTCCAAGCAGTTGACCCGGGTTCGATTCCCGGCTAAAGCAATTTCATTTTTACTTGTCTATGATTCATAGTTTTCTTTGTCAATTATATTCAAAATGATTGCAACAAGTGAAGCGTTGGTGGTATAGTGGTTAGCATAGCTGCCTTCCAAGCAGTTGACCCGGGTTCGATTCCCGGCCAACGCAAATTCCTTTTTACTTGTCAAGGATTCATGGCTGTCATTTTCAATTAATTTCAAGATTATTGCAACAAGTGAAGCGTTGGTGGTATAGTGGTTAGCATAGCTGCCTTTCAAGCAGTTGACCCGGGTTCTATTCCCGGCCAACGCAAATTCCTTTTTACTTGTCAAGGATTCATGGCTGTCATTTTCAATTAATTTCAAGATTATTGCAACAAGTGAAGCGTTGGTGGTATATTGGTTAGCATAGCTGCCTTCCAAGCAGTTGACCCGGGTTCGATTCCCTGCCAACACATATTCCCTTTTACTTTTTAATGTGTTTTAGTTGTCATCGTAAATTTATTTCAAGATTATTGAAACAAGTGAAGCGTTGGTGGTATAGTGGTAAGCATAGCTGCCTTCCAAGCAGTTGACCCGGGTTCGATTCCCGGCCAACGCAAATTCCCTTTTACTTTTTAATGAGTTTTAGTTGTCAATTAATTTCAAGATGATTGGAACAAGTGAAGCGTTGGTGGTATAGTGGTAAGCATAGCTGCCTTCCAAGCAGTTTACCCGGGTTCGATTCCCGGCTAAAGCAATTTCATTTTTACTTGTCTATGATTCATAGTTTTCTTTGTCAATTATATTCAAGATTATTGCAACTAGTGAAGCGTTGGTGGTATAGTGGTTAGCATAGCTGCTTCCCAAGCAGTTGACCCGGGTTCGATTCCCGGCCAACGCAAATTCCCTTTTTCTTTTCAATGAGTTTTAGTTGTCATTGTCATTTAATTTCAAGATGATTGGAACAAGTGAAGCGTTGGTGGTATAGTGGTTAGCATAGCTGCCTTCCAAGCAGTTGACCCGGGTTCTATTCCCGGCCAACGCAATTTCAATTTCACTTGTCAATGAATCATGGTTGTCATTTTCAATTAAATGCAAGAGTATGGTAATCAGTGAAGCGTTGGTGGTACAGTGATTAGCAAGCTGCCTTCCAAGCAGTTGACCCGGGTTCGATTCCCGACCAACAAAATTTAATTTTTACCTGTTAATGATTCATAGTTTTCTTTGTCAATTAATTTCAAGATGATTCGAACAAGTGAAGCGTTGGTGGTATAGTGGTAAGCATAGCTGCCTTCCAAGCAGTTCACCCGGGTTCGATTCCCGGCCAACGCAAATTCCCTTTTTCTTTTCAATGAGTTTTAGTTGTCATTGTCATTTCATTTCAAGATGATTGGAACAAGTGAAGCGTTGCTTGTATAGTGGTAAGCATAGCTGCCTTCCAAGAAGTTGACCCGGGTTCGATTCCCGACTAAAGCAATTTCATTTTTACTTGTCTATGATTCATGGTTGTCTTTGTCAATTAATTTCAAAATTATTGTAACAAATGAAGCGTTGCTGGTATAGTGGTTAGCATACCTGCCTTCCAAGCAGTTGACCCGGGTTCGATTCCCGGCCAACGCAATTTCAATTTTACTTGTCAATGAATCATGGTTGTCATTTTCAATTAAATGCAAGAGTATGGTAAGAAATTAAGCGTTGGTGGTACAGTGGTTAGCATAGCTGCCTTCCAAGCAGTTAACCCTGGTTCGAATCCCGACCAACAAAATTTAATTTTTACTTGTTAAGGATTCATGGTTGTCTTTGTCAATTAATTTCAAGATTATTGCAACCAGTGAAGCGTTGGTGGTATATTGGTTAGCATAGCTGCCTTCCAAGCAGTTGACCCTAGTTCGAATCCCCACCAACAACATTTAATTTTAACTTGTTAATGATTCATGGTTGTCTTTGTCAATTAATTTCAAGATTATTGCAACCAGTGAAGCGTTGGTGGTATATTGGTTAGCATAGCTGCCTTCCAAGCAGTTGACCCGGGTTCGATTCCCGGCTAAAGCAATTTCATTTTTACTTGTCTATGATTCATAGTTTTCTTTGTCAATTATATTCAAGATGATTGCAACAAGTGAAGCGTTGGTGGTATAGTGGTTAGCATAGCTGCCTTCCAAGCAGTTGACCCGGGTTCGATTCCCGGCCAACGCAAATTCCTTTTTACTTGTCAAGGATTCATGGCTGTCATTTTCAATTAATTTCAAGATTATTGCAACAAGTGAAGCTTTGGTGGTATAGTGGTTAGCATAGCTGCCTTTCAAGCAGTTGACCCGGGTTCTATTCCCGGCCAACGCAAATTCCTTTTTACTTGTCAAGGATTCATGGCTGTCATTTTCAATTAATTTCAAGATTATTGCAACAAGTGAAGCGTTGGTGGTATACTGGTTAGCATAGCTGCCTTCCAAGCAGTTGACCCGGGTTCGATTCCCTGCCAACACATATTCCCTTTTACTTTTTAATGTGTTTTAGTTGTCATCGTAAATTTATTTCAAGATTATTGAAACAAGTGAAGCGTTGGTGGTATAGTGGTAAGCATAGCTGCCTTCCAAGCAGTTGACCCGGGTTCGATTCCCGGCTAAAGCAATTTCATTTTTACTTGTCTATGATTCATAGTTTTCTTTGTCAATTATATTCAAGATTATTGCAACTAGTGAAGCGTTGGTGGTATAGTGGTTAGCATAGCTGCTTCCCAAGCAGTTGACCCGGGTTCGATTCCCGGCCAACGCAAATTCCCTTTTTTTTTCAATGAGTTTTAGTTGTCATTGTCATTTAATTTCAAGATGATTTTTTTTAATTTTTACTTGTTAAGGATTCATGGTTGTCTTTGTCAATTAATTTCAAGATTATTGCAACCAGTGAAGCGTTGGTGGTATATTGGTTAGCATAGCTGCCTTCCAAGCAGTTGACCCGGGTTTGATTCCCGGCTAAAGCAATTTCATTTTTACTTGTCTATGATACATAGTTTTCTTTGTCAATTATATTCAAGATGATTGCAACAAGTGAAGCGTTGGTGGTATAGTGGTTAGCATAGCTGCCTTCCAAGCAGTTGACCCGGGTTCGATTCCCGGCCAACGCAAATTCCCTTTTTCTTTTCAATGAGTTTTAGTTGTCATTGTCATTTAAATTTCAAGATGATTGGAACAAGTGAAGCGTTGGTGATGTACTGGTTAGCATAGCTGCCTTCCAAGCAGTTGACCCATGTTCGATTCCCGGCCAACGCAATTTCATTTTTACTTGTCAATGAGTCATGGTTGTCATTGTAAATTAAATGCAAAAGTATGGTAATCAGTGAATCGTTGGTGGTACAGTGGTTAGCATAGCTGCCTTCCAAGCAGTTGACCCTAGTTCGAATCCCCACCAACAACATTTAATTTTAACTTGTTAATGGTTCATGGTTGTCTTTGTCAATTAAATTCAAAATTATTGGAACAATTGAAGCGTTGGTGGTATAGTGGTTAGCATAGCTGCCTTACAAGCAGTTGACCCGGGTTCGATTCCCGGCAAACGCAATTTCAACTTTACTTGTCAATGAATCATGGTTGTCATTGTCAATTAAATGCAAGAGTATGGTAAGAAATGAAGCGTTGGTGGTACAGTGGTTAGCATAGCTGCCTTCCAAGCAGTGAACCCTGGTTCGAATCCCGACCAACAAAATTTAAATTTTACTTGTTAAGGATTCATGGTTGTCTTTGTCAATTAATTTCAAGATTATTGCAACCAATGAAGCGTTGGTGGTATATTGGTTAGCATAGCTGCTATTCAAGCAGTTTACCCGGGTTCGATTCCCGGCTAAAGCAATTTCATTTTTACTTGTCTATGATTCAAAGTTTTCTTTGTCAATTATATTCAAGATGATTGCAACAAGTGAAGCGTTGGTGGTATAGTGGTTAGCATAGCTGCCTTCCAAGCAGTTGACCCGGGTTCGATTCCCGGCAAACGCAAATTCCCTTTTTCTTTTCAATGAGTTTTAGTTGTCATTGTCATTTAAATTTCAAGATGATTGGAACAAGTGAAGCGTTGGTGGTATAGTGGTTAGCATAGCTGCCTTCCAAGCAGTTGACCCGGGTTCAATTCCCGGCCAACGCAATTTCATTTTTACTTGTCAATGAGTCATGGTTGTCATTGTAAATTAAACGCAAGAGTATGGTAATCAGTGAAGCGTTGGTGGTACAGTGGTTAGCATAGCTGCCTTCAAAGCAGTTGACCCTAGTTCGAATCCCCACCAACAACATTTAATTTTAACTTGTTAATGATTCATGGTTGTCTTTGTCAATTAATTTCAAGATTATTGCAACCAGTGAAGCGTTGGTGGTATATTGGTTAGCATAGCTGCCTTCCAAGCAGTTGACCCGGGTTCGATTCCCGGCTAAAGCAATTTCATTTTTACTTGTCTATGATTCATAGTTTTCTTTGTCAATTATATTCAAGATGATTGCAACAAGTGAAGCGTTGGTGGTATAGTGGTTAGCATAGCTGCCTTCCAAGCAGTTGACCCGGGTTCGATTCCCGGCCAACGGAAATTCCTTTTTACTTGTCAAGGATTCATGGCTGTCATTTTCAATTAATTTCAAGATTATTGCAACAAGTGAAGCGTTGGTGGTATAGTGGTTAGCATAGCTGCCTTCCAAGCAGTTGACCCGGGTTCGATTCCCGGCTAAAGCAATTTCATTTTTTGCTTGTCTATGATTCATAGTTTTCTTTGTCAATTAATTTCAAGATGATTGCAACAAGTGAAGCGTCGGTGGTATAGTGGTTAGCATAGCTGCCTTCCAAGCAGTTGACCCGGGTTCGATTCCCGGCCAACGCAAATTCCCTTTTTCTTTTCAATGAGTTTTAGTTGTCATTGTCATTTAAATTTCAAGATGATTGGAACAAGTGAAGCGTTGGTGGTGTACTGGTTAGCATAGCTGCCTTCCAAGCAGTTGACCCATGTTCGATTCCCGGCCAACGCAATTTCATTTTTACTTGTCAATGAGTCATGGTTGTCATTGTAAATTAAACGCAAGAGTATGGTAATCAGTGAAGCGTTGGTGGTACAGTGGTTAGCATAGCTGCCTTCAAAGCAGTTGACCCTAGTTCGAATCCCCACCAACAACATTTAATTTTAACTTGTTAATGATTCATGGTTGTCTTTTTCATATAATTTCCAAATTATTGGAACAAGTGAAGCGTTGGTGGTATAGTGGTTAGCATAGCTGTCTTCCAAGCAGTTGACCCTGGTTCGATTCCCGACCAACAAAATTTAATTTTTACTTGTTAATGATTCATGGTTGTCTTTTTCACATAATTTCCAAATTATTGGAACAAGTGAAGCGTTGGTGGTATAGTGGTAAGCAACCCGTTGACCCGGGTTCCATTCCCGGCTAACGTAATTTCATTTTTACTCGTCAATGAGTCATGGTTGTCATTGTCAATTAAATGCAAGAGTATGGTAATCAGTGAAGAGTTGGTGGTACAGTGGTTAGAATAGCTGCGTTCCAAGCAGCTGACCCTAGTTCGAATCCCCACCAACAACATTTAATTTTAACTTCTTAATGATTCATGGTTGTCTTTATCAATTAATTTCA
The DNA here is from genome assembly GCF_932526225.1 of Nematostella vectensis. Lineage (NCBI taxonomy): Eukaryota > Metazoa > Cnidaria > Anthozoa > Actiniaria > Edwardsiidae > Nematostella > Nematostella vectensis. The sequence goes on along the minus strand of NC_064037.1, from coordinate 14,390,776 downwards.
AAATTATTGGATCAATTGAAGCGTTGGTGGTATAGTGGTTAGCATAGCTGCCTTCCAAGCAGTTGACCCGGGTTCGATTCCCGGCCAACGCAATTTCAATTTTACTTGTCAATGAATAATGGTTGTCATTGTCAATTAAATGCAAGAGTATGGTAAGAAATGAAGCGTTGGTGGTACAGTGGTTAGCAAAGATGCCTTGCAAGCAGTTAACCTGGTTCGAATCACGACCAACAAAATGTAATTTTTACTTGTTAAGGATTCAAAGTTTTCTTTGTCAATTATATTCAAGATTATTGCAACTAGTGAAGCGTTGGTGGTATAGTGGTTAGCATAGCTGCTTCCCATGCAGTTGACCCGGGTTCGATTCCCGGCCAACGCAAATTCCCTTTTTCTTTTCAATGAGTTTTAGTTGTCATTGTCATTTAATTTCAAGATGATTGCAACAAGTGAAGCGTTGGTGGTATAGTGGTTAGCATAGCTGCTTCCCAAGCAGTTGACCCGGGTTCGATTCCCGGCCAACGCAAATTCCCTTTTTCTTTTCAATGAGTTTTAGTTGTCAATGTCATTTAATTTCAAGATGATTGGAACAAGTGAAATGTTGGTGGTATAGTGGTTAGCATAGCTGGCTTCCAAGCAGTTTACCCGGGTTCGTTTCCCGGCCAACGCAATTTCATTTTTACTTGTCAATGAATCATGGTTTTTATAGTCAATTAAATGCAAGAGTATGGTAAAAAGTGAAGCGTTGTTAGTATAGTGGTTAGCATAGCTGCTTACCAAGCAGTTGACCCGGGTTCGATTCCCGGCCAACGCAAATTCCCTTTTTCTTTTCAATGAGTTTTAGTTGTCAATGTCATTTAATTTCAAGATGATTGGAACAAGTGAAGCGTTGGTGGTATAGTGGTTAGCATAGCTGCCTTCCAAGCAGTTTACCCGGGTTCGATTCCCGGCTAAAGCAATTTCATTTTTACTTGTCTATGATTCATAGTTTTCTTTGTCAATTATATAAAAGATGATTCCAACAAGTGAAGCGTTGGTGGTACAGTGGTTAGCATAGCTGCTTCCCAAGCAGTTGACCCGGGGTTCGATTCCCGGCCAACGCAATTTCATTTTTAATTGTCAATGAGTTTTAGTTGTCAATGTCATTTAATTTTCAAGATGATTGGAACAAGTGAAGCGTTGGTGGTACAGTGGTTAGCATAGCTGCCCTCCAAGCAGTTGACCCTGGTTCGATTCCCCACCAAAAAAATTTAATTTTTACCTGTTAATGATTCATGGTTGTCTTTGTCAATTAATTTCAAGATGATTGGAACAAGTGAAGCGTTGGTGGTATAGTGGTTAGCATAGCTGTCTTCCAAGCAGTTGACCCGGGTTCGATTCCCGGCCAACGTAATTTCATTTTTACTTGGCAATGAGTCATGGTTGTCATTGTCAATTAAATGCAAGAGTATGGTAATAAGTGAAGCGTTGGTGGTACATTGGTTAGCATAGCTGCCTTCCAAGCAGCTGACCCTAGTTCAAATCCCCACCAACAACATTTAATTTTAACTTGTCAATGATTCATGGTTGTCTTTGTCAATTAATTTCAAAATTATTTGAACAATTGAAGCGTTGGTGGTATAGTGGTTAGCATAGCTGCCTTTCAAGCAGTTAACCAGGGTCCGATTCCCGTCCAACGCAATTTCAATTTTACTTGTCAATGAATCATGGTTGTCATTGTCAATTAAATGCAAGAGTATGGTAAGAAATGAAGCGTTGGTGGTACAGTTGTTAACATAGCTGCCTTCCAAGCAGTTAACCCGGGTTCGATTCCCGGCTAAAGCAATTTCATTTTTACTTGTCTATGATTCATAGTTTTCTTTGTCTAATATATTCAAGATGATTGCAACAAGTGAAGCGTTGGTGGTATAGTGGTTAGCATAGCTGCTTCCCAAGCAGTTGACCCGGGTTCGATTCCCGGCCAAAGCAATTTCATTTTACTTGTCAATGAGTTTTAGTTGTCAATGGCATTTAATTTCAAGATGATTGGAACAAGTGAAGCGTTGGTGGTATAGTGGTTAGCATAGCTGACTTCCAAGCAGTTGACCCGGGTTCGATTCCCGGTTAAAGCAATTTCATTTTTACTTGTCTATGATTCATGGTTGTCTTTGTCAATTAATTTCAAAATTATTGGAACAAATAAAGCGTTGCAGGTATAGTGGTTAGCATACCTGCCTTCCAAGCAGTTGACCCGGGTTCGATTCCCTGCCAACGCAAGTTCAATTTTACTTGTCAATGAATCATGGTTGTCATTGTCAATTAAATGCAAGAGTATGGTAAGAAATGAAGCGTTGGTGGTACAGTGGTTAGCATAGCTGCCTTCCAAGCAGTTAACCCTGGTTCGAATCCCGACCAACAAAATTTAATTTTTACTTGTTAAGGATTCATGGTTGTCTTTGTCAATTAATTTCAAGTTTATTGCAACCAGTGAAGCGTTGGTGGTATATTGGTTAGCATAGCTGCCTTCCAAGCAGTTGACCCGGGTTTGATTCCCGGCTAAAGCAATTTCATTTTTACTTGTCTATGATTCATAGTTTTCTTTGTCAATTATATTCAAGATGATTGCAACAAGTGAAGCGTTGGTGGTATAGTGGTTAGCATAGCTGCCTTCCAAGCAGTTGACCCGGGTTCGATTCCCGGCCAACGCAAATTCCCTTTTTCTTTTCAATGAGTTTTAGTTGTCATTGTCATTTAAATTTCAAGATGATTGGAACAAGTGAAGCGTTGGTGGTATAGTGGTTAGCATAGCTGCCTTCCAAGCAGTTGACCCGGGTTCGATTCCCGGCCAACGCAAATTCCTTTTTACTTGTCAAGGATTCATGGCTGTCATTTTCGATTAATTTCAAGATTATTGCAACAAGTGAAGCGTTGGTGGTATAGTGGTTAGCATAGCTGCCTTTCAAGCAGTTGACCCGGGTTCTATTCCCGGTCAACGCAAATTCCTTTTTATTTGTCAAGGATTCATGGCTGTCATTTTCAATTAATTTCAAGATTATTGCATAAAGTGAAGCGTTGGTGGTATACTGGTTAGCATTGCTGCCTTCCAAGCAGTTGACCCGGGTTCGATTCCCTGCCAACACATATTCCCTTTTACTTTTTAATGTGTTTTAGTTGTCATCGTCAATTTATTTCAAGATGATTGAAACAAGTGAAGCGTTGGTGGTATAGTGGTAAGCATAGCTGCCTTCCAAGCAGTTGACCCGGGTTCGATTCCCGGCCAACGCAAATTCCCTTTTACTTTTTAATGAGTTTTAGTTGTCAATTAATTTCAAGATGATTGGAACAAGTGAAGCGTTGGTGGTATAGTGGTAAGCATAGCTGCCTCCAAGCAGTTGACCCGGGTTCGATTCCCGGCTAAAGCAATTTCATTTTTACTTGTCTATGATTCTTAGTTTTCTTTCTCAATTATATTCAAGATGATTGCAACTAGTGAAGCGTTGGTGGTATAGTGGTTAGCATAGCTGCTTCCCAAGCAGTTGACCCGGGTTCGATTCCCGGCCAACGCAAATTCCCTTTTTCATTTCAATGACTTTTAGTTGTCATTGTCATTTAATTTCAAGATGATTGGAACAAGTGAAGCGTTGGTGGTATAGTGGTTAGCATAGCTGCCTTCCAAGCAGTTTACCCGGGTTCGATTCCCGGCCAACGCAATTTCAATTTCACTTGTCAATGAATCATGGTTGTCATTTTTAATTAAATGCAAGAGTATAGTAAGAAGTGAAGCGTTGGTGGTATAGTGGTTAGCATAGCTGCCTTCCAAGCAGTTGACCCGGGTTCGATTCCCGGCTAAAGCAATTTCATTTTTACTTTTCTGTGATTCATAGTTTTCTTTGTCAATTATATTCAAGATGATTGCAACAAGTAAAGCTTTGGTGGTATAGTGGTTAGCATAGCTGCCTTCCAAGCAGTTGACCCGGGTTCGATTCCCGGCTAAAGCAATTTCATTTTTACTTGTCTATGATTCATAGTTTTCTTTGTCAATTATATTCAAGATGTTTGCAACAAGTGAAGCGTTGGTGGTATAGTGGTTAGCATAGCTGCCTTCCAAGCAGTTGACCCGGGTTCTATTTCCGGCCAATGCAAATTCCTTTTTACTTGTGAAGCATTCATGGCTGTCATTTTCAATTAATTTCAAGATTATTGCAACCAGTGAAGCGTTGGTGGTATAGTGGTAAGCATAGCTGCCTTCCAAGCAGTTGACCCGGGTTCGATTCCCGGCCAACACATATTCCCTTTTACTTTTTATTGTGTTTTAGTTGTCATCGTCAATTTATTTCAAGATGATTGAAATAAGTGAAGCGTTGGTGGCATAGTGGTAAGCATAGCTGCCTTCCAAGCAGTTGACCCGGGTTCGATTCCCGGCCAACGCAAATGCACTTTTACTTTTTAATGAGTTTTAGTTGTCAATTAATTTCAAGATGATTGGAACAAGTGAAGCGTTGGTGGTACAGTGGTTAGCATAGCTGTCTTCCAAGCAGTTAACTCTGGTTCGAATCCCGACCAACAAAATTTAATTTTTACTTGTTAATCATTCATGGTTGTCTTTGTCAATTAATTTCAAGATTATTGCAACAAGTGAAGCGTTGGTGGTATAGTGGTTAGCATAGCTGCCTTCCAAGCAGTTGACCCGGGTTCGATTCCCGGCTAAAGCAATTGCATTTTTACTTTTCTGTGATTCATAGTTTTCTTTGTCAATTATATTCAAGATGATTGCAACAAGTAAAGCTTTGGTGGTTTAGTGGTTAGCATAGCTGCCTTCCAAGCAGTTGACCCGGGTTCGATTCCCTGCCAACACATATTCCCTTTTACTTTTTATTGTGTTTTAGTTGTCATCGTCAATTTATTTCAAGATGATTGAAATAAGTGAAGCGTTGGTGGTATAGTGGTAAGCATAGCTGCCTTCCAAGCAGTTGACCCGGGTTCGATTCCCGGCCAACGCAAATGCACTTTTACTTTTTAATGAGTTTTAGTTGTCAATTAATTTCAAGATGATTGGAACAAGTGAAGCGTTGGTGGTACAGTGGTTAGCATAGCTGTCTTCCAAGCAGTTAACACTGGTTCGAATCCCGACCAACAAAATTTAATTTGAACTTGTTAATGATTCATGGTTGTCTTTGTCAATTAATTTCAAGATTATTGCAACAAGTGAAGCGTTGGTGGTATAGTGGTTAGCATAGCTGCCTTCCAAGCAGTTGACCCGGGTTCGATTCCCGGCTAAAGCAATTTCATTTTTACTTTTCTGTGATTCATAGTTTTCTTTGTCAATTATATTCAAGATGATTGCAACAAGTAAAGCGTTGGTGGTATAGTGGTTAGCATAGCTTCCTTCCAAGCAGTTGACCCAGGTTCGATTCCCGGCTAAAGCAATTTAATTTTTACTTGTCTATGATTCATAGTTTTCTTTGTCAATTATATTCAAGATGATTGCAACAAGTGAAGCGTTGGTGGTATAGTGGTTAGCATAGCTGCCTTCCAAGCAGTTGACCTGGGTTCTATTTCCGGCCAATGCAAATTCCTTTTTACTTGTGAAGGATTCATGGCTGTCATTTTCAATTAATTTCAAGATTATTGCAACCAGTGAAGCGTTGGTGGTATAGTGGTTAGCATAGCTGCCTTCCAAGCAGTTGACCCGGGTCCGATTCCCTGCCAACACATATTCCCTTTTACTTTTTATTGTGTTTTAGTTGTCATCGTCAATTTATTTCAAGATGATTGAAATAAGTGAAGCGTTGGTGGTATAGTGGTAAGCATAGCTGCCTTCCAAGCAGTTGACCCGGGTTCGATTCCCGGCCAACGCAAATGCACTTTTGCTTTTTAAGTGCACCAGTCCCTTAGATTCAACTGAGGAGTTCCAAATAAGAAATTTCAAAATCGCTCAAAAGTGGTTTAAAGTTAGCCCCTGGTTCTCTTATCATGGTTAAAAAGTTTGAGTTACATACAATAAATATTTTTCGAGAAATTCCGAATTTACGATTTTGCCTATCAAATCGCCGATTTGGGGGCATTTTTCACCTTGCGTAAAAAATCGCAAAATATTCTTTAAATATATGCGGAATTAAAAATAGCGATACAGATCCTTAGAAAGGAGTTGATAAGGTATAAATCGAGTGGTTTCTTCACTTTTTCCGACAAAAAAAGGATATTTTATTGCTGTCTAAATATGTCAATAAAAAATGTCGACTTGAATAATAGTCTAAATTAGGGGCTTATAAAATCGATGGTACATGGATTTTCGCAGAAATTTTGCACTTTGAGCAAAGATTGGTGTTATTTCTTTCGATTCAGCAAATAAAAAATTGGGGGAATCAAATTCCCGAATTATAATGAAGCCGAACGCAACCCCATGTCAAGCTCAAATAACACGCGATTTTCTTGACAGCCGTCTTTATTAGATACACATACCTGTTTGTACAGGAGACAAATCACAAAAAATAATCTCTACCCTTGCTGTATACTAATCTCAGATGCTGTATAATTGTTTTGGTTCATCCTTGGAAGTCACTGGAATTCAATAAAGACATTACAATGAAAAATATTTGCTATTTTGTACAGATTTCATTTAAGAACGCCTTCCGGAATGGCAAACTTTGAAGGTTTGTTTGGGTTTTAAAGTTTCTTTACGCTTCCTTGAAGTAAAAGATATTCAAGCACATTAGTTCTTACCTTCTGTCAAGAGGTTTCTGGGAAAAAGGCCGATTTATGAGATTAATTTCAATGCAAATGTCAAGTACTTGAACACGAGTCTGGTTTTAAATGACAACAACAACTGATCAGCTGATCAGCGGTCTACCAGATGAGCATGCGTGAATTTCCAAAGGAAACCCGATATAAAGAATAGTTCAACTAGTCGGCTTGCAGTTTTTATTTTAGATTGTTTCTCATTTTATGTTCTTCATTCTAAAAAAACATATTAATGATGCCAAAATTATTTTAAAAATTAATATGGGATATGTATATGCGTATGCGATACTTGACATTCACTCACAGCAGGCAAGAGACCATGATGTATCATGGTCTCTTGCAGCAGGACATCACCCGAAAGTAGGAGATATCTCTTCTCAGCTGGCTCGCCTGTTGTGAAAGCGTAATTCTAGATAGGAAACACCAATCGAAGAATAAAACACAAATACCACAAGCAAACATGCTTCGTTGACATAAGGGCATAAGCTGGAAGAATTGTCACACTCCCTCAAAGCGGCATCCTGTTACAGTAACACCTCCGTTAGCCACAAAAGGCTTTAGGGCAACACAAAGAGATCACATTAATCTGCTTCTTATAAAATCAGGCAAGCTAGAATTGTAAATCAGATGATGCTTGATATTTTTCTTGATCATGATTACCTGTGATTACGCTGTTTGCGTGGGTGGTCCTTGTGGCCCTAGTGTCGATTGCAATTCAAAGTGCGTTCTTCTGAAAGACTGTAACAAGGATATTCGTGGACACAAGAAGCTGCTTAACATATCAGACAAGTCTCTTCAAACTGAGTTTGAACTTCTTCTTGCTAGAGCTGGCAAGTGAATCATGATTTAACGACCGGAGTATTTGTTAAGCGCGCGCGTAGGTGACTCTTGAAACGCAAATGTAATCACAAGTAGCCCAGGCGATGGTTGCTTGTTCGTAGCTCGGAATCCGGCTGTTCTGAGTGGGGACGAGTAAAGCGACGACGAGTAAAATGAGTTCTCTAATAAAAATCTGACTATCCCCGAAAGAACAAAGAGGGACTTTTTATGCCTTTGCAGTATCTTCACGGGACTTTTACTTGCCGGATTTGGCTGCGTACCAGGGTTATCTAGCTTATGCTTTATAGTTTTGTCTACAAATAGCACTTCCATTGGGAACCGACCTTCGGCCGTTGTGGGGGGATGCGTTCGCAACCCCAGCATCCCCCCTCCCCCCTGGGTACGGGACTGCATTTTGCTTATTCTCTGAACATATTTTGGGGAGTCCCTATTTCAACTCAACCTCCCGTTTGGTAGACTCGACTTCTTTACCGTTGTGTGTGTGTGTGTGTGTGTGTGGGGGGGGGGGGGGGGGGGGGGGGGGGGGGGGGGGGGGGGGGGGGGGGAGAGACGGAGATTTCTTTTTCATGACAGACTTTGCCCAAAAGTACAGACTTGCTCACAGGCTAAAACATCCCTCGCATTAAAACAATGTCAATTAGCATTATATCTTTCGTTTAGCGAAAGTATTATTTTACCCCTCAAACACGGGGAGTAGATCGTCGTCTGTATCGGAATCATAGACATGTTCATTCAATCTGTCGCAAGCTCCAACTGATTTTGTAACCCTTTTCCAGGCAGTCTTGTTGGCATTGCACAGTTGTTGGTCTTGTTATATCAAGCAAAGTAGCCAATAACAAGTTACTGTTCTCACGGCAATCTACGATTGTGTTTGTGCAGAGCGGCTTTTGTTTTTTTCTTAATACAATGCAGGGAAGTAGCCAATAGAGGTTCATTGTTCTAACGGCAATCAACAGTTTCCATTGAGTTAACTGACAGCTCAGTGTTTGGACAGAGTGATATTTGTTTTCTCTTGCTACAAAGTAGCGAAGCAGCCCATTTAAAGTCACTATTCTCACGTAGTTGCCGATTTTCCAGCTACCGATTTTTCAAACTACTTCAGTCACCTGGAGCAAGTCGGTAATTTTGCGCAAAGTCCGTAATGAAAAAGAAACTCTGTCCCACCGGCGCCCCGCAACAAGGGCACACTTGCCCTAGGGACTCCCACGCAAAATGTCAGCAAGCTGTTTTTTCTTTGGCGACAATTTTTTATTTTATGTATATGTTTGTGTATTTAAAAATAAATAAAAAAAAAAAACCGGTCCGCCGAGGTCCGGTCCGCGTAGGTCCGTGAAGGTCCGGTCTTCATTTTACAGAGACCCGCTCTTATTGATAAAATTTCAGCAGTAATCAAGCAGTGCTCATGTGCACACAACTAATATGCAGATAAACGTAAATATACAATTTTTACTCTTACGCCTAAGTTCTTTACCAAATCATCAGATGTTTTTGAAAATAGACAAACAAGACATGATATCGACTTTTTATCAAATATGGTTTTCTAATAAAGAAAGACTAAGACTCAAAACTGTCTGTTCTTATGGGGATTAGGATACCTGTGGAAAGTCACGCATTCTCATCTGGCAGACGGCTGATCAGTTGTTGTCATTTGAAACCAGACTCGTGTTCAAGTACTTGACCTTTACATTGAAATTAATCTTACAAATCGGCCTTTTCCCTAGAAACCTCTTGACAGAAGGTAAGAACTGATGTGCTTGAATATCTTTTACTTCAATGAAGCGTAAAGAAATTTTAAAACCCAAACAAATCCTTCAAAGTTTGCCATTCCGGCAGGCGTACAAAATAGCAAATATTTTTCATTGTAATGTCTTTATTGACTTGCAGTAACTTCCAAGGATGAACCAAGACTATTATACAGCATCTAAAATTAGTATACAGCACGGATAGAGTTTATTTTCGGTGATTTGTCTCCCGTACAAACAGGTATGTGTATCTAATAAAGACGGCTGTCAAGAAAATCGCGTGTTATTTGAGCTTGACATGGGGTTGCGTTCGGCTTCATTATAATTCGGGAATTTGATTCCCCCAATTTTTTATCTGCTGAATCGAAAGAAATAACACCAATCTTTGCTCAAAGTGCAAAATTTCTGCGAAAATCCATGTACCATCGATTTTATAAGCCCCTAATTTAGACTATTATTCAAGTCGACATTTTTTATTGACATGTTTAGACAGCAATAAAATATCCTTTTTTTGTCGGAAAAAGTGAAGAAACCACTCTATTTATACCTTATCAACTCCTTTCTAAGGATCTGTATCGCTATTTTTAATTCCGCATATATTTAAAGAATATTTTGCGATTTTTTACGCAAGGTGAAAAATGCCCCCAAATCGGCGATTTGATAGGCAAAATCGTAAATTCAGTTTTTCTCGAAAAATATTTATTGTATGTAACTCAAACTTTTTTACCATGATAAGAGAGCCAGGGGCTAACTTTAAACCAATTTTGGGCGATTTTGAAATTTCGTATTTGGAACTCCTCAGTTGAATTTAAGGGACTGGTGCACTTAATGAGTTTTAGTTGTCAATTAATTTCAAGATGATTGGAACAAGTGAAGCGTTGGTGGTATAGTGGTAAGCATAGCTGCCTTCCAAGCAGTTGACCCGGGTTAGATTCCCGGCTAAAGCAATTTCATTTTTACTTGTCTATGATTCTTAGTTTTCTTTCTCAATTATATTCAAGATGATTGCAACTAGTGAAGCGTTGGTGGTATAGTGGTTAGCATAGCTGCTTCCCAAGCAGTTGACCCGGGTTCGATTCCCGGCCAACGCAAATTCCCTTTTTCTTTTCAATGACTTTTAGTTGTCATTGTCATTTAATTTCAAGATGATTGGAACAAGTGAAGCGTTGGTGGTATAGTGGTTAGCATAGCTGCCTTCCAAGCAGTTGACCCGGGTTCGATTCCCGGCCAACGCAATTTCAATTTCACTTGTCAATGAATCATGGTTGTCATTTTCAATTAAATGCAAGAGTATAGTAAGAAGTGAAGCGTTGGTGGTACAGTGGTTAGCAAACTGCCTTCCAAGCAGTTGACCCGGGTTTGATTCCCGACCAACAAAATTTAATTTTTACCTGTTAATGATTCATGGTTGTCTTTGTCAATTAATTTCAAGATTATTGCAACCAAAGAAGCGTTGGTGGTATATTGGGTAGCATAGCTGCCTTCCAAGCAGTTGACCCGGGTTCGATTCCCGGCTAAAGCAATTTCATTTTTACTTTTCTGTGATTCATAGTTTTCTTTGTCAATTATATTCAAGATGATTGCAACAAGTAAAGCTTTGGTGGTATAGTGGTTAGCATAGCTGCCTTCCAAGCAGTTGACCCGGGTTCGATTCCATGCCAACACATATTCCCTTTTACTTTTTATTGTGTTTTAGTTGTCATCGTCAATTTATTTCAAGATGATTGAAATAAGTGAAGCGTTGGTGGTATAGTGGTAAGCATAGCTGCCTTCCAAGCAGTTGACCCGGGTTCGATTCCCGGCCAACGCAAATGCACTTTTACTTTTTAATGAGTTTTAGTTGTCAATTAATTTCAAGATGATTGGAACAAGTGAAGCGTTGGTGGTACAGTGGTTAGCATAGCTGTCTTCCAAGCAGTTAACACTGGTTCGAATCCCGACCAACAAAATTTAATTTTTACTTGTTAATGATTCATGGTTGTCTTTGTCAATTAATTTCAAGATTATTGCAACAAGTGAAGCGTTGGTGGTATAGTGGTTAGCATAGCTGCCTTCCAAGCAGTTGACCCGGGTTCGATTCCCGGCTAAAGCAATTTCATTTTTACTTTTCTGTGATTCATAGTTTTCTTTGTCAATTATATTCAAGATGATTGCAACAAGTAAAGCGTTGGTGGTATAGTGGTTAGCATAGCTGACTTCCAAGCAGTTGACCCGGGTTCGATTCCCGGCTAAAGCAATTTAATTTTTACTTGTCTATGATTCATAGTTTTCTTTGTCAATTATATTCAAGATGATTGCAACAAGTGAAGCGTTGGTGGTATAGTGGTTAGCATAGCTGCCTTCCAAGCAGTTGACCCGGGTTCTATTTCCGGCCAATGCAAATTCCTTTTTACTTGTGAAGGATTCATGGCTGTCATTTTCAATTAATTTCAAGAATATTGCAACCAGTGAAGCGTTGGTGGTATAGTGGTTAGCATAGCTGCCTTCCAAGCAGTTGACCCGGGTCCGATTCCCCGCCAACACATATTCCCTTTTACTTTTTATTGTGTTTTAGTTGTCATCGTCAATTTATTTCAAGATGATTGAAATAAGTGAAGCGTTGGTGGTATAGTGGTAAGCATAGCTGCCTTCCAAGCAGTTGACCCGGGTTCGATTCCCGGCCAACGCAAATGCACTTTTGCTTTTTAATGAGTTTTAGTTGTCAATTAATTTCAAGATGATTGGAACAAGTGAAGCGTTGGTGGTATAGTGGTAAGCATAGCTGCCTTCCAAGCAGTTGACCCGGGTTCGATTCCCGGCTAAAGCAATTTCATTTTTACTTGTCTATGATTCTTAGTTTTCTTTCTCAATTATATTCAAGATTATTGCAACTAGTGAAGCGTTGGTGGTATAGTGGTTAGCATAGCTGCTTCCCAAGCAGTTGACCCGGGTTCGATTCCCGGCCAACGCAAATTCCCTTTTTCTTTTCAATGAGTTTTAGTTGTCATTGTCATTTAATTTCAAGATGATTGGAACAAGTGAAGCGCTGGTGGTATAGTGGTTAGCATAGCTGCCTTCCAAGCAGTTGACCCGGGTTCGAATCCCGGCCAACGCAATTTCAATTTCACTTGTCAATGAATCATGGTTGTCATTTTCAATTAAATGCAAGAGTATAGTAAGAAGTGAAGCGTTGGTGGTACAGTGGTTAGCAAGCTGCCTTCCAAGCAGTTGACCCGGGTTTGATTCCCGACCAACAAAATTTAATTTTTACCTGATAATGATTCATGGTTGTCTTTGTCAATTAATTTCAAGATTATTGCAACCAGTGAAGCGTTGGTGGTATATTGGTTAGCATAGCTGCCTTCCAAGCATTTGACCCGGGTTCGATTCCCGGCTAAAGCAATTTCATTTTTACTTGTCTATGATTCATGGTTGTCTTTGTCAATTAACTTCAAAATTATTGGAACAAATGAAGCGTTGCTGGTATAGTGGTTAGCATACCTGCCTTCCAAGCAGTTGACCCGGGTTCGATTACCGGCCAACGCAAGTTCAATTTTACATGTCAATGAATCATGGTTGTCATTGCCAATTAAATGCAAGAGTATGGTAAGAAATGAAGCTTTGGTGGTACAGTGGTTAGCATAGCTGCCTTCCAAGTAGTTAACCCTGGTTCGAATACCGTCCAACAAAATTTAATTTTTACTTGTTAAGGATTCATGGTTGTCTTTGTCAATTAATTTCAAGATTATTGCAACCAGTGAAGCGTTGGTGGTATATTGGTTAGCATAGCTGCCTTCCAAGCAGTTGACCCGGGTTTGATTCCCGGCTAAAGCAATTTCATTTTTACTTGTCTATGATTCATAGTTTTCTTTGTCAATTATATTCAAGATGATTGCAACAAGTGAAGCGTTGGTGGTATAGTGGTTAGCATAGCTGCCTTCCAAGCAGTTGACCCGGGTTCTATTCCCGGCCAACGCAAATTCCCTTTTTCTTTTCAATGAGTTTTAGTTGTCATTGTCATTTAAATTTCAAGATGATTGGAACAAGTGAAGCGTTGGTGGTATAGTGGTTAGCGTAGCTGCCTTCCAGGCAGTTGACCCGGGTTCCATTCCCGGGCAACACATATTCCCTTTTACTTTTTATTGTGTTTTAGTTGTCATCGTCAATTTATTTCAAAATGATTGAAATAAGTGAAGCGTTGGTGGTATTGTGGTAAGCATAGCTGCCTTCCAAGCAGTTGACCCGGGTTCGATTCCCGGCTAAAGCAATTTCATTTTTACTTGTCTATGATTCATAGTTTTCTTTGTCAATTATATTCAAGATTATTGCAACTAGTGAAGCGTTGGTGGTATAGTGGTTAGCATAGCTGCTTCCCAAGCAGTTGACCCGGGTTCGATTCCCGGTCAACGCAAATTCCCTTTTTCTTTTCAATGAGTTTTAGTTGTCATTGTCATTTAATTTCAAGATGATTGGAACAAGTGAAGCGTTGGTGGTATAGTGGTTAGAATAGCTGCCTTCCAAGCAGTTGACCCGGGTTCGATTCCCGGCCAACGCAATTTCAATTTCACTTGTCAATGAATCATGGTTGTCATTTTCAATTAAATGCAAGAGTATGGTAATCAGTGAACCGTTGGTGGTACAGTGATTAGCAAGCTGCCTTCCAAGCAATTGACCCGGGTTCGATTCCCCACCAACAACATTTAATTTTAACTTGTTAATGATTCATGTTTGTCTTTGTCAATTAAGTTCAAAATTATTGGAACAATTAAAGAGTTGGTGGTATAGTGGTTAGCATAGCTGCCTTCCAAGCAGTTGACCCGGGTTCGATTCCCGGCTAAAGCAATTTCATTTTTACTTGTCTATGATTCATGGTTGTCTTTGTCAATTAATTTCAAATTTATTGGAACAAATGAAGCGTTGCTGGTATAGTGGTTAGCATACCTGCCTTCCAAGCAGTTTACACGGGTTCGATTCCCGGCCAACGCAAGTTCAATTTTACATGTCAATGAATCATGGTTGTCATTGTCAATTAAATGCAAGAGTATGGTAAGAAATGAAGCGTTGGTGGTACAGTGGTTAGCATAGCTGCCTTCCAAGCAGTTAACCCTGGTTCGAATCCCGACCATCAAAATTTAATTTTTACTTGTTAAGGATTCATGGTTGTTTTTGTCAATTAATTTCAAGATTATTGCAACCAGTGAAGCGTTGGTGGTATATTGGTTAGCATAGCTGCCTTCCAAGCAGTTGACCCGGGTTTGATTCCCGGCTAAAGCAATTTCATTTTTACTTGTCTATGATTCATAGTTTTCTTTGTCAATTATATTCAAGATGATTGCAACAAGTGAAGCGTTGGTGGTATAGTGGTTAGCATAGCTGCCTTCCAAGCAGTTGACCCGGGTTCGATTCCCGGCCAACGCAAATTCCCTTTTTCTTTTCAATTAGTTTTAGTTGTCATTGTCATTTAAATTTCAAGATGATGGGAACAAGTGAAGCGTTGGTGGTATCGTGGTTAGCATAGCTGCCTTCCAGGCAGTTGACCCGGGTTCGATTCCCGGGCAACGCAATTTCATTTTTACTTGTCAATGAGTCATGGTTGTCATTGTAAATTAAATGCAAGAGTATGGTAATCAGTGAAGCGTTGGTGGTACAGTGGTTAGCATAGCTGCCTTCCAAGCAGTTGACCCTAGTTCGAATCCCCACCAACAACATTTAATTTTAACTTGTTAATGATTCATGGTTGTCGTTGTCAATTAATTTCAAAATTATTGGAACAATTGAAGCGTTGGTGGTATAGTGGTTAGCATAGCTGCCTTACAAGCAGTTGACCCGGGTTCGATTCCCGGCCAACGCAATTTCAATTTTACTTGTCATTGAATCATGGTTGTCATTGTCAATTAAATGCAAGAGTATGGTAAGAAATGAAGCGTTGGTGGTACAATGGTTAGCATAGCTGCCTTCCAAGCAGTTAACCCTGGTTCGAATCCCGACCAACAAAATTTAAATTTCACTTGTTAAGGATTCATGGTTGTCTTTGTCAATTAATTTCATGATTATTGCAACCAGTGAAGCGTTGGTGGTATATTGGTTAGCATAGCTGCCTTCCAAGCAGTTGACCCGGGTTCGATTCCCGGCTAAAGCAATTTCATTTTTACTTGTCTATGATTCAAAGTTTTCTTTGTCAATTATATTCAAGATGATTGCAACAAGTGAAGCGTTGGTGGTATAATGGTTAGCATAGCTGCCTTCCAAGCAGTTGACACGGGTTCGATTCCCGGCCAACGCAAATTCCCTTTTTCTTTTCAATGAGTTTTAGTTGTCATTGTCATTTAAATTTCAAGATGATTGGAACAAGTGAATCGTTGGTGGTATAGTGGTTAGCATAGCTGCCTTCCAAGCAGTTGACCCGGGTTCGATTCCCGGGCAACTCAATTTCATTTTTACTTGTCAATTAGTCATGGTTGTCATTGTAAATTAAATGCAAGAGTATGGTAATCAGTGAAGCGTTGGTGGTACAGTGGTTAGCATAGCTGCCTTCCAAGCAGTTGAACGTAGTTCGAATCCCCACCAACAACATTTAATTTTAACTTGTTAATGATTCATGGTTGTCTTTGTCAATTAATTTCAAGATTATTGCAACCAGTGAAGCGTTGGTGGTATATTGGGTAGCATAGCTGCCATCCAAGCAGTTTAACTGGGTTCGATTCCCGGCTAAAGCAATTTTATTTTTACTTGTCTATGATTCATAGTTTTCTTTGTCAATTATATTCAAGATTATTGGAACAAGTGAAGCGTTGGTGGTATAGTGGTTAGCATAGCTGCCTTCCAAGCAGTTGACCCGGGTTCAATTCCCGGCCAACGCAATTTCATTTTTACTTGTCAATTAGTCATGGTTGTCATTGTAAATTAAATGCAAGAGTATGGTAATCAGTGAAGCGTTGGTGGTACAGTGGTTAGCATAGCTGCCTTCCAAGCAGTTGACACTAGTTCGAATCCCCACCAACAACATTTAATTTTAACTTGTTTATGATTCATGGTTGTCTTTGTCAATTAATTTCAAGATTATTGCAACCAGTGAAGCGTTGGTGGTATATTGGGTAGCATAGCTGACATCCAAGCAGTTGACACGGGTTCGATTCCCGGCTAAAGCAATTTCATTTTTACTTGTCTATGATTCATAGTTTTCTTTGTCAATTATATTCAAGATGATTGCAACAAGGGAAGCGTTGGTGGTATAGTGGTTAGCATAGCTGCCTTTCAAGCAGTTGACCCGTGTTCGATTCACGGCCAACGCAAATTCCCTTTTTCTTTTCAATGAGTTTTAGTTGTCATTGTCATTTAAATTTCAAGATGATTGGAACAAGTGAAGCGTTGGTGGTATAGTGGTTAGCATAGCTGCCTTCCAAGCAGTTGACCCGGGTTCAATTCCCGGCAAACGCAATTTCATTTTTACTTGTCAAGGATTCATGGCTGTCATTTTCAATTAATTTCAAGATTATTGCAACAAGTGAAGCGTTGGTGGTATAGTGGTTAACATAGCTGCCTTTCAAGCAGTTGACCCGGGTTCTATTCCCGGCCAACGCAAATTCCTTTTTACTTGTCAAGGATTCATGGCGGTCATTTTCAATTAATTTCAAGATTATTGCAACAAGTGAAGCGTTGGTGGTATACTGGTTAGCATAGCTGCCTTCCAAGCAGTTGACCCGGGTTCTATTCCCTGCCAACACATATTCCCTTTTACTTTTTAATGTGTTTTAGTTGTCATCGTAAATATATTTCAAGATTATTGAAACAAGTGAAGCGTTGGTGGTATAGTGGTAAGCATAGCTGCCTTCCAAGCAGTTGACCCGGGTTCGATTCCCGGCCAACGCAAATGCCCTTTTACTTTTTAATGAGTTTTAGTTGTCAATTAATTTCAAGATGATTGGAACAAGTGAAGCGTTGGTGGTATAGTGGTAAGCATAGCTGCCTTCCAAGCAGTTGACCCGGGTTCGATTCCCGGCTAAAGCAATTTCATTTTTACTTTTCTGTGATTCATAGTTTTCTTTGTCAATTATATTCAAGATGATTGCAACAAGTAAAGCTTTGGTGGTTTAGTGATTAGCATAGCTGCCTTCCAAGCAGTTGACCCGGGTTCGATTCCCTGCCAACACATATTCCCTTTTACTTTTTATTGTGTTTTAGTTGTCATCGTCAATTTATTTCAAGATGATTGAAATAAGTGAAGCGTTGGTGGTATAGTGGTAAGCATAGCTGCCTTCCAAGCAGTTGACCCTGGTTCGATTCCCGGCCAACGCAAATGCACTTTTACTTTTTAATGAGTTTTAGTTGTCAATTAATTTCAAGATGATTGGAACAAGTAAAGCGTTGGTGGTACAGTGGTTAGCATAGCTGTCTTCCAAGCAGTTAACACTGGTTCGAATCCCGACCAACAAAATTTAATTTGAACTTGTTAATGATTCATGGTTGTTTTTGTCAATTAATTTCAAGATTATTGCAACAAGTGAAGCGTTGGTGGTATAGTGGTTAGCATAGCTGCCTTCCAAGCAGTTGACCCGGGTTCGATTCCCGGCTAAAGCAATTTCATTTTTACTTTTCTGTGATTCATAGTTTTCTTTGTCAATTATATTCAAGATGATTGCAACAAGTAAAGCGTTGGTGGTATAGTGGTTAGCATAGCTTCCTTCCAAGCAGTTGACCCAGGTTCGATTCCCGGCTAAAGCAATTTAATTTTTACTTGTCTATGATTCATAGTTTTCTTTGTCAATTATATTCAAGATGATTGCAACAAGTGAAGCGTTGGTGGTATAGTGGTTAGCATAGCTGCCTTCCAAGCAGTTGACCTGGGTTCTATTTCCGGCCAATGCAAATTCCTTTTTACTTGTGAAGGATTCATGGCTGTCATTTTCAATTAATTTCAAGATTATTGCAACCAGTGAAGCGTTGGTGGTATAGTGGTTAGCATAGCTGCCTTCCAAGCAGTTGACCAGGGTCCGATTCCCTGCCAACACATATTCCCTTTTACTTTTTATTGTGTTTTAGTTGTCATCGTCAATTTATTTCAAGATGATTGAAATAAGTGAAGCGTTGGTGGTATAGTGGTAAGCATAGCTGCCTTCCAAGCAGTTGACCCGGGTTCGATTCCCGGCCAACGCAAATGCACTTTTGCTTTTTAATGAGTTTTAGTTGTCAATTAATTTCAAGATGATTGGAACAAGTGAAGCGTTGGTGGTATAGTGGTAAGCATAGCTGCCTTCCAAGCAGTTGACCCGGGTTCGATTCCCGGCTAAAGCAATTTCATTTTTACTTGTCTATGATTCTTAGTTTTCTTTCTCAATTATATTCAAGATGATTGCAACTAGTGAAGCGTTGGTGGTATAGTGGTTAGCATAGCTGCTTCCCAAGCAGTTGACCCGGGTTCGATTCCCGGCCAACGCAAATTCCCTTTTTCTTTTCAATGACTTTTAGTTGTCATTGTCATTTAATTTCAAGATGATTGGAACAAGTGAAGCGTTGGTGGTATAGTGGTTAGCATAGCTGCCTTCCAAGCAGTTGACCCGGGTTCGATTCCCGGCCAACGCAATTTCAATTTCACTTGTCAATGAATCATGGTTGTCATTTTCAATTAAATGCAAGAGTATAGTAAGAAGTGAAGCGTTGGTGGTACAGTGGTTAGCAAACTGCCTTCCAAGCAGTTGACCCGGGTTTGATTCCCGACCAACAAAATTTAATTTTTACCTGTTAATGATTCATGGTTGTCTTTGTCAATTAATTTCAAGATTATTGCAACCAGTGAAGCGTTGGTGGTATATTGGTTAGCATAGCTGCCTTCCAAGCAGTTGACCCGGGTTCGATTCCCGGCTAAAGCAATTTCATTTTTACTTTTCTGTGATTCATAGTTTTCTTTGTCAATTATATTCAAGATGATTGCAACAAGTAAAGCTTTGGTGGTAGAGTGGTTAGCATAGCTGCCTTCCAAGCAGTTGACCCGGGTTCGATTCCATGCCAACACATATTCCCTTTTACTTTTTATTGTGTTTTAGTTGTCATCGTCAATTTATTTCAAGATGATTGAAATAAGTGAAGCGTTGGTGGTATAGTGGTAAGCATAGCTGCCTTCCAAGCAGTTGACCCGGGTTCGATTCCCGGCCAACGCAAATGCACTTTTACTTTTTAATGAGTTTTAGTTGTCAATTAATTTCAAGATGATTGGAACAAGTGAAGCGTTGGTGGTACAGTGGTTAGAATAGCTGTCTTCCAAGCAGTTAACACTGGTTCGAATCCCGACCAACAAAATTTAATTTTTACTTGTTAATGATTCATGGTTGTCTTTTTCAATTAATTTCAAGATTATTGCAACAAGTGAAGCGTTGGTGGTATAGTGGTTAGCATAGCTGCCTTCCAAGCAGTTGACCCGGGTTCGATTCCCGGCTAAAGCAATTTCATTTTTACTTTTCTGTGATTCGTAGTTTTCTTTGTCAATTATATTCAAGATGATTGCAACAAGTAAAGCGTTGGTGGTATAGTGGTTAGCATAGCTGACTTCCAAGCAGTTGACCCAGGTTCGATTCCCGGCTAAAGCAATTTAATTTTTATTTGTCTATGATTCATAGTTTTCTTTGTCAATTATATTCAAGATGATTGCAACAAGTGAAGCGTTGTTGGTATAGTGGTTAGCATAGCTGCCTTCCAAGCAGTTGACCCGGGTTCTATTTCCGGCCAATGCAAATTCCTTTTTACTTGTGAAGGTTTCATGGCTGTCATTTTCAATTAATTTCAAGATTATTGCAACCAGTGAAGCGTTGGTGGTATAGTGGTTAGCATAGCTGCCTTCCAAGCAGCTGACCCGGGTCCGATTCCCCGCCAACACATATTCCCTTTTACTTTTTATTGTGTTTTAGTTGTCATCGTCAATTTATTTCAAGATGATTGAAATAAGTGAAGCGTTGGTGGTAAAGTGGTAAGCATAGCTGCCTTCCAAACAGTTGACCCGGGTTCGATTCCCGGCCAACGCAAATGCACTTTTGCTTTTTAATGAGTTTTAGTTGTCAATTAATTTCAAGATGATTGGAACAAGTGAAGCGTTGGTGGTATAGTGGTAAGCATAGCTGCCTTCCAAGCAGTTGACCCGGGTTCGATTCCCGGCTAAAGCAATTTCATTTTTACTTGTCTATGATTCTTAGTTTTCTTTCTCAATTATATTCAAGATTATTGCAACTAGTGAAGCGTTGGTGGTATAGTGGTTAGCATAGCTGCTTCCCAAGCAGTTGACCCGGGTTTGATTCCCGGCCAACGCAAATTCCCTTTTTCTTTTCAATGAGTTTTAGTTGTCATTGTCATTTAATTTCAAGATGATTGGAACAAGTGAAGCGTTGGTGGTATAGTGGTTAGCATAGCTGCCTTCCAAGCAGTTGACCCGGGTTCGAATCCCGGCCAACGCAATTTCAATTTCACTTGTCAATGAATCATGGTTGTCATTTTCAATTAAATGCAAGAGTATAGTAAGAAGTGAAGCGTTGGTGGTACAGTGGTTAGCAAGCTGCCTTCCAAGCAGTTGACCCGGGTTTGATTCCCGACCAACAAAATTTAATTTTTACCTGTTAATGATTCATGGTTGTCTTTGTCAATTAATTTCAAGATTATTGCAACCAGTGAAGCGTTGGTGGTATATTGGTTAGCATAGCTGCCTTCCAAGCATTTGACCCGGGTTCGATTCCCGGCTAAAGCAATTTCATTTTTACTTGTCTATGATTCATGGTTGTCTTTGTCAATTAACTTCAAAATTATTGGAACAAATGAAGCGTTGCTGGTATAGTGGTTAGCATACCTGCCTTCCAAGCAGTTGACCCGGGTTCGATTACCGGCCAACGCAAGTTCAATTTTACATGTCAATGAATCATGGTTGTCATTGCCAATTAAATGCAAGAGTATGGTAAGAAATGAAGCGTTGGTGGTACAGTGGTTAGCATAGCTGCCTTCCAAGTAGTTAACCCTGGTTCGAATACCGTCCAACAAAATTTAATTTTTACTTGTTAAGGATTCATGGTTGTCTTTGTCAATTAATTTCAAGATTATTGCAACCAGTGAAGCGTTGGTGGTATATTGGTTAGCATAGCTGCCTTCCAAGCAGTTGACCCGGGTTTGATTCCCGGCTAAAGCAATTTCATTTTTACTTGTCTATGATTCATAGTTTTCTTTGTCAATTATATTCAAGATGATTGCAACAAGTGAAGCGTTGGTGGTATAGTGGTTAGCATAGCTGCCTTCCAAGCAGTTGACCCGGGTTCTATTCCCGGCCAACGCAAATTCCCTTTTTCTTTTCAATGAGTTTTAGTTGTCATTGTCATTTAAATTTCAAGATGATTGGAACAAGTGAAGCGTTGGTGGTATAGTGGTTAGCGTAGCTGCCTTCCAGGCAGTTGACCCGGGTTCCATTCCCGGGCAACACATATTCCCTTTTACTTTTTATTGTGTTTTAATTGTCATCGTCAATTTATTTCAAGATGATTGAAATAAGTGAAGCGTTGGTGGTATAGTGGTAAGCATAGCTGCCTTCCAAGCAGTTGACCCGGGTTCGATTCCCGGCTAAAGCAATTTAATTTTTACTTGTCTATGATTCATAGTTTTCTTTGTCAATTATATTCAAGATTTATGCAACTAGTGAAGCGTTGGTGGTATAGTGGTTAGCATAGCTGCTTCCCAAGCAGTTAACCCGGGTTCGATTCCCGGTCAACGCAAATTCCCTTTTTCTTTTCAATGAGTTTTAGTTGTCATTGTCATTTAAATTTCAAGATGATTGGAACAAGTGAATCGTTGGTGGTATAGTGGTTAGCATAGCTGCCTTCCAAGCAGTTGACCCGGGTTCGATTCCCCACCAACAACATTTAATTTTAACTTGTTAATGATTCATGTTTGTCTTTGTCAATTAAGTTCAAAATTATTGGAACAATTAAAGAGTTGGTGGTATAGTGGTTAGCATAGCTGCCTTCCAAGCAGTTGACCCGGGTTCGATTCCCGGCTAAAGCAATTTCATTTTTACTTGTCTATGATTCATGGTTGTCTTTGTCAATTAATTTCAAATTTATTGGAACAAATGAAGCGTTGCTGGTATAGTGGTTAGCATACCTGCCTTCCAAGCAGTTTACACGGGTTCGATTCCCGGCCAACGCAAGTTCAATTTTACATGTCAATGAATCATGGTTGTCATTGTCAATTAAATGCAAGAGTATGGTAAGAAATGAAGCGTTGGTGGTACAGTGGTTAGCATAGCTGCCTTCCAAGCAGTTAACCCTGGTTCGAATCCCGACCATCAAAATTTAATTTTTACTTGTTAAGGATTCATGGTTGTTTTTATCAATTAATTTCAAGATTATTGCAACCAGTGAAGCGTTGGTGGTATATTGGTTAGCATAGCTGCCTTCCAAGCAGTTGACCCGGGTTTGATTCCCGGCTAAAGCAATTTCATTTTTACTTGTCTATGATTCATAGTTTTCTTTGTCAATTATATTCAAGATGATTGCAACAAGTGAAGCGTTGGTGGTATAGTGGTTAGCATAGCTGCCTTTCAAGCAGTTGACCCGGGTTCGATTCCCGGCCAACGCAAATTCCCTTTTTCTTTTCAATGAGTTTTAGTTGTCATTGTCATTTAAATTTCAAGATGATGGGAACAAGTGAAGCGTTGGTGGTATCGTGGTTAGAATAGCTGCCTTCCAGGCAGTTGACCCGGGTTCGATTCCCGGGCAACGCAATTTCATTTTTACTTGTCAATGAGTCATGGTTGTCATTGTAAATTAAATGCAAGAGTATGGTAATCAGTGAAGCGTTGGTGGTACAGTGGTTAGCATAGCTGCCTTCCAAGCAGTTGACCCTAGTTCGAATCCCCACCAACAACATTTAATTTTAACTTGTTAATGATTCATGGTTGTCGTTGTCAATTAATTTCAAAATTATTGGAACAATTGAAGCGTTGGTGGTATAGTGGTTAGCATAGCTGCCTTACAAGCAGTTGACCCGGGTTCGATTCCCGGCCAACGCAATTTCAATTTTACTTGTCATTGAATCATGGTTGTCATTGTCAATTAAATGCAAGAGTATGGTAAGAAATGAAGCGTTGGTGGTACAATGGTTAGCATAGCTGCTTTCCAAGCAGTTAACCCTGGTTCGAATCCCGACCAACAAAATTTAAATTTCACTTGTTAAGGATTCATGGTTGTCTTTGTCAATTAATTTCATGATTATTGCAACCAGTGAAGCGTTGGTGGTATATTGGTTAGCATAGCTGCCTTCCAAGCAGTTGACCCGGGTTCGATTCCCGGCTAAAGCAATTTCATTTTTACTTGTCTATGATTCAAAGTTTTCTTTGTCAATTATATTCAAGATGATTGCAACAAGTGAAGCGTTGGTGGTATAGTGGTTAGCATAGCTGCCTTCCAAGCAGTTGACACGGGTTCGATTCCCGGCCAACGCAAATTCCCTTTTTCTTTTCAATGAGTTTTAGTTGTCATTGTCATTTAAATTTCAAGATGATTGGAACAAGTGAATCGTTGGTGGTATAGTGGTTAGCATAGCTGCCTTCCAAGCAGTTGACCCGGGTTCGATTCCCGGCCAACGCAATTTCATTTTTAATTGTCAATTAGTCATGGTTGTCATTGTAAATTAAATGCAAGAGTATGGTAATCAGTGAAGCGTTGGTGGTACAGTGGTTAGCATAGCTGCCTTCCAAGCAGTTGAACGTTGTTCGAATCCCCACCAACAACATTTAATTTTAACTTGTTAATGATTCATGGTTGTCTTTGTCAATTAATTTCAAGATTATTGCAACCAGTGAAGCGTTGGTGGTATATTGGGTAGCATAGCTGCCATCCAAGCAGTTTACCTGGGTTCGACTCCCGGCTAAAGCAATTTTATTTTTACTTGTCTATGATTCATAGTTTTCTTTGTCAATTATATTCAAGATGATTGGAACAAGTGAAGCGTTGGTGGTATAGTGGTTAGCATAGCTGCCTTCCAAGCAGTTGACCCGGGTTCAATTCCCGGCCAACGCAATTTCATTTTTACTTGTCAATTAGTCATGGTTGTCATTGTAAATTAAATGCAAGAGTATGGTAATCAGTGAAGCGTTGGTGGTACAGTGGTTAGCATAGCTGCCTTCCAAGCAGTTGACACTAGTTCGAATCCCCACCAACAACATTTAATTTTAACTTGTTAATGATTCATGGTTGTCTTTGTTAATTAATTTCAAGATTATTGCAACCAGTGAAGCGTTGGTGGTATATTGGGTAGCATAGCTGACATCCAAGCAGTTGACACGGGTTCGATTCCCGGCTAAAGCAATTTCATTTTTACTTGTCTATGATTCATAGTTTTCTTTGTCGATTATATTCAAGATGATTGCAACAAGGGAAGCGTTGGTGGTATAGTGGTTAGCATAGCTGCCTTTCAAGCAGTTGACCCGTGTTCGATTCCCGGCCAACGCAAATTCCCTTTTTCTTTTCAATGAGTTTAAGTTGTCATTGTCATTTAAATTTCAAGATGATTGGAACAAGTGAAGCGTTGGTGGTATAGTGGTTAGCATAGCTGCCTTCCAAGCAGTTGACACGGGTTCAATTCCCGGCAAACGCAATTTCATTTTTACTTGTCAAGGATTCATGGCTGTCATTTTCAATTAATTTCAAGATTATTGCAACAAGTGAAGCGTTGGTGGTATAGTGGTTAACATAGCTGCCTTTCAAGCAGTTGACCCGGGTTCTATTCCCGGCCAACGCAAATTCCTTTTTACTTGTCAAGGATTCATGGCTGTCATTTTCAATTAATTTCAAGATTATTGCAACAAGTGAAGCGTTGGTGGTATACTGGTTAGCATAGCTGCCTTCCAAGCAGTTGACCCGGGTTCTATTCCCTGCCAACACATATTCCCTTTTACTTTTTAATGTGTTTTAGTTGTCATCGTAAATATATTTCAAGATTATTGAAACAAGTGAAGCGTTGGTGGTATAGTGGTAAGCATAGCTGCCTTCCAAGCAGTTGACCCGGGTTCGATTCCCGGCCAACGCAAATGCCCTTTTACTTTTTAATGAGTTTTAGTTGTCAATTAATTTCAAGATGATTGGAACAAGTGAAGCGTTGGTGGTATAGTGGTAAGCATAGCTGCCTTCCAAGCAGTTGACCCGGGTTCGATTCCCGGCTAAAGCAATTTCATTTTTACTTGTCTATGATTCTTAGTTTTCTTTGTCAATTATATTCAAGATTATTGCAACTAGTGAAGCGTTGGTGGTATAGTAGTTAGCATAGCTGCTTCCCAAGCAGTTGACCCGGGTTCGATTCCCGGCCAACGCAAATTCCCTTTTTCTTTTCAATGAGTTTTAGTTGTCATTGTCATTTAATTTCAAGATGATTGGAACAAGTGAAGCGTTGGTGGTATAGTGGTTAGCATAGCTGCCTTCCAAGCAGTTGACCCGGGTTCGAATCCCGGCCAACGCAATTTCAATTTCACTTGTCAATGAATCATGGTTGTCATTTTCAATTAAATGCAAGAGTATAGTAAGAAGTGAAGCGTTGGTGGTACAGTGGTTAGCAAGCTGCCTTCCAAGAAGTTGACCCGGGTTCGATTCCCGGCCAACGCAAGTTCAATTTTACATGTCAATGAATCATGGTTGTCATTGTCAATTAAATGCAAGAGTATGGTACGAAATGAAGCGTTGGTGGTACAGTGGTTAGCATAGCTGCCTTCCAAGCAGTTAACCCTGGTTCGAATCCCGTCCAACAAAATTTAATTTTTACTTGTTAATGATTCATGGTTGTCTTTGTCAATTAATTTCAAGATTATTGCAACCAGTGAAGCGTTGGTGGTATATTGGTTAGCATAGCTGCCTTCCAAGCAGTTGACCCGGGTTTGATTCACGGCTAAAGCAATTTCATTTTTACTTGTCTATGATTCATAGTTTTCTTTGTCAATTATATTCAAGATGATTGCAACAAGTGAAGCGTTGGTGGTATAGTGGTTAGCATAGCTGCCTACCAAGCAGTTGACCCGGGTTCGATTCCCGGCCAACGCAAATTCCTTTTTACTTGTCAAGGATTCATGGCTGTCATTTTCAATTAATTTCAAGATTATTGCAACAAGTGAAGCGTTGGTGGTATAGTGGTTAGCATAGCTGCCTTTCAAGCAGTTGACCCGGGTTCGATTCCCGGCTAAAGCAATTTCATTTTTACTTGTCTATGATTCATAGTTTTCTTTGTCAATTATATTCATGATGATTGCAACAAGTGAAGCGTTGGTGGTATAGTGGTTAGCATAGCTGCTTCCCAAGCAGTTGACCCGGGTTCGATTCCCGGCCAACGCAAATTCTCTTTTTCTTTTCAATGAGTTTTAGTTGTCATTGTTATTTAATTTCAAGGTGATTGAAACAAATGAAGCGTTGGTGGTATAGTGGTTAGCATAGCTGCCTTCCAAGCAGTTGACCCGGGTTCGATTCCCGGCCAACGCAATTTCAATTTCACTTGTCAATGAATCATGGTTGTCATTTTCAATTAAATGCAAGAGTATGGTAATCAGTGAAGCGTTGGTGGTACAGTGATTAGCAAGCTGCCTTCCAAGCAGTTGACCCGGGTTCGATTCCCCACCAACAACATTTAATTTTAACTTGCTAATGATTCATGTTTGTCTTTGTCAATTAAGTTCAAAATTATTGGAACAATTGAAGAGTTGGTGGTATAGTGGTTAGCATAGCTGTATTCCAAGCAGTTGACCCGGGTTCGATTCCCGGCCAACGCAATTTCAATTTTACTTGTCAATGAATCATGGTTGTCATTGTCAATTAAATGCAAGAGTATGGTAAGAAATGAAGCGTTGGTGGTACAGTGGTTAGCATAGCTGTCTTCCAAGCAGTTAACACTGGTTCGAATCCCGACCAACAAAATTTAATTTTTACTTGTTAATGATTCATGGTTGTCTTTGTCAATTAATTTCAAGATTATTGCAACAAGTGAAGCGTTGGTGGTATAGTGGTTAGCATAGCTCCCTTCCAAGCAGTTGACCCTTGTTCGATTCCCGGCTAAAGCAATTTCATTTTTACTTTTCTGTGATTCATAGTTTTCTTTGTCAATTATATTCAAGATGATTGCAACAAGTGAAGCGTTGGTGGTATAGTGGTTAGCAAAGCTGCCTTCCAAGCAGTTGACCCGGGTTCGATTCCCGGCTAAAGCAATTTCATTTTTACTTGTCTATGATTCATGGTTGTCTTTGTCAATTAATTTCAAAATTATTGGAACAAATGAAGCGTTGCTGGTATAGTGGTTAGCATACCTGCCTTCCAGGCAGTTGACCCGGGTTCGATTCCCGGCCAACGCAAGTTCAATTTTACATGTCAATGAATCGTGGTTGTCATTGTCAATTAAATGCAAGAGTATGGTAAGAAATGAAGCGTTGGTGGTACAGTGGTTAGCATAGCTGCCTTCCAAGCAGTTAACCCTGGTTCGAATCCCGTCCAACAAAATTTAATTTTTACTTGTTAAGGATTCATGGTTGTCTTTGTCAATTAATTTCAAGATTATTGCAACCAGTGAAGCGTTGGTGGAATATTGGTTAGCATAGCTGCCTTCCAAGCAGTTGACCCGGGTTTGATTCCCGGCTAAAGCAATTTCATTTTTACTTGTCTATGATTCATAGTTTTCTTTGTCAATTATATTCAAGATGATTGCAACAAGTGAAGCGTTGGCGGTATAGTGGTTAGCATAGCTGCCTTCCAAGCAGTTGACCCGGGTTCTATTCCCGGCCAACGCAAATTCCCTTTTTCTTTTCAATGAGTTTTAGTTGTCATTGTCATTTAAATTTCAAGATGATTGGAACAAGTGAAGCGTTGGTGGTATAGTGGTTAGCGTAGCTGCCTTCCAGGCAGTTGACCCGGGTTCGATTCCCGGGCAACACATATTCCCTTTTACTTTTTATTGTGTTTTAGTTGTCATCGTCAATTTATTTCAAGATGATTGAAATAAGTGAAGCGTTGGTGGTATAGTGGTAAGCATAGCTGCCTTACAAGCAGTTGACCCGGGTTCGATTCCCGGCCAACGCAAATGCCCTTTTACTTTTTAATGAGTTTTAGTTGTCAATTAATTTCAAGATGATTGGAACATGTGAAGCGTTGGTGGTATAGTGGTAAGCATAGCTGCCTTCCAAGCAGTTGACCCGGGTTCGATTCCCGGCTAAAGCAATTTCATTTTTACTTGTCTATGATTCTTAGTTTTCTTTGTCAATTATATTCAAGATTATTGCAACTAGTGAAGCGTTGCTGGTATAGTGGTTAGCATAGCTGCTTCCCAAGCAGTTGACCCGGGTTCGATTCCCGGCCAACGCAAATTCTCTTTTTCTTTTCAATGAGTTTTAGTTGTCAATATCATTTAATTTCAAGATGATTGGACCAAGTGAAGCGTTTGTGGTATAGTGGTTAGCATAGCTGCCTTCGAAGCAGTTGACCCGGGTTAGATTCCCGGCCAACGCAATTTCAATTTCACTTGTCAATGAATCATGGTTGTCATTTTCAATTAAATGCAAGAGTATAGTAAGAAGTGAAGCGTTGGTGGTACAGTGGTTAGCAAGCTGCCTTCCAAGCAGTTGACCCGGGTTTGATTCCCGACCAACAAAATTTAATTTTTACCTGTTAATGATTCATGGTTGTCTTTGTCAATTAATTTCAAGATTATTGCAACCAGTGAAGCGTTGGTGGTATATTGGTTAGCATAGCTGCCTTCCAAGCATTTGACCCGGGTTCGATTCCCGGCTAAAGCAATTTCATTTTTACTTGTCTATGATTCATGGTTGTCTTTGTCAATTAATTTCAAAATTATTGGAACAAATGAAGCGTTGCTGGTATAGTGGTTAGCATACCTGCCTTCCAAGCAGTTGACCCGGGTTCGATTCCCGGCCAACGCAAGTTCAATTTTACATGTCAATTAATCATGGTTGTCATTGTCAATTAAATGCAAGAGTATGGTACGAAATGAAGCGTTGGTGGTACAGTGGTTAGCATAGCTGCCTTCCAAGCAGTTAACCCTGGTTCGAATCCCGTCCAACAAAATTTAATTTTTACTTGTTAAGGATTCATGGTTGTCTTTGTCAATTAATTTCAAGATTATTGCAACCAGTGAAGCGTTGGTGGTATATTGGTTAGCATAGCTGCCTTCCAAGCAGTTGACCCGGGTTCGATTCCCGGCTAAAGCAATTTCATTTTTACTTGTCTATGATTCATAGTTTTCTTTGTCAATTATATTCAAGATGATTGCAACAAGTGAAGCGTTGGTGGTATAGTGGTTAGCATAGCTGCCTTCCAAGCAGTTGACCCGGGTTCTATTCCCGGCCAACGCAAATTCCCTTTTTCTTTTCAATGAGTTTTAGTTGTCATTGTCATTTAAATTTCAAGATGATTGGAACAAGTGAACCGTTGGTGGTATAGTGGTTAGCGTAGCTGCCTTCCAGGCAGTTGACCCGGGTTCGATTCCCGGCTAAAGCAATTTCATTTTTACTTGTCAATGAGTCATGGTTGTCATTGTAAATTAAATGCAAGAGTATGGTAATCAGTGAAGCGTTGGTGGTACAGTGGTTAGCATAGCTGCCTTCCAAGCAGTTGACCCTAGTTCGAATCCCCACCAACAACATTTAATTTTAACTTGTTAATGATTCATGGTTGTCTTTGTCAATTAATTTCAAAATTATTGGAACAATTGAAGCGTTGGTGGTATAGTGGTTAGCATAGCTGCCTTACAAGCAGTTGACCCGGGTTCGATTCCCGGCCAACGCAATTTCAATTTTACTTGTCAATGAATCGTGGTTGTCATTGTAAATTAATTTCAAGAGTATGGTAATCAGTGAAGCGTTGGTGGTACAGTGGTTAGCATAGCTGCCTTCAAAGCAGTTGACCCTAGTTCGAATCCCCACCAACAACATTTAATTTTAACTTGTTAATGATTCATGGTTGTCTTTGTCAATTAATTTCAAGATTATTGCAACCAGTGAAGCGTTGGTGGTATATTGGTTAGCATAGCTGCCTTCCAAGCAGTTGACCCGGGTTCGATTCCTGGCTAAAGCAATTTCATTTTTACTTGTCTATGATTCATAGTTTTCTTTGTCAATTATATTCAAGATGATTGCAACAAGTGAAGCGTTGGTGGTATAGTGGTTAGCATAGCTGCCTTCCAAGCAGTTGACCCGGGTTCGATTCCCTGCCAACGCAAATTCCCTTTTTCTTTTCAATGAGTTTTAGTTGTCATTGTCATTTAAATTTCAAGATGATTGGAACAAGTGAAGCGTTGGTGGTATAGTGGTTAGCATAGCTTCCTTCCAAGCATTTGACCCGGGTTCAATTCCCGGCCAACGCAATTTCATTTTTACTTGTCAATGAGTCATGGTTGTCATTGTAAATTAAATGCAAGAGTATGGTAATCAGTGAAGCGTTGGTGGTACAGTGGTTAGCATAGCTGCCTTCAAAGCAGTTGACCCTAGTTCGAATCCCCACCAAAAACATTTAATTTTAACTTGTTAATGATTCATGGTTGTCTTTGTCAATTAATTTCAAGATTATTGCAACAAGTGAAGCGTTGGTGGTATAGTGGTTAGCATAGATGCCTTCCAAGCAGTTGACCCGGGTTTGATTCCCGGCTAAAGCAATTTCATTTTTACTTGTCTATGATTCATAGTTTTCTTTGTCAATTATATTCAAAAAGATTGCAACAAGTGAAGCGTTGGTGGTATAGTGGTTAGCATAGCTGCCTTCCAAGCAGTTGACCCGGGTTCGATTCCCGGCCAACGCAAATTCCTTTTTACTTGTCAAGGATTCATGGCTGTCATTTTCAATTAATTTCAAGATTATTGCAACAAGTGAAGCGTTGGTGGTATAGTGGTTAGCATAGCCGCCTTTCAAACAGTTGACCCGGGTTCTATTCCCGGCCAACGCAAATTCCTTTTTACTTGTCAAGGATTCATGGCTGTCATTTTCAATTAATTTCAAGATTATTGCAACAAGTGAAGCGTTGGTGGTATACTGGTTAGCATAGCTGCCTTCCAAGCAGTTGACCCGGGTTCGATTCCCTGCCGACACATATTACCTTTTACTTTTTAATGTGTTTTAGTTGTCAATTAATTTCAAGATGATTGGAACAAGTGAAGCGTTGGTGGTATAGTGGTAAGCATAGATGCCTTCCAAGCAGTTGACCCGGGTTCGATTCCCGGCTTAAGCAATTTCATTTTTACTTGTCTATGATTCATAGTTTTCTTTGTCAATTATATTCAAGATTATTGCAACTAGTGAAGCGTTGGTGGTATAGTGGTTAGCATAGCTGCTTCCCAAGCAGTTGACCCGGGTTAGATTCCCGGCCAACGCAAATTCCCTTTTTCTTTTCAATGAGTTTTAGTTGTCATTGTCATTTAATTTCAAGATGATTGGAACAAGTGAAGCGTTGGTGGTATAGTGGTTAGCATAGCTGCCTTCCAAGCAGTTGACCCGGGTTCGATTCCCGGCCAACGCAATTTCAATTTCACTTGTCAATGAATCATGGTTGTCATTTTCAATTAAATGCAAGAGTATGGTAATCAGTGAAGCGTTGGTGGTACAGTGATTAGCAAGCTGCCTTCCAAGCAGTTGACCCGGGTTCGATTCTCGGCCAACGCAAATTCCTTTTTACTTGTCAAGGATTCATGGCTGTCATTTTCAATTAATTTCAAGATTATTGCAACAAGTGAAGCGTTGGTGGTATAGTGGTTAGCATAGCTGCCTTTCAAGCAGTTGACCCGGGTTCGATTCCCTGCCAACACATATTCCCTTTTACTTTTTAATGTGTTTTAGTTGTCATCGTCAATTAATTTCAAGATTATTGCAACAAGTGAAGCGTTGGTGGTATAGTGGTTAGCATAGCTGCCTTCCAAGCAGTTGACCCGGGTTCGATTCCCGGCCAACGCAAATGCACTTTTACTTTTTAATGACTTTTAGTTGTCAAATAATTTCAAGATGATTGGAACAAGTGAAGCGTTGGTGGTATAGTGGTAAGCATAGCTGCCTTCCAAGCAGTTGACCCGGGTTCGATTCCCGGCTAAAGCAATTTCATTTTTACTTGTCTATGATTCATAGTTTTCTTTGTCAAATATATTCAAGATTATTGCAACTAGTGAAGCGTTGGTGGTATAGTGGTTAGCATAGCTGCTTCCCAAGCAGTTGACCCGCGTTCGATTCCCGGCCAACGCAAATTCCCTTGTTCTTTTCAATGAGTTTTAGTTGTCATGGTCATTTAATTTCAAGATGATTGAAACAAGTGAAGCGTTGGTGGTATATTGGTTAGCATAGCTGCCTTCCAAGCAGTTGACCCGGGTTTGATTCCCGGCTAAAGCAATTTCATTTTTACTTGTCTATGATTCATAGTTTTCTTTGTCAATTATATTCAAGATGATTGCAACAAGTGAAGCGTTGGTGGTATAGTGGTTAGCATAGCTGCCTTCCAAGCAGTTGACCCGGGTTCGATTCCCGGCCAACGCAAATTCCTTTTTACTTGTCAAGGATTCATGGCTGTCATTTTCAATTAATTTCAAGATTATTGCAACAAGTGAAGCGTTGGTGGTATAGTGGTTAGCATAGCCGCCTTTCAAGCAGTTGACCCGGGTTCTATTCCCGGCCAAC
This sequence comes from Nematostella vectensis, assembly GCF_932526225.1. Classification (NCBI taxonomy): domain Eukaryota; kingdom Metazoa; phylum Cnidaria; class Anthozoa; order Actiniaria; family Edwardsiidae; genus Nematostella; species Nematostella vectensis. The sequence continues at coordinate 14,357,844 of NC_064037.1, read as the reverse complement.
GCAAATTCCTTTTTACTTGTCAAGGATTCATGGCTGTCATTTTCAATTAATTTCAAGATTATTGCAACAAGTGAAGCGTTGGTGGTATACTGGTTAGCATAGCTGCCTTCCAAGCAGTTGACCCGGGTTCGATTCCCTGCCGACACATATTACCTTTTACTTTTTAATGTGTTTTAGTTGTCAATTAATTTCAAGATGATTGGAACAAGTGAAGCGTTGGTGGTATAGTGGTAAGCATAGATGCCTTCCAAGCAGTTGACCCGGGTTCGATTCCCGGCTTAAGCAATTTCATTTTTACTTGTCTATGATTCATAGTTTTCTTTGTCAATTATATTCAAGATTATTGCAACCAGTGAAGCGTTGGTGGTATAGTGGTTAGCATAGCTGCTTCCCAAGCAGTTGACCCGGGTTAGATTCCCGGCCAACGCAAATTCCCTTTTTCTTTTCAATGAGTTTTAGTTGTCATTGTCATTTAATTTCAAGATGATTGGAACAAGTGAAGCGTTGGTGGTATAGTGGTTAGCATAGCTGCCTTCCAAGCAGTTGACCCGGGTTCGATTCCCGGCCAACGCAATTTCAATTTCACTTGTCAATGAATCATGGTTGTCATTTTCAATTAAATGCAAGAGTATGGTAATCAGTGAAGCGTTGGTGGTACAGTGATTAGCAAGCTGCCTTCCAAGCAGTTGACCCGGGTTCGATTCTCGGCCAACGCAAATTCCTTTTTACTTGTCAAGGATTCATGGCTGTCATTTTCAATTAATTTCAAGATTATTGCAACAAGTGAAGCGTTGGTGGTATAGTGGTTAGCATAGCTGCCTTTCAAGCAGTTGACCCGGGTTCGATTCCCTGCCAACACATATTCCCTTTTACTTTTTAATGTGTTTTAGTTGTCATCGTCAATTAATTTCAAGATTATTGCAACAAGTGAAGCGTTGGTGGTATAGTGGTTAGCATAGCTGCCTTCCAAGCAGTTGACATGGGTTCGATTCCCGGCCAACGCAAATGCACTTTTACTTTTTAATGACTTTTAGTTGTCAAATAATTTCAAGATGATTGGAACAAGTGAAGCGTTGGTGGTATAGTGGTAAGCATAGCTGCCTTCCAAGCAGTTGACCCGGGTTCGATTCCCGGCTAAAGCAATTTCATTTTTACTTGTCTATGATTCATAGTTTTCTTTGTCAATTATATTCAAGATTATTGCAACTAGTGAAGCGTTGGTGGTATAGTGGTTAGCATAGCTGCTTCCCAAGCAGTTGACCCGCGTTCGATTCCCGGCCAACGCAAATTCCCTTGTTCTTTTCAATGAGTTTTAGTTGTCATGGTCATTTAATTTCAAGATGATTGAAACAAGTGAAGCGTTGGTGGTATATTGGTTAGCATAGCTGCCTTCCAAGCAGTTGACCCGGGTTTGATTCCCGGCTAAAGCAATTTCATTTTTACTTGTCTATGATTCATAGTTTTCTTTGTCAATTATATTCAAGATGATTGCAACAAGTGAAGCGTTGGTGGTATAGTGGTTAGCATAGCTGCCTACCAAGCAGTTGACCCGTGTTCGATTCCCGGCCAACGCAAATTCCTTTTTACTCGTCAAGGATTCATGGCTGTTATTTTCAATTAATTTCAAGATTATTGCAACAAGTGAAGCGTTGGTGGTATAGTGGTTAGCATAGCTGCCTTTCAAGCAGTTTTCCCGGGTTCGATTCCCGGCTAAAGCAATTTCATTTTTACTTGTCTATGATTCATAGTTTTCTTTGTCAATTATATTCAAGATGATTGCAACAAGTGAAGCGTTGGTGGTATAGTGGTTAGCATAGCTCCTTCCCATGCAGTTGACCCGGGTTCGATTCCCGGCCAACGCAAATTCTCTTTTTCTTTTCAATGAGTTTTAGTTGTCATTGTTATTTAATTTCAAGATGATTGAAACAAATGAAGCGTTGGTGGTATAGTGGTTAGCATAGCTGCCTTCCAAGCAGTTGACCCGGGTTCGATTCCCGGCCAACGCAATTTCAATTTCACTTGTCAATGAATCATGGTTGTCAGTTTCAATTAAATGCAAGAGTATGGTAATCAGTGAAGCGTTGGTGGTACAGTGATTAGCAAGCTGCCTTCCAAGCAGTTGACCCGGGTTCGATTCCCCACCAATAACATTTAATTTTAACTTGTTAATGATTCATGTTTGTCTTTGTCAATTAAGTTCAAAATTATTGGAACAATTGAAGAGTTGGTGGTATAGTGGTTAGCATAGCTGCCTTCCAAGCAGTTTACCCGGGTTCGATTCCCGGCCAACGCAATTTCAATTTTACTTGTCAATGAATCATGGTTGTCATTGTCAATTAAATGCAAGAGTATGGTAAGAAATGAAGCGTTGGTGGTACAGTGGTTAGCATAGCTGTCTTCCAAGCAGTTAACACTGGTTCGAATCCCGACCAACAAAATTTAATTTTTACTTGTTAATGATTCATGGTTGTCTTTGTCAATTAATTTCAAGATTATTGCAACCAGTGAAGCGTTGGTGGTATATTGGTTAGCAAAGCTGCCTTCCAAGCATTTGACCCGGGTTCGATTCCCGGCTAAAGCAATTTCATTTTTACTTGTCTATGATTCATGGTTGTCTTTGTCAATTAACTTCAAAATTATTGGAACAAATGAAGCGTTGCTGGTATAGTGGTTAGCATACCTGCCTTCCAAGCAGTTGACCCGGGTTCGATTCCCGGCCAACGCAAGTTCAATTTTACATGTCAATGAATCATGGTTGTGATTGTCAATTAAATGCAAGAGTATGGTAAGAAATGAAGCGTTGGTGGTACAGTGGTTAGCATAGCTGCCTTCCAAGCAGTTAACCCTGGTTCGAATCCCGTCCAACAAAATTTAATTTTTACTTGTTAAGGATTCATGGTTGTCTTTGTCAATTAATTTCAAGATTATTGCAACCAGTGAAGCGTTGGTGGTATATTGGTTAGCATAGCTGCCTTCCAAGCAGTTGACCCGGGTTTGATACCCGGCTAAAGCAATTTCATTTTTACTTGTCTATGATTCATAGTTTTCTTTGTCAATTATATTCAAAAAGATTGCAACAAGTGAAGCGTTGGTGGTATAGTGGTTAGCATAGCTGCCTTCCAAGCAGTTGACCCGGGTTCGATTCCCGGCCAACGCAAATTCCTTTTTACTTGTCAAGGATTCATGGATGTCATTTTCAATTAATTTCAAGATTATTGCAACAAGTGAAGCGTTGGTGGTATAGTGGTTAGCATAGGTGCCTTTCAAGCAGTTGACCCGGGTTCTATTCCCGGACAACGCAAATTCCTTTTTACTTGTCAAGGATTCATGGCTGTCATTTTCAATTAATTTCAAGATTATTGCAACAAGTGAAGCGTTGGTGGTATACTGGTTAGCATAGCTGCCTTCCAAGCAGTTGACCCGGGTTCGATTCCCTGCCGACACATATTACCTTTTACTTTTTAATGTGTTTTAGTTGTCAATTAATTTCAAGATGATTGGAACAAGTGAAGCGTTGGTGGTATAGTGGTAAGCATAGCTGCCTTCCAAGCAGTTTACCCGGTTTCGATTCCCGGCCAACGCAATTTCAATTTTACTTGTCAATGAATCATGGTTGTCATTGTCAATTAAATGCAAGAGTATGGTAAGAAATGAAGCGTTGGTGGTACAGTGGTTAGCAAGCTGCCTTCCAAGAAGTTGACCCGGGTTTGATTCCCGACCAACAAAATTTAATTTTTACCTGTTAATGATTCATGGTTGTCTTTGTCAATTAATTTCAAGATTATTGCAACCAGTGAAGCGTTGGTGGTATATTGGTTAGCATAGCTGCCTTCCAAGCATTTGACCCGGGTTCGATTCCCGGCTAAAGCAATTTCATTTTTACTTGTCTATGATTCATGGTTGTCTTTGTCAATTAACTTCAAAATTATTGGAACAAATGAAGCGTTGCTGGTATAGTGGTTAGCATACCTGCCTTCCAAGCAGTTGACCCGGGTTCGATTCCCGGCCAACGCAAGTTCAATTTTACATGTCAATGAATCATGGTTGTGATTGTCAATTAAATGCAAGAGTATGGTAAGAAATGAAGCGTTGGTGGTACAGTGGTTAGCATAGCTGCCTTCCAAGCAGTTAACCCTGGTTCGAATCCCGTCCAACAAAATTTAATTTTTACTTGTTAAGGATTCATGGTTGTCTTTGTCAATTAATTTCAAGATTATTGCAACCAGTGAAGCGTTGGTGGTATATTGGTTAGCATAGCTGCCTTCCAAGCAGTTGACCCGGGTTTGATACCCGGCTAGAGCAATTTCATTTTTACTTGTCTATGATTCATAGTTTTCTTTGTCAATTATATTCAAGATGATTGCAACAAGTGAAGCGTTGGTGGTATAGTGGTTAGCATAGCTGCCTTCCAAGCAGTTGACCCGGGTTCTATTCCAGGCCAACGCAAATTCCCTTTTTCTTTTCAATGAGTTTTAGTTGTCATTGTCATTTAAATTTCAAGATGATTGGAACAAGTGAAACGTTGGTGGTATAGTGGTTAGCGTAGCTGCCTTCCAGGCAGTTGACCCGGGTTCGATTCCCGGGCAACACATATACCCTTTTACTTTTTATTGTGTTTTAGTTGTCATCGTCAATTTATTTCAAGATGATTGAAATAAGTGAAGCGTTGGTGGTATAGTGGTAAGCATAGCTGCCTTCCAAGCAGTTGACCCGGGTTCGATTCCCGGCAAACGCAATTTCATTTTTACTTGTCAATTAGTCATGGTTGTCATTGTAAATTAAATGCAAGGGTATGGTAATCAGTGAAGCGTTTGTGGTACAGTGGTTAGCATAGGTGCCTTCAAAGCAGTTGACCCTAGTTCGAATCCCCACCAACAACATTTAATTTTAACTTGTTAATGATTCATGGTTGTCTTTGTCAATTAATTTCAAGATTATTGCAACCAGTGAAGCTTTGGTGGTATATTGGGTAGCATAGCTGCCATCCAAGCAGTTGACCCGGGTTCGATTCCCGGCTAAAGCAATTTCATTTTTACTTGTCTATGATTTATAGTTTTCTTTGTCAATTATATTCAAGATGATTGGAACAAGTGAAGCGTTGGTGGTATAGTGGTTAGCATAGCTGCCTTCCAAGCAGTTGACCCGGGTTCAATTCCCGGCCAACGCAATTTCATTTTTACTTGTCAATTAGTCATGGTTGTCATTGTAAATTAAATGCAAGAGTATGGTAATCAGTGAAGCGTTGGTGGTACAGTGGTTAGCATAGCTGCCTTCCAAGCAGTTGACCCTAGTCCGAATCCCAAACAACAACATTTAATTTTAACTTGTTAATGATTCATGGTTGTCTTTGTCAATTAATTTCAAGATTATTGCAACCAGTGAAGCGTTGGTGGTATATTGGGTATCATAGCTGCCATCCAAGCAGTTGACACGGGTTCGATTCCCGGCTAAAGCAATTTCATTTTTACTTGTCTATGATTCATAGTTTTCTTTGTCAATTATATTCAAGATGATTGCAACAAGTGAAGCGTTGGTGGTATAGTGTTTATCATAGCTGCCGTTCAAGCAGTTGACCCGTGTTCGATTCCCGGCCAACAGAAATTCCCTTTTTCTTTTCAATGAGTTTTAGTTGTCATTGTCATTTAAATTTCAAGATGATTGGAACAAGTGAAGCGTTGGTGGTATAGTGGTTAGCATAGCTGCCTTCCAAGCAGTTAACCCGGGTTCAATTCCCGGCCAACGCAATTTCATTTTTACTTGTCAATGAGTCATGGTTGTCATTGTAAATTAAATGCAAGAGGATGGTAATCAGTGAAGCGTTGGTGGTACAGTGGTTAGCATAGCTGCCTTCAAAGCAGTTGACCCTAGTTCGAATCCCCACCAACAACATTTAATTTTAACTTGTTAATGATTCATGGTTGTCCTTGTCAATTAATTTCAAGATTATTGCAACAAGTGAAGCGTTGGTGGTATAGTGGTTAGCATAGCTGCCTTCCAAGCAGTTGACCCGGGTTCGATTCCCGGCTAAAGCAATTTCATTTTTACTTGTCTATGATTCATAGTTTTCTTTGTCAATTATATTCAAAATGATTGCAACAAGTGAAGCGTTGGTGGTATAGTGGTTAGCATAGCTGCCTTCCAAGCAGTTGACCCGGGTTCGATTCCCGGCCAACGCAAATTCCTTTTTACTTGTCAAGGATTCATGGCTGTCATTTTCAATTAATTTCAAGATTATTGCAACAAGTGAAGCGTTGGTGGTATAGTGGTTAGCATAGCTGCCTTTCAAGCAGTTGACCCGGGTTCTATTCCCGGCCAACGCAAATTCCTTTTTACTTGTCAAGGATTCATGGCTGTCATTTTCAATTAATTTCAAGATTATTGCAACAAGTGAAGCGTTGGTGGTATATTGGTTAGCATAGCTGCCTTCCAAGCAGTTGACCCGGGTTCGATTTCCTGCCAACACATATTCCCTTTTACTTTTTAATGTGTTTTAGTTGTCATCGTAAATTTATTTCAAGATTATTGAAACAAGTGAAGCGTTGGTGGTATAGTGGTAAGCATAGCTGCCTTCCAAGCAGTTGACCCGGGTTCGATTCCCGGCCAACGCAAATTCCCTTTTACTTTTTAATGAGTTTTAGTTGTCAATTAATTTCAAGATGATTGGAACAAGTGAAGCGTTGGTGGTATAGTGGTAAGCATAGCTGCCTTCCAAGCAGTTTACCCGGGTTCGATTCCCGGCTAAAGCAATTTCATTTTTACTTGTCTATGATTCATAGTTTTCTTTGTCAATTATATTCAAGATTATTGCAACTAGTGAAGCGTTGGTGGTATAGTGGTTAGCATAGCTGCTTCCCAAGCAGTTGACCCGGGTTCGATTCCCGGCCAACGCAAATTCCCTTTTTCTTTTCAATGAGTTTTAGTTGTCATTGTCATTTAATTTCAAGATGATTGGAACAAGTGAAGCGTTGGTGGTAAAGTGTTTAGCATAGCTGCCTTCCAAGCAGTTGACCCGGGTTTGATTCCCGGCTAAAGCAATTTCATTTTTACTTGTCTATGATTCATAGTTTTCTTTGTCAATTATATTCAAGATGATTGCAACAAGTGAAGCGTTGGTGGTATAGTGGTTAGCATAGCTGCCTTCCAAGCAGTTGACCCGGGTTCGATTCCCGGCCAACGCAAATTCCTTTTTACTTGTCAAGGATTCATGGCTGTCATTTTCAATTAATTTCAAGATTATTGCAACAAGTGAAGCTTTGGTGGTATAGTGGTTAGCATAGCTGTCTTTCAAGCAGTTGACCCGGGTTCTATTCCCGGCCAACGCAAATTCCTTTTTACTTGTCAAGGATTCATGGCTGTCATTTTCAATTAATTTCAAGATTATTGCAACAAGTGAAGCGTTGGTGGTATACTGGTTAGCATAGCTGCCTTCCAAGCAGTTGACCCGGGTTCGATTCCCTGCCAACACATATTCCCTTTTACTTTTTAATGTGTTTTAGTTGTCATCGTAAATTTATTTCAAGATTATTGAAACAAGTGAAGCGTTGGTGGTATAGTGGTAAGCATAGCTGCCTTCCAAGCAGTTGACCCGGGTTCGATTCCCGGCTAAAGCAATTTCATTTTTACTTGTCTATGATTCATAGTTTTCTTTGTCAATTATATTCAAGATTATTGCAACTAGTGAAGCGTTGGTGGTATAGTGGTTAGCATAGCTGCTTCCCAAGCAGTTGACCCGGGTTCGATTCCCGGCCAACGCAAATGCCCTTTTTTTTTCAATGAGTTTTAGTTGTCATTGTCATTTAATTTCAAGATGATTTTTTTTAATTTTTACTTGTTAAGGATTCATGGTTGTCTTTGTCAATTAATTTCAAGATTATTGCAACCAGTGAAGCGTTGGTGGTATATTGGTTAGCATAGCTGCCTTCCAAGCAGTTGACCCGGGTTTGATTCCCGGCTAAAGCAATTTCATTTTTACTTGTCTATGATACATAGTTTTCTTTGTCAATTATATTCAAGATGATTGCAACAAGTGAAGCGTTGGTGGTATAGTGGTTAGCATAGCTGCCTTCCAAGCAGTTGACCCGGGTTCGATTCCCGGCCAACGCAAATTCCCTTTTTCTTTTCAATGAGTTTTAGTTGTCATTGTCATTTAAATTTCAAGATGATTGGAACAAGTGAAGCGTTGGTGGTGTACTGGTTAGCATAGCTGCCTTCCAAGCAGTTGACCCATGTTCGATTCCCGGCCAACGCAATTTTATTTTTACTTGTCAATGAGTCATGGTTGTCATTGTAAATTAAATGCAAAAGTATGGTAATCAGTGAATCGTTGGTGGTACAGTGGTTAGCATAGCTGCCTTCCAAGCAGTTGACCCTAGTTCGAATCCCCACCAACAACATTTAATTTTAACTTGTTAATGGTTCATGGTTGTCTTTGTCAATTAAATTCAAAATTATTGGAACAATTGAAGCGTTGGTGGTATAGTGGTTAGCATAGCTGCCTTACAAGCAGTTGACCCGGGTTCGATTCCCGGCAAACGCAATTTCAACTTTACTTGTCAATGAATCATGGTTGTCATTGTCAATTAAATGCAAGAGTATGGTAAGAAATGAAGCGTTGGTGGTACAGTGGTTAGCATAGCTGCCTTCCAAGCAGTGAACCCTGGTTCGAATCCCGACCAACAAAATTTAATTTTTACTTGTTAAGGATTCATGGTTGTCTTTGTCAATTAATTTCAAGATTATTGCAACCAATGAAGCGTTGGTGGTATATTGGTTAGCATAGCTGCCTTTCAAGCAGTTTACCCGGGTTCGATTCCCGGCTAAAGCAATTTCATTTTTACTTGTCTATGATTCAAAGTTTTCTTTGTCAATTATATTCAAGATGATTGCAACAAGTGAAGCGTTGGTGGTATAGTGGTTAGCATAACTGCCTTCCAAGCAGTTGACCCGGGTTCGATTCCCGGCCAACGGAAATTCCTTTTTACTTGTCAAGGATTCATGGCTGTCATTTTCAATTAATTTCAAGATCATTGCAACAAGTGAAGCGTTGGTGGTATAGTGGTTAGCATAGCTGCCTTCCAAGCAGTTGACCCGGGTTCGATTCCCGGCCAACGGAAATTCCTTTTTACTTGTCAAGGATTCATGGCTGTCATTTTCAATTAATTTCAAGATTATTGCAACAAGTGAAGCGTTGGTGGTATAGTGGTTAGCATAGCTGCCTTCCAAGCAGTTGACCCGGGTTCGATTCCCGGCTAAAGCAATTTCATTTTTTGCTTGTCTATGATTCATAGTTTTCTTTGTCAATTATATTCAAGATGATTGCAACAAGTGAAGCGTCGGTGGTATAGTGGTTAGCATAGCTGCCTTCCAAGCAGTTGACCCGGGTTCGATTCCCGGCCAACGTAAATTCCCTTTTTCTTTTCAATGAGTTTTAGTTGTCATTGTCATTTAAATTTCAAGATGATTGGAACAAGTGAAGCGTTGGTGGTGTACTGGTTAGCATAGCTGCCTTCCAAGCAGTTGACCCATGTTCGATTCCCGGCCAACGCAATTTCATTTTTACTTGTCAATGAGTCATGGTTGTCATTGTAAATTAAACGCAAGAGTATGGTAATCAGTGAAGCGTTGGTGGTACAGTGGTTAGCATAGCTGCCTTCAAAGCAGTTGACCCTAGTTCGAATCCCCACCAACAACATTTAATTTTAACTTGTTAATGATTCATGGTTGTCTTTGTCAATTAATTTCAAGATTATTGCAACCAGTGAAGCGTTGATTGTATATTGGTTAGCATAGCTGCCTTCCAAGCAGTTGACCCGGGTTCAATTCCCGGCTAAAGCAATTTCATTTTTACTTGTCTATGATTCATAGTTTTCTTTGTCAATTATATTCAAGATGATTGCAACAAGGGAAGCGTTGGTGGTATAGTGGTTAGCATAGCTGCCTTCCAAGCAGTTGACCCGGGTTCGATTCCCGGCCAACGGAAATTCCTTTTTACTTGTCAAGGATTCATGGCTGTCATTTTCAATTAATTTCAAGATTATTGCAACAAGTGAAGCGTTGGTGGTATAGTGGTTAGCATAGCTGCCTTTCAAGCAGTTGACCCGTGTTCTATTCCCGGCCAACGCAAATTCCTTTTTACTTGTCAAGGATTCATGGCTGTCATTTTCAATTAATTTCAAGATTATTGCAACAAGTGAAGCGTTGGTGGTATACTGGTTAGCATAGCTGCCTTCCAAGCAGTTGACCCTGGTTCGATTCCCGGCCAACGCAAATTCCCTTTCACCTTTTAATGAGTTGTAGTTGTCAATTAATTTTATGCATTTTTACTTGTCTATGATTCATAGTTTTCTTTGTCAATTATATTCAAGATTATTGCAACTAGTGAAGCGTTGGTGGTATAGTGGTTAGCATAGCTGCTTCCCAAGCAGTTTACCCGGGTTCGATTCCCGGCCAACGCAAATTCCCTTTTTTTTTTTATTGAGTTTTAGTTGTCATTGTCATTTAATTTCAAGATGATTGGAACAAGTGAAGCGTTGGTGGTATAGTGGTTAGCATAGCTGCCTTCCAATCAGTTGACCCTAGTTCGAATTCCCACCAACAACATTTAATTTTAACTTGTTAATGGTTCATGGTTGTCTTTGTCAATTAAATTCAAAATTATTGGAACAATTGAAGCGTTGGTGGTATAGTGGTTAGCATAGCTGCCTTACAAGCAGTTGACCCGGGTTCGATTCCCGGCCAACGCAATTTCAATTTCACTTGTCAATGAATCATGGTTGTCATTTTCAATTAAATGCAAGAGTATGGTAATCAGTGAAGCGTTGGTGGTACAGTGGTTAGCATAGCTGCCTTCAAAGCAGTTGACCCTAGTTCGATTCCCCACCAACAACATTTAATTTTAACTTGTTAATGATTCATGGTTGTCTTTGTCAATTAATTTCAAGATTATTGCAACCAGTGAAGCGTTGGTGGTATATTGGTTAGCATAGCTGCCTTCCAAGCAGTTGACCCGGGTTCGATTCCCGGCTAAAGCAATTTCATTTTTACTTGTCTATGATTCATAGTTTTCTTTGTCAATTATATTCAAGATGATTGCAACAAGTGAAGCGTTGGTGGTATAGTGGTTAGCATAACTGCCTTCCAAGCAGTTGACCCGGGTTCGATTCCCGGCCAACGGAAATTCCTTTTTACTTGTCAAGGATTCATGGCTGTCATTTTCAATTAATTTCAAGATTATTGCAACAAGTGAAGCGTCGGTGGTATAGTGGTTAGCATAGCTGCCTTCCAAGCAGTTGACCCGGGTTCGATTCCCGGCCAACGCAAATTCCCTTTTTCTTTTCAATGAGTTTTAGTTGTCATTGTCATTTAAATTTCAAGATGATTGGAACAAGTGAAGCGTTGGTGGTATAGTGGTAAGCATAGCTGCCTTCCAAGCAGTTGACCCGGGTTCAATTCCCGGCCAACGCAATTTCATTTTTACTTGTCAATTAGTCATGGTTGTCATTGTAAATTAAACGCAAGAGTATGGTAATCAGTGAAGCGTTGGTGGTACAGTGGTTAGCATAGCTGCCTTCAAAGCAGTTGACCCTAGTTCGAATCCCCACCAACAACATTTAATTTTAACTTGTTAATGATTCATGGTTGTCTTTGTCAATTAATTTCAAGATTATTGCAACCAGTGAAGCGTTGATTGTATATTGGTTTGCATAGCTGCCTTCCAAGCAGTTGACCCGGGTTCGATTCCCGGCTAAAGCAATTTCATTTTTACTTGTCTATGATTCATAGTTTTCTTTGTCAATTATATTCAAGATGATTGCAACAAGTGAAGCGTTGGTGGTATAGTGGTTAGCATAGCTGCCTTCCAAGCAGTTGACCCGGGTTTGATTCCCGGCCAACGGAAATTCCTTTTTACTTGTCAAGGATTCATGGCTGTCATTTTCAATTAATTTCAAGATTATTGCAACAAGTGAAGCGTTGGTGGTATAGTGGTTAGCATAGCTGCCTTTCAAGCAGTTGACCCGGGTTCTATTCCCGGCCAACGCAAATTCCTTTTTACTTGTCAAGGATTCATGGCTGTCATTTTCAATTAATTTCAAGATTATTGCAACAAGAGAAGCGTTGGTGGTATACAGGTTAGCATAGCTGCCTTCCAAGCAGTTGACCCTGGTTCGATTCCCGGCCAACGCAAATTCCCTTTCACCTTTTAATGAGTTGTAGTTGTCAATTAATTTCAAGATGATTGGAACAAGTGAAGCGTTGGTGGTATAGTGGTAAGCATAGCTGCCTTCCAAGCAGTTGACCCGGGTTCGATTCCCGGCTAAAGCAATTTCATTTTTACTTGTCTATGATTCATAGTTTTCTTTGTCAATTATATTCAAGATTATTGCAACTAGTGAAGCGTTGGTGGTATAGTGGTTAGCATAGCTGCTTCCCAAGCAGTTTACCCGGGTTCGATTCCCGGCCAACGCAAATTCCCTTTTTTTTTCAATGAGTTTTAGTTGTCATTGTCATTTAATTTCAAGATGATTGGAACAAGTGAAGCGTTGGTGGTATAGTGGTTAGCATAGCTGCCTTCCAAGCAGTTGACCCGGGTTCGATTCCCGGCCAACGCAATTTCAATTTCACTTGTCAATGAATCATGGTTGTCATTTTCAATTAAATGCAAGAGTATGGTAATCAGTGAAGCGTTGGTGGTACAGTGATTAGCAAGCTGCCTTCCAAGCAGTTGACCCGGGTTCGATTCCCCACCAACAACATTTAATTTTAACTTGTTAATGATTCATGTTTGTCTTTGTCAATTAAGTTCTAAATTATTGTAACAATTGAAGAGTTGGTGGTATAGTGGTTAGCATAGCTGCCTTCCAAGCAGTTTACCCGGGTTCGATAACCGACTAAAGCAATTTCATTTTTACTTGTCTATGATTCATGGTTGTCTTTGTCAATTAATTTCAAAATTGTTGCAACAAATGAAGCGTTGCTGGTATAGTGGTTAGCATACCTGCCTTCCAAGCAGTTTACACGGGTTCGATTCCCGGCCAACGCAAGTTCAATTTTACATGTCAATGAATCATGGTTGTCATTGTCAATTAAATGCAAGAGTATGGTAAGAAATGAAGCGTTGGTGGTACAATGGTTAGCATAGCTGCCTTCCAAGCAGTTAACCCTGGTTCGATTCCCGACCAACAAAATTTAAATTTTACTTGTTAAGGATTCATGGTTGTCTTTGTCAATTAATTTCAAGATTATTGCAACCAGTGAAGCGTTGGTGGTATATTGGTTAGCATAGCTGCCTTCCAAGCAGTTGACCCGGGTTCGATTCCCGGCTAAAGCAATTTCATTTTTACTTGTCTATGATTCAAAGTTTTCATTGTCAATTATATTCAAGATGATTGCAACAAGTAAAGCGTTGGTGGTATAGTGGTTAGCATAGCTGCCTTCCAAGCAGTTGACCCGGGTTCGATTCCCGGCCAACGCAAATTCCCTTTTTCTTTTCAATGAGTTTTAGTTGTCATTGTCATTTAAATTTCAAGATGATTGGAACAATTGAAGCGTTGGTGGTAAAGTGTTTAGCATAGCTGCCTTCCAAGCAGTTGACCCGGGTTCGATTCCCGGCCAAGGCAATTTCAATTTTACTTGTCAATGAATCATGGTTGTCATTGTCAATTAAATGCAAGAGTATGGTAAGAAATGAAGCGTTGGTGGTACAATGGTTAGCATAGCTGCCTTCCAAGCAGTTAACCCTGGTTCGATTCCCGACCAACAAAATTTAAATTTTACTTGTTAAGGATTCATGGTTGTCTTTGTCAATTAATTTCAAGATTATTGCAACCAGTGAAGCGTTGGTGGTATATTGGTTAGCATAGCTGCCTTCCAAGCAGTTGACCCGGGTTCGATTCCCGGCTAAAGCAATTTCATTTTTACTTGTCTATGATTCAAAGTTTTCTTTGTCAATTATATTCAAGATGATTGCAACAAGTGAAGCGTTGGTGGTATAGTGGTTAGCATAGCTGCCTTCCAAGCAGTTGACCCGGGTTCGATTCCCGGCCAACGCAAATTCCCTTTTTCTTTTCAATGAGTTTTAGTTGTCATTGTCATTTAAATTTCAAAATGATTGGAACAATTGAAGCGTTGGTGGTAAAGTGTTTAGCATAGCTGCCTTCCAAGCAGTTGACCCGGGTTTGATTCCCGGCCAAGGCAATTTCAATTTTACTTGTCAATGAATCATGGTTGTCATTGTCAATTAAATGCAAGATTATGGTAAGAAATGAAGCATTGGTGGTAAAGTGGTTAGCATAGCTGCCTTCAAAGCAGTTGACCCTAGTTCGAATCCCGACCAACAAAATTTAATTTTTACTTGTTAATGATTCATGGTTGTCTTTGTCAATTAATTTCAAGATTATTGCAACAAGTGAAGCGTTGGTGGTATAGTGGTTAGCATAGCTGCCTTCCAAGCAGTTGACCCGGGTTCGATTCCCGGCTAAAGCAATTTCATTTTTACTTGTCTATGATTCAAAGTTTTCTTTGTCAATTATATTCAAGATGATTGCAACAAGTGAAGCGTTGGTGGTATAGTGGTTAGCATAGCTGCCTTCCAAGCAGTTGACCCGGGGTCGATTCCCGGCCAACGCAAATTCCCTTTTTCTTTTCAATGAGTTTTAGTTGTCATTGTCATTTAAATTTCAAGATGATTGGAACAAGTGAAGCGTTGGTGGTATAGTTGTTAGCATAGCTGCCTTCCAAACAGTTGACCCGGGTTCTATTCCCGGCCAACGCAATTTCATTTTTACTTGTCAATTAGTCATGGTTGTCATTGTAAATTATATGCAAGAGTATGGTAATCAGTGAAGCGTTGGTGGTACAGTGGTTAGCATAGGTGCCTTCCAAGCAGTTGACCCTAGTTCGAATCCCCACCAACAACATTTAATTTTAACTTGTTAATGATTCATGGTTGTCTTTGTCAATTAATTTCAAGATTATTGCAACCAGTGAAGCGTTGGTGGTATATTTAGTAGCATAACTGCCATCCAAGCAGTTGACCCGGGTTCGATTCCCGGCTAAAGCAATTTCATTTTTACTTGTCTATGATTCATAGTTTTCTTTGTCAATTATATTCAAGGTGATTGGAACAAGTGAAGCTTTGGTGGTATAGTGGTTATCATAGCTGCCTTCCAAGCAGTTGACCCGGGTTCAATTCCCGGCCAACGCAATTTCATTTTTACTTGTCAATTAGTCATGGTTGTCATTGTAAATTAAATGCAAGAGTATGGTAATCAGTGAAGCGTTGGTGGTACAGTGGTTAGCATAGCTGCCTTCCAAACAGTTGACCCTAGTTCGGATCCCCACCAACAACATTTAATTTTAACTTGTTAATGATTCATGGTTGTCTTTGTCAATTAATTTCAAGATTATTGCAACCAGTGAAGCTTTGGTGGTATATTGGGTAGCATAGCTGCCATCCAAGCAGTTGACACGGGTTCGATTCCCGGCTAAAGCAATTTCATTTTTACTTGTCTATGATTCATAGTTTTCTTTGTCAATTATATTCAAGATGATTGCAACAAGTGAAGCGTTGGTGGTATAGTGGTTAGCATAGCTGCCTTTCAAGCAGTTGACCCGTGTTCGATTCCCGGCCAACGCAAATTCCCTTTTTCTTTTCAATGAGTTTTAGTTGTCATTGTCATTTAAATTTCAAGATGATTGGAACAAGTGAAGCGTTGGTGGTATAGTGGCTAGCATAGCTGCCTTCCAAGCAGTTGACCCGGGTTCAATTCCCGGCCAACGCAATTTCATTTTTACTTGTCAATGAGTCATGGTTGTCATTGTAAATTAAATGCAAGAGGATGGTAATCAGTGAAGCGTTGGTTGTACAGTGGTTAGCATAGCTGCCTTCCAAGCAGTTGACCCTAGTTCGAATCCCCACCAACAACATTTAATTTTAACTTGTTAATGATTCATGGTTGTCTTTGTCAATTAATTTCAAGATTATTGCAACAAGTGAAGCGTTGGTGGTATAGTGGTTAGCATAGCTGCCTTCCAAGCAGTTGACCCGGGTTCGATTCCCGGCTAAAGCAATTTCATTTTTACTTGTCTATGATTCATAGTTTTCTTTGTCAATTATATTCAAAATGATTGCAACAAGTGAAGCGTTGGTGGTATAGTGGTTAGCATAGCTGCCTTCCAAGCAGTTGACCCGGGTTCGATTCCCGGCCAACGCAAATTCCTTTTTACTTGTCAAGGATTCATGGCTGTCATTTTCAATTAATTTCAAGATTATTGCAACAAGTGAAGCGTTGGTGGTATAGTGGTTAGCATAGCTGCCTTTCAAGCAGTTGACCCGGGTTCTATTCCCGGCCAACGCAAATTCCTTTTTACTTGTCAAGGATTCATGGCTGTCATTTTCAATTAATTTCAAGATTATTGCAACAAGTGAAGCGTTGGTGGTATACTGGTTAGCATAGCTGCCTTCCAAGCAGTTGACCCGGGTTCGATTCCCTGCCAACACATATTCCCTTTTACTTTTTAATGTGTTTTAGTTGTCATCGTAAATTTATTTCAAGATTATTGAAACAAGTGAAGCGTTGGTGGTATAGTGGTAAGCATAGCTGCCTTCCAAGCAGTTGACCCGGGTTCGATTCCCGGCCAACGCAAATTCCCTTTTACTTTTTAATGAGTTTTAGTTGTCAATTAATTTCAAGATGATTGGAACAAGTGAAGCGTTGGTGGTATAGTGGTAAGCATAGCTGCCTTCCAAGCAGTTGACCCGGGTTCGATTCCCGGTTAAAGCAATTTGATTTTTACTTGTCTATGATTCATAGTTTTCTTTGTCAATTATATTCAAGATTATTGCAACTATTGAAGCGTTGGTGGTATAGTGGTAAGCATAGCTGCTTCCCAAGCAGTTGACCCGGGTTCGATTCCCGGCCAACGCAAATTCCCTTTTTCTTTTCAATGAGTTTTAGTTGTCATTGTCATTTAATTTCAAGATGATTGGAACAAGTGAAGCGTTGGTGGTATAGTGGTTAGCATAGCTGCCTTCCAAGCAGTTGGCCCGGGTTCTATTCCCGGCCAACGCAATTTCAATTTCACTTGTCAATGAATCATGGTTGTCATTTTCAATTAAATGCAAGAGTATGGTAATCAGTGAAGCGTTGGTGGTACAGTGATTAGCAAGCTGCCTTCCAAGCAGTTGACCCGGGTTCGATTCCCGACCAACAAAATTTAATTTTTACCTGTTAATGATTCATAGTTTTCTTTGT
The DNA here is from genome assembly GCF_932526225.1 of Nematostella vectensis. NCBI lineage: Eukaryota > Metazoa > Cnidaria > Anthozoa > Actiniaria > Edwardsiidae > Nematostella > Nematostella vectensis. The sequence goes on along the minus strand of NC_064037.1, from coordinate 14,340,592 downwards.
CAATTAATTTCAAGATGATTCGAACAAGTGAAGCGTTGGTGGTATAGTGGTAAGCATAGCTGCCTTCCAAGCAGTTCACCTGGGTTCGATTCCCGGCCAACGCAAATTCCCTTTTTCTTTTCAACGAGTTTTAGTTGTCATTGTCATTTCATTTCAAGATGATTGGAACAAGTGAAGCGTTGCTGGTATAGTGGTAAGCATAGCTGCCTTCCAAGCAGTTGACCCGGGTTCGATTCCCTGCCAACACATATTCACTTTTACTTTTTAATGTGTTTTAGTTGTCATCGTAAATTTATTTCAAGATTATTGAAACAAGTGAAGCGTTGGTGGTATAGTGGTAAGCATAGCTGCCTTCCAAGCAGTTGACCCGGGTTCGATTCCCGGCCAACGCAAATTCCCTTTTACTTTTTAATGAGTTTTAGTTGTCAATTAATTTCAAGATGATTGGAACAAGTTAAGCGATGGTGGTATAGTGGTAAGCATAGCTCCCTTCCAAGCAGTTGACCCGGGTTCGATTCCCGGCTAAAGCAATTTCATTTTTACTTGTCTATGATTCATAGTTTTCTTTGTCAATTATATTCAAGATTATTGCAACTAGTGAAGCGTTGGTGGTATAGTGGTAAGCATAGCTGCTTCCCAAGCAGTTGACCCGGGTTTGATTCCCGGCCAACGCAAATTCCCTTTTTCTTTTCAATGAGTTTTAGTTGTCATTGTCATTTAATTTCAAGATGATTGGAACAAGTGAAGCGTTGGTGGTATAGTGGTTAGCATAGCTGCCTTCCAAGCAGTTGGCCCGGGTTCTATTCCCGGCCAACGCAATTTCAATTTCACTTGTCAATGAATCATGGTTGTCATTTTCAATTAAATGCAAGAGTATGGTAATCAGTGAAGCGTTGGTGGTACAGTGATTAGCAAGCTGCCTTCCAAGCAGTTGACCCGGGTTCGATTCCCGACCAACAAAATTTAATTTTTACCTGTTAATGATTCATAGTTTTCTTTGTCAATTAATTTCAAGATGATTCGAACAAGTGAAGCGTTGGTGGTATAGTGGTAAGCATAGCTGCCTTCCAAGCAGTTCATTCGGGTTCGATTCCCGGCCAACGCAAATTCCCTTTTTCTTTTCAATGAGTTTTAGTTGTCATTGTCATTTCATTTCAAGATGATTGGAACAAGTGAAGCGTTGCTGGTATAGTGGTAAGCATAGCTGCCTTCCAAGCAGTTGACCCGGGTTCGATTCCCGGCTAAAGCAATTTCATTTTTACTTGTCTATGATTCATGGTTGTCATTGTCAATTAATTGCAAGAGTATGGTAAGAAATGAAGCGTTGGTGGTACAGTGGTTAGCATAGCTGCCTTCCAAGCAGTTAACCCTGGTTCGAATCCCGACCAACAAAATTTAATTTTTACTTGTTAAGGATTCATGGTTGTCTTTGTCAATTAATTTCAAGATTATTGCAACCAGTGAAGCGTTGGTGGTATATTGGTTAGCATAGCTGCCTTCCAAGCAGTTCACCCGGGTTCGATTCCCGGCAAACGCAAATTCCCTTTTTCTTTTCAATGAGTTTTAGTTGTCATTGTCATTTCATTTCAAGATGATTGGAACAAGTGAAGCGTTGCTGGTATAGTAGTAAGCATAGCTGCCTTCCAAGCAGTTGACCCGGGTTCGATTCCCTGCCAACACATATTCACTTTTACTTTTTAATGTGTTTTAGTTGTTATCGTAAATTTATTTCAAGATTATTGAAACAAGTGAAGCGTTGGTGGTATAGTGGTAAGCATAGCTGCCTTCCAAGCAGTTGACCCGGGTTCGATTCCCGGCTAAAGCAATTTCATTTTTACTTTTCTATGATTCTTAGTTTTCTTTCTCAATTATATTCAAGATGATTGCAACTAGTGAAGCGTTGGTGGTATAGTGGTTAGCATAGCTGCTTCCCAAGCAGTTGACCCGGGTTCGATTCCCGGCCAACGCAAATTCCCTTTTTCTTTTCAATGAGTTTTAGTTGTCATTGTCATTTAATTTCAAGATGATTGGAACAAGTAAAGCGTTGGTGGTATAGTGGTTAGCATAGCTGCCTTCCAAGCAGTTGACCCGGGTTCGATTCCCGGCCAACGCAATTTCAATTTCACTTGTCAATGAATCATGGTTGTCATTTTCAATTAAATGCAAGAGTATAAGAAGTGAAGCGTTGGTGGTACAGTGGTTAGCAACCTGCCTTCCAAGCAGTTGACCCGGGTTTGATTCCCGACCAACAAAATTTAATTTTTACCTGTTAATGATTCATGGTTGTCTTTGTCAATTAATTTCAAGATTATTGCAACCAGTGAAGCGTTGGTGGTATATTGGTTAGCATAGCTGCCTTCCAAGCATTTGACCCGGGTTCGATTCCCGGCTAAAGCAATTTCATTTTTACTTGTCTATGATTCATGGTTGTCTTTGTCAATTAACTTCAAAATTATTGGAACAAATGAAGCGTTGCTGGTATAGTGGTTAGCATACCTGCCTTCCAAGCAGTTGACCCGGGTTCGATTCCCTGCCAACGCAAGTTCAATTTTACATGTCAATGAATCATGGTTGTCATTGTCAATTAAATGCAAGAGTATGGTAAGAAATGAAGCGTTGGTGGTACAGTGGTTAGCATAGCTGCCTTCCAAGCAGTTAACCCTGGTTCGAATCCCGTCCAACAAAATTTAATTTTTACTTGTTAAGGATTCATGGTTGTCTTTGTCAATTAATTTCAAGATTATTGCGACCAGTGAAGCGTTGGTGGTATATTGGTTAGCATAGCTGCCTTCCAATCAGTTGACCCGGGTTCGATTCCCGGCTAAAGCAATTTCATTTTTACTTGTCTATGATTCATAGTTTTCTTTGTCAATTATATTCAAGATGATTGCAACAAGTGAAGCGTTGGTGGTATAGTGGTTAGCATAGCTGCCTTCCAAGCAGTTGACCCGGGTTCTATTCCTGGCCAACGCAAATTCCCTTTTTCTTTTCAATGAGTTTTAGTTGTCATTGTCATTTAATTTCAAGATGATTGGAACAATTGAAGCGTTGGTGGTATAGTGGTTAGCATAGCTGCCTTACAAGCAGTTGACCCGGGTTCGATTCCCGGCAAACGCAATTTCAACTTTACTTGTCAATGAATCATGGTTGTCATTGTCAATTAAATGCAAGAGTATGGTAAGAAATAAAGCGTTGGTGGTTCAGTGGTTAGCATAGCTGCCTTCCAAGCAGTTAACCCTGGTTCGAATCCCGACCAACAAAATTTAAATTTTACTTGTTAAGGATTCATGGTTGTCTTTTTCAATTAATTTCAAGATTATTGCAACCAGTGAAGCGTTGGTGGTATATTGGTTAGCATAGCTGCCTTCCAAGCAGTTGACCCGGGTTCGATTCCCGGCTAAAGCAATTTCATTTTTACTTGTCTATGATTCATAGTTTTCTTTGTCAATTATATTCAAGATGATTGCAACAAGTGAAGCGTTGGTGGTATAGTGGTTAGCATAGCTGCCTTCCAAGCAGTTGACCCGGGTTCGATTCCCGGCCAACGCAAATTCCCTTTTTCTTTTCAATGAGTTTTAGTTGTCATTGTCATTTAAATTTCAAGATGATTGGAACAAGTGAAGCGTTGGTGGTATAGTGGTTAGCATAGCTCCCTTCCAAGCAGTTGACCCGGGTTCAATTCCCGGCCAACGCAATTTCATTTTTACTTGTCAATGAATCATGGTTGTCATTGTCAATTAAATGCAAGAGTATGGTAATCAGTGAAGCGTTGGTGGTACAGTGGTTAGCATAGCTGCCTTCCAAACAGTTGACCCTAGTTCGGATCCCCACCAACAACATTTAATTTTAACTTGTTAATGATTCATGGTTGTCTTTGTCAATTAATTTCAAGATTATTGCAACCAGTGAAGCTTTGGTGGTATATTGGGTAGCATAGCTGCCATCCAAGCAGTTGACACGGGTTCGATTCCCGGCTAAAGCAATTTCATTTTTACTTGTCTATGATTCATAGTTTTCTTTGTCAATTATATTCAAGATGATTGCAACAAGTGAAGCGTTGGTGGTATAGTGGTTAGCATAGCTGCCTTTCAAGCAGTTGACCCGTGTTCGATTCCCGGCCAACGCAAATTCCCTTTTTCTTTTCAATGAGTTTTAGTTGTCATTGTCATTTAAATTTCAAGATGATTGGAACAAGTAAAGCGTTGGTGGTTCAGTGGTTAGCATAGCTGCCTTCCAAGCAGTTAACCCTGGTTCGAATCCCGACCAACAAAATTTAAATTTTACTTGTTAAGGATTCATGGTTGTCTTTTTCAATTAATTTCAAGATTATTGCAACCAGTGAAGCGTTGGTGGTATATTGGTTAGCATAGCTGCCTTCCAAGCAGTTGACCCGGGTTCGATTCCCGGCTAAAGCAATTTCATTTTTACTTGTCTATGATTCATAGTTTTCTTTGTCAATTATATTCAAGATGATTGCAACAAGTAAAGCGTTGGTGGTATAGTGGTTAGCATAGCTGCCTTCCAAGCAGTTGACCCGGGTTCGATTCCCGGCCAACGCAAATTCCCTTTTTCTTTTCAATGAGTTTTAGTTGTCATTGTCATTTAAATTTCAAGATGATTGGAACAAGTGAAGCGTTGGTGGTATAGTGGTTAGCATAGCTCCCTTCCAAGCAGTTGACCCGGGTTCAATTCCCGGCCAACGCAATTTCATTTTTACTTGTCAATGAATCATGGTTGTCATTGTCAATTAAATGCAAGAGTATGGTAATCAGTGAAGCGTTGGTGGTACAGTGGTTAGCATAGCTGCCTTCCAAACAGTTGACCCTAGTTCGGATCCCCACCAACAACATTTAATTTTAACTTGTTAATGATTCATGGTTGTCTTTGTCAATTAATTTCAAGATTATTGCAACCAGTGAAGCTTTGGTGGTATATTGGGTAGCATAGCTGCCATCCAAGCAGTTGACACGGGTTCGATTCCCGGCTAAAGCAATTTCATTTTTACTTGTCTATGATTCATAGTTTTCTTTGTCAATTATATTCAAGATGATTGCAACAAGTGAAGCGTTGGTGGTATAGTGGTTAGCATAGCTGCCTTTCAAGCAGTTGACCCGTGTTCGATTCCCGGCCAACGCAAATTCCCTTTTTCTTTTCAATGAGTTTTAGTTGTCATTGTCATTTAAATTTCAAGATGATTGGAACAAGTGAAGCGTTGGTGGTATAGTGGCTAGCATAGCTGCCTTACAAGCAGTTGACCCGGGTTCGATTCCCGGCTAAAGCAATTTCATTTTTACTTGTCTATGATTCATAGTTTTCTTTGTCAATTATATTCAAGATGATTGCAACAAGTGAAGCGTTGGTGGTATAGTGGTTAGCATAGCTGCCTTCCAAGCAGTTGACCCGGGTTCGATTCCCGGCCAACGCAAATTCCCTTTTTCTTTTCAATGAGTTTTAGTTGTCATTGTCATTTAAATTTCAAGATGATTGGAACAAATGAAGCGTTGGTGTTATAGTGGTTAGCATAGCTCCCTTCCAAGCAGTTGACCCGGGTTCTATTCCCGGCCAACGCAATTTCAATTTCACTTGTCAATGAATCATGGTTGTCATTTTCAATTAAATGCAAGAGTATGGTAATCAGTGAAGCGTTGGTGGTACAGTGATTAGCAAGCTGCCTTTTAAGCAGTTGACCCGGGTTCGATTCCCCACCAACAACATTTAATTTTAACTTGTTAATGATTCATGTTTGTCTTTGTCAATTAAGTTCAAAATTATTTGAACAATTAAAGAGTTGGTGGTATAGTGGTTAGCATAGCTGCCTTCCAAGCAGTTGACCCGTGTTCGATTCCCGGCTAAAGCAATTTCATTTTTACTTGTCTATGATTCATGGTTGTCTTTGTCAATTAATTTCAAATTTATTGGAACAAATGAAGCGTTGCTGGTATAGTGGTTAGCATACCTGCCATCCAAGCAGTTTACACGGGTTCGATTCCCGGCCAACGCAAGTTCAATTTTACATGTCAATGAATCATGGTTGTCATTGTCAATTAAATGCAAGAGTATGGTAAGAAATGAAGCGTTGGTGGTACAGTGGTTAGCATAGCTGCCTTCCAAGCAGTTAACCCTGGTTCGAATCCCGACCAACAAAATTTAATTTTTACTTGTTAAGGATTCATGGTTGTCTTTGTCAATTAATTTCAAGATTATTGCAACCAGTGAAGCGTTGGTGGTATATTGGTTAGCATAGCTGCCTTCCAAGCAGTTGACCCGGGTTTGATTCCCGGCTAAAGCAATTTCATTTTTACTTGTCTATGATTCATAGTTTTCTTTGTCAATTATATTCAAGATGATTGCAACAAGGGAAGCGTTGCTGGTATAGCGGTTAGCATAGCTGCCTTTCAAGCAGTTGACCCGGGTTCGATTCCCGGCCAACGCAAATTCCCTTTTTCTTTTCAATGAGTTTTAGTTGTCATTGTCATTTAAATTTCAAGATGATTGGAACAAGTGAAGCGTTGGTGGTATAGTGGTTAGCGTAGCTGCCTTCCAGGCAGTTGACCCGGGTTCTATTCCCGGGGAACACATATTCCCTTTTACTTTTTATTGTGTTTTAGTTGTCATCGTCAATTTATTTCAAGATGATTGAAATAAGTGAAGCGTTGGTGGTATAGTGGTAAGCATAGCTGCCTTCCAAGCAGTTGATCCGGGTTCGATTCCCGGCTAAAGCAATTTCATTTTTACTTGTCTATGATTCATAGTTTTCTTTGTCAATTATATTCAAGATTATTGCAACTAGTGAAGCGTTGGTGGTATAGTGGTTAGCATAGCTGCTTCCCAAGCAGTTGACCCGGGTTCGATTCCCGGGCAACGCAATTTCATTTTTACTTGTCAATGAGTCATGGTTGTAATTGTAAATTAAATGCAAGGGTATGGTAATCAGTGAAGCGTTGGTGGTACAGTGGTTAGCATAGCTGCCTTCCAAGCAGTTGACCCGGGTTTGAATCCCCACCAACAACATTTAATTTTAACTTGTTAATGATTCATGGTTGTCGTTGTCAATTAATTTCAAAATTATTGGAACAATTGAAGCGTTGGTGGTTTAGTGGTTAGCATAGCTGCCTTACAAGCAGTTGACCCGGGTTCGATTCCCGGCCAACGCAATTTCAATTTTACTTGTCATTGAATCATGGTTGTCATTGTCAATTAAATGCAAGAGTATGGTAAGAAATGAAGCGTTGGTGGTACAATGGTTAGCATAGCTGCCTTCCAAGCAGTTAACCCTGGTTCGAATCCCGACCAACAAAATTTAAATTTTACTTGTTAAGGATTCATGGTTGTCTTTGTCAATTAATTTCAAGATTATTGCAACCAGTGAAGCGTTGGTGGTATATTGGTTAGCATAGCTGCCTTCCTATCAGTTGACCCGGGTTCGATTCCCGGCTAAAGCAATTTCATTTTTACTTGTCTATGATTCAAAGTTTTCTTTGTCAATTATATTCAAGATGATTGCAACAAGTGAAGCGTTGGTGGTATAGTGGTTAGCATAGCTGCCTTCCAAGCAGTTGACCCGGGTTCGATTCCCGGCCAACGCAAATTCCCTTTTTCTTTTCAATGAGTTTTAGTTGTCATTGTCATTTAAATTTCAAGATGATTGGAACAAGTGAAGCGTTGGTGGTATAGTGGTTAGCATAGCTGCCTTCCAAGCAGTTGACCCGGGTTCTATTCCCGGCCAACGCAATTTCATTTTTACTTGTCAATTAGTCATGGTTGTCATTGTAAATTAAATGCAAAAGTATGGTAATCAGTGAAGCGTTGGTGGTACAGTGGTTAGCATAGGTGCCTTCCAAGCAGTTGACCCTAGTTCGAATCCCCACCAACAACATTTAATTTTAACTTGTTAATGATTCATGGTTGTCTTTGTCAATTAATTTCAAGATTATTGCAACCAGTGAAGCGTTGGTGGTATATTGGGTAGCATAGCTGCCATCCAAGCAGTTGACCCGGGTTCGATTCCCGGCTAAAGCAATTTCATTTTTACTTGTCTTTGATTCATAGTTTTCTTTGTCAATTATATTCAAGATGATTGCAACAAGTGAAGCGTTGGTGGTATAGTGGTTAGCATAGCTGCATTCCAAGCAGTTGACCCGGGTTCGATTCCCGGTCAACGTTTATTCCTTTTTACTTGTCAAGGATTCATGGCTGTCATTTTCAATTAATTTCAAGATTATTGCAACAAGTAAAGCGTTGGTGGTATAGTGGTTAGCATAGCTGCCTTTCAAGCAGTTGACCCGGGTTCTATTCCCGTCCAACGCAAATTCCTTTTTACTTGTCAAGGATTCATGGCTGTCATTTTCAATTAATTTCAAGATTATTGCAACAAGTGAAGCGTTGGTGGTATACTGGTTAGCATAGCTGCCTTCCAAGCAGTTGACCCGGGTTCGATTCCCTGCCAACACATATTCCCTTTTACTTTTTAATGTGTTTTAGTTGTCATCGTAAATTTATTTCAAGATTATTGAAACAAGTGAAGCGTTGGTGGTATAGTGGTAAGCATAGCTGCCTTCCAAGCAGTTGACCCGGGTTCGATTCCCGGCCAACGCAAATTCCCTTTTACTTTTTAATGAGTTTTAGTTGTCAATTAATTTCAAGATGATTGGAACAAGTGAAGCGTTGGTGGTATAGTGGTAAGCATAGCTGCCTTCCAAGCAGTTGACCCGGGTTCGATTCCCGGCTAAAGCAATTTCATTTTTACTTGTCTATGATTCATCGTTTTCTTTGTCAATTATATTCAAGATTATTGCAACTAGTGAAGCGTTGGTGGTATAGTGGTAAGCATAGCTGCTTCCCAAGCAGTTGACCCGCGTTCGATTCCCGGCCAACGCAAATTCCCTTTTTCTTTTCAATGAGTTTTAGTTGTCATTGTCATTTAATTTCAAGATGATTGGAGCAAGTGAAGCGTTGGTGGTATAGTGGTTAGCATAGCTGCCTTCCAAGCAGTTGACCCGGGTTCTATTCCCGGCCAACGCAATTTCAATTTCACTTGTCAATGAATCATGGTTGTCATTTTCAATTAAATGCAAGAGTATGGTAATCAGTGAAGCATTGGTGGTACAGTGATTAGCAAGCTGCCTTCCAAGCAGTTGACCCGGGTTCGATTCCCGACCAACAAAATTTAATTTTTACCTGTTAATGATTCATAGTTTTCTTTGTCAATTAATTTCAAGATGATTCGAACAAGTGAAGCGTTGGTGGTATAGTGGTAAGCATAGCTGCCTTCCAAGCAGTTCACCCGGGTTCGATTCCCGGCCAACGCAAATTCCCTTTTTCTTTTCAATGAGTTTTAGTTGTCATTGTCATTTCATTTCAAGATGATTGGAACAAGTGAAGCGTTGCTGGTATAGTGGTAAGCATAGCTGCCTTCCAAGCAGTTGATCCGGGTTCGATTCCCGGCTAAAGCAATTTTATTTTTACTTGTCTATGATTCATGGTTGTCTTTGTCATTTAATTTCAAGATGATTGGAACAAGTGAAGCGTTGGTGGTATAGTGGTTAGCATAGCTACCTTCCAAGCAGTTGACCCGGGTTCGATTCCCGGCCAACGCAATTTCAATTTCACTTGTCAATGAATCATGGTTGTCATTTTCAATTAAATGCAAGAGTATAGTAAGAAGTGAAGCGTTGGTGGTACAGTGGTTAGCAAGCTGCCTTCCAAGCAGTTGACCCGGGTTTGATTCCCTACCAACAAAATTTAATTTTTACCTGTTAATGATTGATGGTTGTCTTTGTCAATTAATTTCAAGATTATTGCAACCAGTGAAGCTTTGGTGGTATATTGGTTAGCATAGCTGCCTTCCAAGCATTTGACCCGGGTTCGATTCCCGGCTAAAGCAATTTCATTTTTACTTGTCTATGATTCATGGTTGTCTTTGTCAATTAACTTCAAAATTATTGGAACAAATGAAGCGTTGCTGGTATAGTGGTTAGCATACCTGCCTTCCAAGCAGTTGACCCGGGTTCGATTCCCGGCCAACGCAAGTTCAATTTTACATGTCAATGAATCATGGTTGTCATTGTCAATTAAATGCAAGAGTATGGTAAGAAATGAAGCGTTGGTGGTACAGTGGTTAGCATAGCTGCCTTCCAAGCAATTAACCCTGGTTCGAATCCCGTCTAACAAAATTTAATTTTTACTTGTTAAGGATTCATGGTTGTCTTTGTCAATTAATTTCAAGATTATTGCAACCAGTGAAGCGTTGGTGGTATATTGGTTAGCATAGCTGCCTTCCAAGCAGTTGACCCGGGTTTGATTCCCGGCTAAAGCAATTTCATTTTTACTTGTCTATGATTCATAGTTTTCTTTGTCAATTATATTCAAGATGATTGCAACAAGTGAAGAGTTGGTGGTATAGTGGTTAGCATAGCTGCCTTCCAAGCAGTTGACCCGGGTTCTATTCCCTGCAAACGCAAATTCCCTTTTTCTTTTCAATGAGTTTTAGTTGTCATTGTCATTTAAATTTCAAGATGATTGGAACAAGTGAAGCGTTGGTGGTATAGTGGTTAGCGTAGCTGCCTTCCAGGCAGTTGACCCGGGTTCTATTCCCGGGGAACACATATTCCCTTTTACTTTTTATTGTGTTTTAGTTGTCATCGTCAATTTATTTCAAGATGATTGAAATAAGTGAAGCGTTGGTGGTATAGTGGTAAGAATAGCTGCCTTCCAAGCAGTTGATCCGGGTTCGATTCCCGGCTAAAGCAATTTCATTTTTACTTGTCTATGATTCATAGTTTTCTTTGTCAATTATATTCAAGATTATTGCAACTAGTGAAGCGTTGGTGGTATAGTGGTTAGCATAGCTGCTTCCCAAGCAGTTGACCCGGGCTCGATTCCCGGCCAACCCAAATTCCCTTTTTCTTTTCAGTGAGTTTTAGTTGTCATTGTCATTTAATTTCAAGATGATTGGAACAAGTGAAGCGTTGGTGGTATAGTGGTTAGCATAGCTGCCTTCCAAGCAGTTGACCCGGGTTCGATTCCCGGCCAACGCAATTTCAATTTCACTTGTCAATGAATCATGGTTGTCATTTTCAATTAAATGCAAGAGTATGGTAATCAGTGAAGCGTTGGTGGTACAGTGATTAGCAAGCTGCCTTCCAAGCAGTTGACCCGGGTTCGATTCCCCACCAACAACATTTAATTTTAACTTGTTAATGATTCATGTTTGTCTTTGTCAATTAAGTTCAAAATTATTTGAACAATTAAAGAGTTGGTGGTATAGTGGTTAGCATAGCTGCCTTCCAAGCAGTTGACCCGGGTTCGATTCCCGGCTAAAGCAATTTCATTTTTACTTGTCTATGATTCATGGTTGTCTTTGTCAATTAATTTCAAATTTATTGGAACAAATGAAGCGTTGCTGGTATAGTGGTTAGCATACCTGCCATCCAAGCAGTTTACACGGGTTCGATTCCCGGCCAACGCAAGTTCAATTTTACATGTCAATGAATCATGGTTGTCATTGTCAATTAAATGCAAGAGTATGGTAAGAAATGAAGCGTTGGTGGTACAGTGGTTAGCATAGCTGCCTTCCAAGCAGTTAACCCTGGTTCGAATCCCGACCAACAAAATTTAATTTTTACTTGTTAAGGATTCATGGTTGTCTTTGTCAATTAATTTCAAGATTATTGCAACCAGTGAAGCGTTGGTGGTATATTGGTTAGCATAGCTGCCTTCCAAGCAGTTGACCCGGGTTTGATTCCCGGCTAAAGCAATTTCATTTTTACTTGTCTATGATTCATAGTTTTCTTTGTCAATTATATTCAAGATGATTGCAACAAGGGAAGCGTTGCTGGTATAGTGGTTAGCATAGCTGCCTTTCAAGCAGTTGACCCGGGTTCGATTCCCGGCCAACGCAAATTCCCTTTTTCTTTTCAATGAGTTTTAGTTGTCATTGTCATTTAAATTTCAAGATGATTGGAACAAGTGAAGCGTTGGTGGTATAGTGGTTAGCATAGCTGCCTTCCAGGCAGTTGACCCGGGTTCGATTCCCGGGCAACGCAATTTCATTTTTACTTGTCAATGAGTCATGGTTGTAATTGTAAATTAAATGCAAGAGTATGGTAATCAGTGAAGCGTTGGTGGTACAGTGGTTAGCATAGCTGCCTTCCAAGCAGTTGACCCGGGTTCGAATCCCCACCAACAACATTTAATTTTAACTTGTTAATGATTCATGGTTGTCGTTGTCAGTTAATTTCAAAATTATTGGAACAATTGAAGCGTTGGTGGTTTAGTGGTTAGCATAGCTGCCTTACAAGCAGTTGACCCGGGTTCGATTTCCCGGCCAACGCAATTTCAATTTTACTTGTCATTGAATCATGGTTGTCATTGTCAATTAAATGCAAGAGTATGGTAAGAAATGAAGCGTTGGTGGTACAATGGTTAGCATAGCTGCCTTCCAAGCAGTTAACCCTGGTTCGAATCCCGACCAACAAAATTTAAATTTTACTTGTTAAGGATTCATGGTTGTCTTTGTCAATTAATTTCAAGATTATTGCAACCAGTGAAGCGTTGGTGGTATATTGGTTAGCATAGCTGCCTTCCTATCAGTTGACCCGGGTTCGATTCCCGGCTAAAGCAATTTCATTTTTACTTGTCTATGATTCAAAGTTTTCTTTGTCAATTATATTCAAGATGATTGCAACAAGTGAAGCGTTGGTGGTATAGTGGTTAGCATAGCTGCCTTCCAAGCAGTTGACCCGGGTTCGATTCCCGGCCAACGCAAATTCCCTTTTTCTTTTCAATGAGTTTTAGTTGTCATTGTCATTTAAATTTCAAGATGATTGGAACAAGTGAAGCGTTGGTGGTATAGTGGTTAGCATAGCTGCCTTCCAAGCAGTTGACCCGGGTTCTATTCCCGGCCAACGCAATTTCATTTTTACTTGTCAATTAGTCATGGTTGTCATTGTAAATTAAATGCAAAAGTATGGTAATCAGTGAAGCGTTGGTGGTACAGTGGTTAGCATAGGTGCCTTCCAAGCAGTTGACCCTAGTTCGAATCCCCACCAACAACATTTAATTTTAACTTGTTAATTATTCATGGTTGTCTTTGTCAATTAATTTCAAGATTATTGCAACCAGTGAAGCGTTGGTGGTATATTGGGTAGCATAGCTGCCATCCAAGCAGTTGACCCGGGTTCGATTCCAGGCTAAAGCAATTTCATTTTTACTTGTCTATGATTCATAGTTTTCTTTGTCAATTATATTCAAGATGATTGGAACAAGTGAAGCTTTGGTGGTATAGTGGTTAGCATAGCTGCCTTCCAAGCAGTTGACCCGGGTTCAATTCCCGGCCAACGCAATTTCATTTTTACTTGTCAATTAGTCATGGTTGTCATTGTAAATTAAATGCAAGAGTATGGTAATCAGTGAAGCGTTGGTGGTACAGTGGTTAGCATAGCTGCCTTCCAAACAGTTGACCCTAGTTCGGATCCCCACCAACAACATTTAATTTTAACTTGTTAATGATTCATGGTTGTCTTTTTCAATTAATTTCAAGATTATTGCAACCAGTGAAGCTTTGGTGGTATATTGGGTAGCATAGCTGCCATCCAAGCAGTTGACACGGGTTCGATTCCCGGCTAAAGCAATTTCATTTTTACTTGTCTATGATTCATAGTTTTCTTTGTCAATTATATTCAAGATGATTGCAACAAGTGAAGCGTTGGTGGTATAGTGGTTAGCATAGCTGCCTTTCAAGCAGTTGACCCGTGTTCGATTCCCGGCCAACGCAAATTCCCTTTTTCTTTTCAATGAGTTTTAGTTGTCATTGTCATTTAAATTTCAAGATGATTGGAACAAGTGAAGCGTTGGTGGTATAGTGGCTAGCATAGCTGCCTTCCAAGCAGTTGACCCGGGTTCGATTCCCGGCTAAAGCAATTTCATTTTTACTTGTCTATGATTCATAGTTTTCTTTGTCAATTATATTCAAGATGATTGCAACAAGTGAAGCGTTGGTGGTATAGTGGTTAGCATAGCTGCCTTCCAAGCAGTTGACCCGGGTTCGATTCCCGGCCAACGCAAATTCCCTTTTTCTTTTCAATGAGTTTTAGTTGTCATTGTCATTTAAATTTCAAAATGATTGGAACAAGTGAAGCGTTGGTGGTATAGTGGTTAGCATAGCTCCCTTCCAAGCAGTTGACCCGGGTTCAATTCCCGGCCAACGCAATTTCATTTTTACTTGTCAATGAGTCATGGTTGTCATTGTAAATTAAATGCAAGAGTATGGTAATCAGTGAAGCGTTGGTGGTACAGTGGTTAGCATAGCTGCCTTCAAAGCAGTTGACCCTAGTTCGAATCCCCACCAACAACATTTAATTTTAACTTATTAATGATTCATGGTTGTCTTTGTCAATTAATTTCAAGATTATTGCAACCAGTGAAGCGTTGGTGGTATATTGGTTAGCATAGCTGCCATCCAAGCAGTTGACCCGGGTTCGATTCCCGGCTAAAGCAATTTCATTTTTACTTGTCTATGATTCATAGTTTTCTTTGTCAATTATATTCAAGATGATTGCAACAAGTGAAGCGTTGGTGGTATAGTGGTTAGCATAGCTGCATTCCAAGCAGTTGACCCGGGTTCGATTCCCGGCCAACGTTAATTCCTTTTTACTTGTCAAGGATTCATGGCTGTCATTTTCAATTAATTTCAAGATTATTGCAACAAGTGAAGCGTTGGTGGTATAGTGGTTAGCATAGCTGCCTTTCAAGCAGTTGACCCGGGTTCTATTCCCGTCCAACGCAAATTCCTTTTTACTTGTCAAGGATTCATGGCTGTCATTTTCAATTAATTTCAAGATTATTGCAACAAGTGAAGCGTTGGTGGTATACTGGTTAGCATAGCTGCCTTCCAAGCAGTTGACCCGGGTTCGATTCCCTGCCAACACATATTCCCTTTTACTTTTTAATGTGTTTTAGTTGTCATCGTAAATTTATTTCAAGATTATTAAAACAAGTGAAGCGTTGGTGGTATAGTGGTAAGCATAGCTGCCTTCCAAGCAGTTGACCCGGGTTCGATTCCCGGCCAACGCAAATTCCCTTTTACTTTTTAATGAGTTTTAGTTGTCAATTAATTTCAAGATGATTGGAACAAGTGAAGCGTTGGTGGTATAGTGGTAAGCATAGCTGCCTTCCAAGCAGTTGACCCGGGTTCGATTCCCGGCTAAAGCAATTTCATTTTTACTTGTCTATGATTCATCGTTTTCTTTGTCAATTATATTCAAGATTATTGCAACTAGTGAAGTGTTGGTGGTATAGTGGTAAGCATAGCTGCTTCCCAAGCAGTTGACCCGCGTTCGATTCCCGGCCAACGCAAATTCCCTTTTTCTTTTCAATGAGTTTTAGTTGTCATTGTCATTTAATTTCAAGATGATTGGAACAAGTGAAGCGTTGCTGGTATAGTGGTAAGCATAGCTGCCTTCCAAGCAGTTGACCCGGGTTCGATTCCCGGCTAAAGCAATTTCATTTTTACTTGTCTATGATTCATGGTTGTCTTTGTCATTTAATTTCAAGATGATTGGAACAAGTGAAGCGTTGGTGGTATAGTGGTTAGCATAGCTACCTTCCAAGCAGTTGACCCGGGTTCGATTCCCGGCCAACGCAATTTCAATTTCACTTGTCAATGAATCATGGTTGTCATTTTCAATTAAATGCAAGAGTATAGTAAGAAGTGAAGCGTTGGTGGTACAGTGGTTAGCAAGCTGCCTTCCAAGCAGTTGACCCGGGTTTGATTCCCGACCAACAAAATTTAATTTTTACCTGTTAATGATTCATGGTTGTCTTTGTCAATTAATTTCAAGATTATTGCAACCAGTGAAGCGTTGGTGGTATATTGGTTAGCATAGCTGCCTTCCAAGCATTTGACCCGGGTTCGATTCCCGGCTAAAGCAATTTCATTTTTACTTGTCTATGATTCATGGTTGTCTTTGTCAATTAACTTCAAAATTATTGGAACAAATGAAGCGTTGCTGGTATAGTGGTTAGCATACCTGCCTTCCAAGCAGTTGACCCGGGTTCGATTCCCGGCCAACGCAAGTTCAATTTTACATGTCAATGAATCATGGTTGTCATTGTCAATTAAATGCAAGAGTATGGTAAGAAATGAAGCGTTGGTGGTACAGTGGTTAGCATAGCTGCCTTCCAAGCAGTTAACCCTGGTTCGAATCCCGTCCAACAAAATTTAATTTTTACTTGTTAAGGATTCATGGTTGTCTTTGTCAATTAATTTCAAGATTATTGCAACCAGTGAAGCGTTGGTGGTATATTGGTTAGCATAGCTGCCTTCCAAGCAGTTGACCCGGGTTTGATTCCCGGCTAAAGCAATTTCATTTTTACTTGTCTATGATTCATAGTTTTCTTTGTCAATTATATTCAAGATGATTGCAACAAGTAAAGAGTTGGTGGTATAGTGGTTAGCATAGCTGCCTTCCAAGCAGTTGACCCGGGTTCTATTCCCGGCCAACGCAAATTCCCTTTTTCTTTTCAATGAGTTTTAGTTGTCATTGTCATTTAAATTTCAAGATGATTGGAACAAGTGAAGCGTTGGTGGTATAGTGGTTAGCGTAGCTGCCTTCCAGGCAGTTGACCCGGGTTCTATTCCCGGGGAACACATATTCCCTTTTACTTTTTATTGTGTTTTAGTTGTCATCGTCAATTTATTTCAAGATGATTGAAATAAGTGAAGCGTTGGTGGTATAGTGGTAAGCATAGCTGCCTTCCAAGCAGTTGATCCGGGTTCGATTCCCGGTTAAAGCAATTTCATTTTTACTTGTCTATGATTCATAGTTTTCTTTGTCAATTATATTCAAGATTATTGCAACTAGTGAAGCGTTGGTGGTATAGTGGTTAGCATAGCTGCTTCCCAAGCAGTTGACCCGGGTTCGATTCCCGGCCAACCCAAATTCCCTTTTTCTTTTCAGTGAGTTTTAGTTGTCATTGTCATTTAATTTCAAGATGATTGGAACAAGTGAAGCGTTGGTGGTATAGTGGTTAGCATAGCTGCCTTCCAAACAGTTGACCCGGGTTCGATTCCCGGCCAACGCAATTTCAATTTCACTTGTCAATGAATCATGGTTGTCATTTTCAATTAAATGCAAGAGTATGGTAATCAGTGAAGCGTTGGTGGTACAGTGATTAGCAAGCTGCCTTCCAAGCAGTTGACCCGGGTTCGATTCCCCA
Organism: Nematostella vectensis; assembly: GCF_932526225.1. Taxonomy (NCBI): domain Eukaryota; kingdom Metazoa; phylum Cnidaria; class Anthozoa; order Actiniaria; family Edwardsiidae; genus Nematostella; species Nematostella vectensis. The sequence continues at coordinate 14,323,375 of NC_064037.1, read as the reverse complement.
CCAACAACATTTAATTTTAACTTGTTAATGATTCATGTTTGTCTTTGTCAATTAAGTTCAAAATTATTTGAACAATTAAAGAGTTGGTGGTATAGTGGTTAGCATAGCTGCCTTCCAAGCAGTTGACCCGGGTTCGATTCCCGGCTAAAGCAATTTCATTTTTACTTGTCTATGATTCATGGTTGTCTTTGTCAATTAATTTCAAATTTATTGGAACAAATGAAGCGTTGCTGGTATAGTGGTTAGCATACCTGCCATCCAAGCAGTTTACACGGGTTCGATTCCCGGCCAACGCAAGTTCAATTTTACATGTCAATGAATCATGGTTGTCATTGTCAATTAAATGCAAGAGTATGGTAAGAAATGAAGCGTTGGTGGTACAGTGGTTAGCATAGCTGCCTTCCAAGCAGTTAACCCTGGTTCGAATCCCGACCAACAAAATTTAATTTTTACTTGTTAAGGATTCATGGTTGTCTTTGTCAATTAATTTCAAGATTATTGCCACCAGTGAAGCGTTGGTGGTATATTGGTTAGCATAGCTGCCTTCCAAGCAGTTGACCCGGGTTTGATTCCCGGCTAAAGCAATTTCATTTTTACTTGTCTATGATTCATAGTTTTCTTTGTCAATTATATTCAAGATGATTGCAACAAGGGAAGCGTTGCTGGTATAGTGGTTAGCATAGCTGCCTTTCAAGCAGTTGACCCGGGTTCGATTCCCGGCCAACGCAAATTCCCTTTTTCTTTTCAATGAGTTTTAGTTGTCATTGTCATTTAAATTTCAAGATGATTGGAACAAGTGAAGCGTTGGTGGTATAGTGGTTAGCATAGCTGCCTTCCAGGCAGTTGACCCGGGTTCGATTCCCGGGCAACGCAATTTCATTTTTACTTGTCAATGAGTCATGGTTGTAATTGTAAATTAAATGCAAGAGTATGGTAATCAGTGAAGCGTTGGTGGTACAGAGGTTAGCATAGCTGCCTTCCAAGCAGTTGACCCGGGTTCGAATCCCCACCAACAACATTTAATTTTAACTTGTTAATGATTCATGGTTGTCGTTGTCAATTAATTTCAAAATTATTGGAACAATTGAAGCGTTGGTGGTTTAGTGGTTAGCATAGCTGCCTTCCAAGCAGTTGACCCGGGTTCGATTCCCGGCTAAAGCAATTTCATTTTTACTTGTCTATGATTCATAGTTTTCTTTGTCAATTATATTCAAAATGATTGCAACAAGTGAAGCGTTGGTGGTATAGTGGTTAGCATAGCTGCCTTCCAAGCAGTTAACCCTGGTTCGATTCCCGGCCAACGCAAATTCCTTTTTACTTGTCAAGGATTCATGGCTGTTATTTTCAATTAATTTCAAGATTATTGCAACAAGTGAAGCGTTGGTGGTATAGTGGTTAGCATAGCTGCCTTTCAAGCAGTTGACCCGGGTTCTATTCCCGGCCAACGCAAATTCCTTTTTACTTGTCAAGGATTCATGGCTGTCAATTTCAATTAATTTCAAGATTATTGCAACAAGTGAAGCGTTGGTGGTATACTGGTTAGCATAGCTGCCTTCCAAGAAGTTGACCAGGTTCGATTCCCTGCACACACATATTCCCTTTTACTTTTTAATGTGTTTTAGTTGTCATCGTAAATTTATTTCAAGATTATTGAAACAAGTGAAGCGTTGGTGGTATAGTGGTAAGCATAGCTGCCTTCCAAGCAGTTGACCCGGGTTCAATTCCCGGCCAACGCAAATTTCCTTTTACTTTTTAATGAGTTTTAGTTGTCAATTAATTTCAAGATGATTGGAACAAGTGAAGCGTTGTAGGTATAGTGGTAAGCATAGCTGCCTTCCAAGCAGTTGACCCGGGTTCGATTCCCGGCTAAAGCAATTTCATTTTTACTTGTCTATGATTCATAGTTTTCTTTGTCAATTATATTCAAGAGTATTGCAACTAGTGAAGCGTTGGTGGTATAGTGGTAAGCATAGCTGCTTCCCAAGCAGTTGACCCGGGTTCGATTCCCGGCCAACGCAAATTCCCTTTTTCTTTTCAATGAGTTTTAGTTGTCATTGTCATTTAATTTCAAGATGATTGGAGCAAGTGAAGCGTTGGTGGTATAGTGGTTAGCATAGCTGCCTTCCAAGCAGTTGGCCCGGGTTCTATTCCCGGCCAACGCAATTTCAATTTCACTTGTCAATGAATCATGGTTGTCATTTTCAATTAAATGCAAGAGTATGGTAATCAGTGAAGCGTTGGTGGTACAGTGATTAGCAAGCTGCCTTCCAAGCAGTTGACCCGGGTTCGATGCCCGACCAACAAAATTTAATTTTTACCTGTTAATGATTCATAGTTTTCTTTGTCAATTAATTTCAAGATGATTCGAACAAGTGAAGCGTTGGTGGTATAGTGGTAAGCATAGCTGCCTTCCAAGCAGTTCACCCGGGTTCGATTCCCGGCCAACGCAAATTCCCTTTTTCTTTTCAATGAGTTTTAGTTGTCATTGTCATTTCATTTCAAGATGATTGGAACAAGTGAAGCGTTGCTGGTATAGTGGTAAGCATAGCTGCCTTCCAAGCAGTTGACCCGGGTTCGATTCCCTGCCAACACATATTCACTTTTACTTTTTAATGTGTTTTAGTTGTCATCATAAATTTATTTCAAGATTATTGAAACAAGTGAAGCGTTGGTGGTATAGTGGTAAGCATAGCTGCCTTCCAAGCAGTTGACCCGGGTTCGATTCCCGGCCAACGCAAATTCCTTTTTTCTTTTTAATGAGTTTTAGTTGTCAATTAATTTCAAGATGATTGGAACAAGTGAAGCGTTGGTGGTATAGTGGTAAGCATAGCTCCCTTCCAAGAAGTTGACCCAGGTTCGATTCCCGGCTAAAGCAATTTGATTTTTACTTGTCTATGATTCATAGTTTTCTTTGTCAATTATATTCAAGATTATTGCAACTAGTGAAGCGTTGGTGGTATAGTGGTAAGCATAGGTGCTTCCCAAGCAGTTGACCCGGGTTCGATTCCCGGCCAACGCAAATTCCCTTTTTTTTTCAATGAGTTTTAGTTGTCATTGTCATTTAATTTCAAGATGATTGGAACAAGTGAAGCGTTGGTGGTATAGTGGTTAGCATAGCTGCCTTCCAAGCAGTTGGCCCGGGTTCTATTCCCGGCCAACGCAATTTCAATTTCACTTGTCAATGAATCATGGTTGTCATTTTCAATTAAATGCAAGAGTATGGTAATCAGTGAAGCGTTGGTGGTACAGTGATTAGCAAGCTGCCTTCCAAGCAGTTGACCTGGGTTCGATTCCCGACCAACAAAATTTAATTTTTACCTGTTAATGATTCATAGTTTTCTTTGTCAATTAATTTCAAGATGATTCGAACAAGTGAAGCGTTGGTGGTATAGTGGTAAGCATAAGCTGCCTTCCAAGCAGTTCATTCGGGTTCGATTCCCGGCCAACGCAAATTCCCTTTTTCTTTTCAATGAGTTTTAGTTGTCATTGTCATTTCATTTCAAGATGATTGGAACAAGTGAAGCGTTGCTGGTATAGTGGTAAGCATAGCTGCCTTCCAAGCAGTTGACCCGGGTTCGATTCCCGGCTAAAGCAATTTCATTTTTACTTGTCTATGATTCATGGTTGCCATTGTCAATTAAATGCAAGAGTATGGTAAGAAATGAAGCGTTGGTGGTACAGTGGTTAGCATAGCTGCCTTCCAAGCAGTTGACCCGTGTTCGATTCCCGGCCAACGCAATTTCATTTTTACTTGTCAATGAGTCATGGTTGTCATTGTAAATTAAATGCAAAAGTATGGTAATCAGTGAATCGTTGGTGGTACAGTGGTTAGCATAGCTGCCTTCCAAGCAGTTGACACTAGTTCGAATCCCCAACAACAACATTTAATTTTAACTTGTTAATGATTCATGGTTGTCTTTGTCAATTAATTTCAAAATTATTGGAACAATTGAAGCGTTGGTGGTATAGTGGTTAGCATAGCTGCCTTACAAGCAGTTGACCCGGGTTCGATTCCCGGCAAACGCAATTTCAACTTTACTTGTCAATGAATCATGGTTGTCATTGTCAATTAAATGCAAGAGTATGGTAAGAAATGAAGCGTTGGTGGTACAGTGGTTAGCATAGCTGCCTTCCAAGCAGTTAACCCTGGTTCGAATCACGACCAACAAAATTTAAATTTTACTTGTTAAGGATTCATGGTTGTCTTTGTCAATTAATTTCAAGATTATTGCAACCAGTGAAGCGTTGGTGGTATATTGGTTAGCATAGCTGCCTTCCAAGCAGTTGACCCGGGTTCGATTCCCGGCTAAAGCAATTTAATTTTTACTTGTCTATGATTCATAGTTTTCTTTGTCAATTATATTCAAGATGATTGCAACAAGTGAAGCGTTGGTGGTATAGTGGTTAGCATAGCTGCCTTCCAAGCAGTTGACCCGGGTTCGATTCCCGGCCAACGCAAATTCCCTTTTTCTTTTCAATGAGTTTTAGTTGTCATTGTCATTTAAATTTCAAGATGATTGGAACAAGTGAAGCGTTGGTGGTATAGTGGTTAGCATAGCTGCCTTCCAAGCAGTTGACCCGGGTTCAATTCCCGGCTAACGCAATTTCATTTTTACTTGTCAATGAGTCATGGTTGTCATTGTAAATTAAATGCAAGAGTATGGTAATCAGTGAAGCGTTGGTGGTACAGTGGTTAGCATAGCTGCCTTCAAAGCAGTTGACCCTAGTTCAAATCCCCACCAACAACATTTAATTTTAACTTGTTAATGATTCATGGTTGTCTTTGTCAATTAATTTCAAGATTATTGCAACCAGTGAAGCGTTGGTGGTATATTGGTTAGCATAGCTGCCTTCCAAGCAGTTGACCCGGGTTCGATTCCCGGCTAAAGCAATTTCATTTTTACTTGTCTATGATTCATAGTTTTCTTTGTCAATTATATTCAAGATGATTGCAACAAGTGAAGCGTTGGTGGTATAGTGGTTAGCATAGCTTCCTTCCAAGCAGTTGACCCGGGTTTGATTCCCGGCCAACGCAAATTCCCTTTTTCTTTTCAATGAGTTTTAGTTGTCATTGTCATTTAAATTTCAAGATGATTGCAACAAGTGAAGCGTTGGTGGTATAGTGGTTAGCATAGCTGCCTTTCAAGCAGTTGACCGGGTTCTATTCCCGGCCAACGCAAATTCCTTTTTACTTGTCAAGGATTCATGGCTGTCATTTTCAATTAATTTCAAGATTATTGCAACAAGTGAAGCGTTGGTGGTATACTGGTTAGCATAGCTGCCTTCCAAGCAGTTGACCCGGGTTCGATTCCCTGCCAACACATATTCCCTTTTACTTTTTAATGTGTTTTAGTTGTCATCGTAAATTTATTTCAAGATTATTGAAACAAGTGAAGCGTTGGTGGTATAGTGGTAAGCATAGCTGCCTTCCAAGCAGTTGACCCGGGTTCGATTCCCGGCCAACGCAAATTCCCTTTTACTTTTTAATGAGTTGTAGTTGTCAATTAATTTCAAGATGATTGGAACAAGTGAAGCGTTGGTGGTATAGTGGTAAGCATAGCTGCCTTCCAATCAGTTGACCCTGGTTCGATTCCCGGCTAAAGCAATTTCATTTTTACTTGTCTATGATTCATAGTTTTCTTTGTCAATTATATTCAAGATTATTGCAACTAGTGAAGCGTTGGTGGTATAGTGGTTAGCATAGCTGCTTCCCAAGCAGTTGACCCGGGTTCGATTCCCGGCCAACGCAAATTCCCTTTTTTTTTTCAATGAGTTTTAGTTGTCATTGTCATTTAATTTCAAGATGATTGGAACAAGTGAAGCGTTGGTGGTATAGTGGTTAGCATAGCTGCCTTCCAAGCAGTTGACCCGGGTTCGATTCCCGGCCAACGCAATTTCAATTTTACTTGTCAATGAATCATGGTTGTCATTGTCAATTAAATGCCAGAGTATGGTAAGAAATGAAGCGTTGGTGGTACAGTGGTTAGCATAGCTGCCTTCCAAGCAGTTAACCCTGGTTCGAATCCCGACCAACAAAATTTAATTTTTACTTGTTAAGGATTTATGGTTGTCTTTGTCAATTAATTTCAAGATTATTGCAACCAGTGAAGCGTTGGTGGTATATTGGTTAGCATAGCTGCCTTCCAAGCAGTTGACCCGGGTTTGATTCCCGGCTAAAGCAATTTCATTTTTACTTGTCTATGATTCATAGTTTTCTTTGTCAATTATATTCAAGATGATTTCAACTAGTGAAGCGTTGGTGGTATAGTGGTTAGCATAGCTGCTTCCCAAGCAGTTTACCCGGGTTCGATTCCCGGCCAACACAAATTCCCTTTTACTTTTTAATGTGTTTTAGTTGTCATCGTAAATTTATTTCAAGATTATTGAAACAAGTGAAGCGTTTGTGGTATAGTGGTAAGCATAGCTGCCTTCCAAGCAGTTGACCCGGGTTCGATTCCCGGCCAACGCAAATTCCCTTTTACTTTTTAATTAGTTGTAGTTGTCATTTAATTTCAAGATGATTGGAACAAGTGAAGCGTTGGTGGTATAGTGGTAAGCATAGCTGCCTTCCAATCAGTTGACCCGGGTTCGATTCCCGGCTAAAGCAATTTCATTTTTACTTGTCTATGATTCATAGTTTTCTTTGTCAATTATATTCAAGATTATTGCAACTAGTGAAGCGTTGGTGGTATAGTGGTTAGCATAGCTGCTTCCCAAGCAGTTGACCCGGGTTCGATTCCCGGCCAACGCAAATTCCCTTTTTTTTTCAATGAGTTTTAGTTGTCATTGTCATTTAATTTCAAGATGATTGGAACAAGTGAAGCGTTGGTGGTATAGTGGTTAGCATAGCTGCCTTCCAAGCAGTTGACCCGGGTTCGATTCCCGGCCAACGCATTTTCAATTTTACTTGTCAATGAATCATGGTTGTCATTGTCAATTAAATGCAAGAGTATGGTAAGAAATGAAGCGTTGGTGGTACAGTGGTTAGCATAGCTGCCTTCCAAGCAGTTAACCCTGGTTCGAATCCCGACCAACAAAATTTAATTTTTACTTGTTAAGGATTCATAGTTGTCTTTGTCAATTAATTTCAAGATTATTGCAACCAGTGAAGCGTTGGTGGTATATTGGTTAGCATAGCTGCCTTCCAAGCAGTTGACCCGGGTTCGATTCCCGGCCAACGCAAATTCCCTTTTTCTTTTCAATGAGTTTTAGTTGTCATTGTCATTTAAATTTCAAGACAATTGGAACAAGTGAAGCGTTGGTTGTATAGTGGTTAGCATAGCTGCCTTCCAAGCAGTTGACCCGGGTTCGATTCCCGGCCAACGCAATTTCAATTTTACTTGTCAATGAGTCATGGTTGTCATTGTAAATTAAATGCAAGAGTATGGTAATCAGTGAAGCGTTTGTGGTACAGTGGTTAGCATAGCTGCCTTCCAAGCAGTTGACCCTAGTTCGAATCCCCACCAACAACATTTAATTTTAACTTGTTAATGATTCATGGTTGTCTTTGTCAATTAATTTCAAAATTATTGGAACAATTGAAGCGTTGGTGGTAAAGTGTTTAGCATAGCTGCCTTCCAAGCAGTTGACCCGGGTTAGATTCCCGGCCAAGGCAATTTCAATTTTACTTGTGAATGAATCATGGTTGTCATTTTCAATTAAATGCAAGAGTATGGTAAGAAATGAAGCGTTGGTGGTAAAGTGGTTAAGATAGCTGCCTTCCAAGCAGTTAACGCTGGTTCGAATCCCCACCAACAACATTTAATTTTTACTTGTTAATGATTCATGCTTGTCTTTGTCAATAAATTTCAAGATTATTGCAACAAGTGAAGCGTTGGTGATATAGTGGTTAGCATAGCTGCCTTCCAAGCAGTTGACCCGGGGTCGATTCCCTGCCAGCACAAGTTCCCTTTTACTTTTAATGTGTTTTAGTTTTCATCGTCAATTTATTTCAAGATGATTGAAACAAGTGAAGCGTTGGTAGTATAGTGGTAAACATAGCTGCCTTCCAAGCAGTTGACCCGGGTTTGATTCCCGGCCAACGAAATTTCATTTTTACTTGTCAATGAATCATGGTTGTCATAGTCAATTAAATGCAAAGGTATGGTAAGAAGTGAAGCGTTGGTGGTACAGTGATTAGCATAGCTGCCTTCCAAGCAGTTCACCCGGGTTCGATTCCCGTCCAACGTAAATTCATTTTTACTTGTCAATGAGTCATGGTTGTCATTGTCAATTAAATGCAAGAGTATGGTAATCAGTGAAGCGTTGGTGGTACAGTGGTTAGCATAGCTGCCTTCCAAGCAGTTGACCCGGGTTCGATTCCCGTCCAACGTAATTTCATTTTTCTTGTCAATGAGTCATGGTTGTCATTGTCAATTAAATGCAAGAGTATGGTAATCAGTGAAGCGTTGGTGGTACAGTGGTTAGCATAGCTGCCTTCCAAGCAGTTAACCCTGGTTCGAATCCCGACCAACAAAATTTAATTTTTACTTGTTAAGGATTCATGGTTGTCTTTTTCAATTAATTTCAAGATTATTGCAACCAGTGAAGCGTTGGTGGTATATTGGTTAGCATAGCTGCCTTCCAAGCAGTTGACCCTAGTTCGAATCCCGACCAACAACATTTAATTTTAACTTGTTAATGATTCATGGTTGTCTTTGTCAATTAATTTCAAAATTATTGGAACAATTGAAGCGTTGGTGGTATAGTGGTTAGCATAGCTGCCTTACAAGCAGTTGACCCGGGTTCGATTCCCGGCCAACGCAATTTCAATTTTTCTTGAAATTAATTGACAAAGATTATTGCAACAAGTGAAGCGTTGGTGGTATAGTGGTTAGCATAGCTGCCTTCCAAGCAGTTGACCCGGGTTCGATTCCCTGCCAACACAAATTCCCTTTTACTTTTTAATGTGTTTTAGTTGTCATTGTCAATTAATTTCAAAATTATTGGAACAATTGAAGCGTTGGTGGTATAGTGGTTAGCATAGCTGCCTTACAAGCAGTTGACCCGTGTTCGATTCCCTACCAACGCAATTTCAATTTTACTTGTCAATGAATCATGGTTGTCATTGTCAATTAAATGCAAGAGTATGGTAAGAAATGAAGCGTTGGTGGTACAGTGGTTAGCATAGCTGCCTTCCAAGCAGTTAACCCTGGTTCGAATCCCGACCAACAAAATTTAATTTTTACTTGTTAAGGATTCATGGTTGTCTTTGTCAATTAATTTCAAGATTATTGCAACCAGTGAAGCGTTGGTGGTATATTGGTTAGCATAGCTGCCTTCCAAGCAGTTGACCCGGGTTCGATTCCCGGCTAAAGCAATTTCATTTTTACTTGTCTATGATTCATAGTTTTCTTTGTCAATTATATTCAAGATGATTGCAACAAGTGAAGCGTTGGTGGTATAGTGGTTAGCATAGCTGCCTTCCAAGCAGTTGACCCGGGTTCGATTCCCGGCCAACGCAAATTCCCTTTTACTTTTAATGTGTTTTAGTTGTCATCGTCAATTTATTTCAAGATGATTGAAACAAGTGAAGCGTTGGTAGTATAGTAGTAAACATAGCTGCCTTCCAAGCAGTTGACCCGGGTTCGATTCACGGCCAACGAAATTTCATTTTTACTTGTCAATGAATCATGTTTGTCATAGTCAATTAAATACAAGAGTATGGTAAGAAGTGAAGCGTTGGTGGTACAGTGGTTAGCATAGCTGCCTTCCAAGCAGTTCACCCGGGTTCGATTCCCGTCCAACGTAAATTCATTTTTACTTGTCAATGAGTCATGGTTGTCATTGTCAATTAAATGCAAGAGTATGGTAATCAGTGAAGCGTTGGTGGTACAGTGGTTAGCATAGCTGCCTTCCAAGCAGTTGACCCGGGTTCGATTCCCGTCCAACGTAATTTTATTTTTCTTGTCAATGAGTCATGGTTGTCATTGTCAATTAAATGCAAGAGTATGGTAATCAGTGAAGCGTTGGTGGTACAGTGGTTAGCATAGCTGCCTTCCAAGAAGTTAACCCTGGTTCGAATCCCGACCAACAAAATTTAATTTTTACTTGTTAAGGATTCATGGTTGTCTTTTTCAATTAATTTCAAGATTATTGCAACCATTGAAGCGTTGGTGGTATATTCGTTAGCATAGCTGCCTTCCAAGCAGTTGACCCTAGTTCGAATCCCGACCAACAACATTTAATTTTAACTTGTTAATGATTCATGGTTGTCTTTGTCAATTAATTTCAAAATTTACCCCCCTTTGGGCACCTAGCTTAAAGGGATTAATTGCTCAAGCCAGCATATTGTATTTCAGTTATCTCTAGTCTTGATTGCTAGCACACGTTCACAGCTTCACTCTATAATTCTTTGTTCTTTTCAACGTTTATATATCAAGCTCATATTTTTCCCGCCCTCCCACCCTGGGCTTTGTGTGAAGGGTGGCAGAGAGGTTTATTATTATTATTTTAGTTTTTCATTTATCAGTTTGTAGTGATTTTATAATAAACTTCTCTTATGCCAAACACAAAACAGTGTCAGTGGTTTATGTTGGGTTGAGGAATTATTGGAACAATTGAAGCGTTGGTGGTATAGTGGTTATCATAGCTGCCTTCCAAGCAGTTAACCCTGGTTCGAATCCCCACCAACAACATTTAATTTTTACTTGTTAATGATACATGCTTGTCTTTGTCAATAAATTTCAAGATTATTGCAACAAGTGAAGCGTTGGTGATATAGTGGTTAGCATAGCTGCCTTCTAAGCAGTTGACCCGGGTTCGATTCCCGGCCAACGCAAATTCCCTTTTTCTTTTCAATGAGTTTTAGTTGTCATTGTTATTTAAATTTCAAGATGATTGGAACAAGTGAAGCGTTGGTGGTATAGTGGTTAGCATAGCTGCCTTCCAAGCAGTTGACCCGGGTTCGATTCCCGGCCAACGCAATTTCATTTTTACTTGTCAATGAGTCATGGTTGTCATTGTAAATTAAATGCAAGAGTATGGTAATCAGTGAAGCGTTGGTGGTACAGTTGTTAGCATAGCTGCCTTCCAAGCAGTTGACCCTAGTTCGAATCCCCACCAACAACATTCAATTTTAACTTGTTAATGATTCATGGTTGTCTTTGTCAATTAATTTCAAAATTATTGGAACAATTGAAGCGTTGGTGGTATAGTGTTTAGCATAGCTGCCTTCCAAGCAGTTGACCCGGGTTCGATTCCCGGCCAAGGCAATTTCAATTTTACTAGTCAATGAATCATGGTTGTCATTTTCAATTAAATGCAAGAGTATGGTAAGAAATGAAGCGTTGGTGGTACAGTGGTTAAGATCGCTGCCTTCCAAGCAGTTAACCCTGGTTCGAAACCCGACCAACAAAATTTAATTTTTACTTGTTAATGATTCATGGTTGTCTTTGTCAATAAATTTCAAGATTATTGCAACAAGTGAAGCGTTGGTGGTATAGTGGTTAGCATAGCTGCCTTCCAAGCAGTTGACCCGGTTTCGATTCCCTGCCAACACAAATTCCCTTTTACTTTTAATTTGTTTTAGTTGTCATCGTCAATTTATTTCAAGATGATTGAAACAAGTGAAGCGTTGGTGGTATAGTGGTAAACATAGCTGCCTTCCAAGCAGTTGACCCGGGTTCGATTCCCGGCCAACGGAATTTTATTTTTACTTGTCAATGAATCATTGTTGTCATAGTCAATTAAATGCAAGAGTATGGTAAGAAGTGAAGGGTTGGTGGTACAGTGGTTAGCATAGCTGCCTTCCAAGCAGTTCACCCGGGTTCGATTCCCGTCCAACGTAATTTCATTTTTACTTGTCAATGAGTCATGGTTGTCATTGTCAATTAAATGCAAGAGTATGGTAATCAGTGAAGCGTTGGTGGTACAGTGGTTAGCATAGCTGCCTTCCAAGCAGTTGACCTTAGTTCGAATCCCCACTAACAACATTTAATTTTAACTTGTTAATGATTCATGGTTGTCTTTGTCAATTAATTTCAAAATTATTGGAACAATTGAAGCGTTGCTGGTATAGTGGTTAGCATAGCTGCCTTCCAAGCAGTTGACCCGGGTTCGATTCCCGGCCAACGCAATTTCAATGTTACTTGTCAATGAATCATGGTTGTCATTTTCAATTAAATGCAAGTGTATGGTAAGAAATGAAGCGTTGGTGGTACAGTGGTTAAGATAGCTGCCTTCCAAGCAGTTAACCCTGGTTCGAATCCCAACCAACAAAATTTAATTTTTACTTGTTAATGATTCATGGTTGTCTTTGTCAATTAATTTCAAGATTATTGGAACCAGTGAAGCGTTGGTGGTTTATTGGTTAGCATAGCTGCCTTCCAAGCAGTTGACCCGGGTTCGATTCCCGTCCAACGTAATTTCATTTTTACTTGTCAATGAGTCATGGTTGTCATTGTCAATTAAATGCAAGAGTATGGTAATCAGTGAAGCGTTGGTGGTACAGTGGTTAGCATAGCTGCCTTCCAAGCAGTTGACCCTAGTTCGAATCCCCACTAACAACATTTAATTTTAACTTGTTAATGATTCATGGTTGCCTTTGTCAATTAATTTCAAAATTATTGGAACAATTGAAGCGTTGCTGGTATAGTGGTTAGCATAGCTGCCTTCCAAGCAGTTGACCCGGGTTCGATTCCCGGCCAACGCAATTTCAATGTTACTAGTTAATGATTCATGGTTGTCTTTGTCAATAAATTTCAAGATTATTGCAACAAGTGAAGCGTTGGTGGTATAGTGGTTAGCATAGCTGCCTTCCAAGCAGTTGACCCGGGTTCGATTCCCTGCCAACACAAATTCCCTTTTACTTTTAATGTGTTTTAGTTGTCATCGTCAATTTATTTCAAGATGATTGAAACAAGTGAAGCGTTGGTGGTATAGTGGTAAACATAGCTGCCTTCCAAGCAGTTGACCCGGGTTCGATTCCCGGCCAACGGAATTTTATTTTTACTTGTCAATGAATCATGGTTGTCATAGTCAATTAAATGCAAGAGTATGGTAAGAAGTGAAGGGTTGGTGGTACAGTGGTTAGCATAGCTGCCTTCCAAGCAGTTCACCCGGGTTAGATTCCCGTCCAACGTAATTTCATTTTTACTTGTCAATGAGCCATGGTTGTCATTGTCAATTAAATGCAAGAGTATGGTAATCAGTGAAGCGTTGGTGGTACAGTGGTTAGCATAGCTGCCTTCCAAGCAGTTGACCCTAGTTCGAATCCCCACTAACAACATTTAATTTTAACTTGTTAATGATTCATGGTTGTCTTTGTCAATTAATTTCAAAATTATTGGAACAATTGAAGCGTTGCTGGTATAGTGGTTAGCATAGCTGCCTTCCAAGCAGTTGACCCGGGTTCGATTCCCGGCCAACGCAATTTCAATGTTACTTGTTAATGATTCATGGTTGTCTTTGTCAATAAATTTCAAGATTATTGCAACAAGTGAAGCGTTGGTGGTATAGTGGTTAGCATAGCTGCCTTCCAAGCAGTTGACCCGGGTTCGATTCCCTGCCAACACAAATTCCCTTTTACTTTTAATGTGTTTTAGTTGTCATCGTCAATTTATTTCAAGATGATTGAAACAAGTGAAGCGTTGGTGGTATAGTGGTAAACATAGCTGCCTTCCAAGCAGTTGACCCGGGTTCGATTCCCGGCCAACGGAATTTTATTTTTACTTGTCAATGAATCATGGTTGTCATAGTCAATTAAATGCAAGAGTATGGTAAGAAGTGAAGGGTTGGTGGTACAGTGGTTAGCATAGCTGCCTTCCAAGCAGTTCACCCGGGTTCGATTCCCGTCCAACGTAATTTCATTTTTACTTGTCAATGAGTCATGGTTGTCATTGTCAATTAAATGCAAGAGTATGGTAAACAGTGAAGCGTTGGTGGTACAGTGGTTAGCATAGCTGCCTTCCAAGCAGTTGACCTTAGTTCGAATCCCCACTAACAACATTTAATTTTAACTTGTTAATGATTCATGGTTGTCTTTGTCAATTAATTTCAAAATTATTGGAACAATTGAAGCGTTGCTGGTATAGTGGTTAGCATAGCTGCCTTCCAAGCAGTTGACCCGGGTTCGATTCCCGGCCAACGCAATTTCAATGTTACTTGTCAATGAATCATGGTTGTCATTTTCAATTAAATGCAAGTGTATGGTAAGAAATGAAGCGTTGGTGGTACAGTGGTTAAGATAGCTGCCTTCCAAGCAGTTAACCCTGGTTCGAATCCCAACCAACAAAATTTAATTTTTACTTGTTAATGATTCATGGTTGTCTTTGTCAATTAATTTCAAGATTATTGGAACCAGTGAAGCGTTGGTGGTTTATTGGTTAGCATAGCTGCCTTCCAAGCAGTTGACCCGGGTTCGATTCCCGTCCAACGTAATTTCATTTTTACTTGTCAATGAGTCATGGTTGTCATTGTCAATTAAATGCAAGAGTATGGTAATCAGTGAAGCGTTGGTGGTACAGTGGTTAGCATAGCTGCCTTCCAAGCAGTTGACCCTAGTTCGAATCCCCACTAACAACATTTAATTTTAACTTGTTAATGATTCATGGTTGTCTTTGTCAATTAATTTCAAAATTATTGGAACAATTGAAGCGTTGCTGGTATAGTGGTTAGCATAGCTGCCTTCCAAGCAGTTGACCCGGGTTCGATTCCCGGCCAACGCAATTTCAATGTTACTTGTCAATGAATCATGGTTGTCATTTTCAATTAAATGCAAGTGTATGGTAAGAAATGAAGCGTTGGTGGTACAGTGGTTAAGATAGCTGCCTTCCAAGCAGTTAACCCTGGTTCGAATCCCAACCAACAAAATTTAATTTTTACTTGTTAATGATTCATGGTTGTCTTTGTCAATTAATTTCAAGATTATTGGAACCAGTGAAGCGTTGGTGGTTTATTGGTTAGCATAGCTGCCTTCCAAGCAGTTGACCCGGGTTCGATTCCCGTCCAACGTAATTTCATTTTTACTTGTCAATGAGTCATGGTTGTCATTGTCAATTAAATGCAAGAGTATGGTAATCAGTGAAGCGTTGGTGGTACAGTGGTTAGCATAGCTGCCTTCCAAGCAGTTGACCCTAGTTCGAATCCCCACTAACAACATTTAATTTTAACTTGTTAATGATTCATGGTTGTCTTTGTCAATTAATTTCAAAATTATTGGAACAATTGAAGCGTTGCTGGTATAGTGGTTAGCATAGCTGCCTTCCAAGCAGTTGACCCGGGTTCGATTCCCGGCCAACGCAATTTCAATGTTACTTGTCAATGAATCATGGTTGTCATTTTCAATTAAATGCAAGTGTATGGTAAGAAATGAAGCGTTGGTGGTACAGTGGTTAAGATAGCTGCCTTCCAAGCAGTTAACCCTGGTTCGAATCCCAACCAACAAAATTTAATTTTTACTTGTTAATGATTCATGGTTGTCTTTGTCAATTAATTTCAAGATTATTGGAACCAGTGAAGCGTTGGTGGTTTATTGGTTAGCATAGCTGCCTTCCAAGCAGTTGACCCGGGTTCGATTCCCGTCCAACGTAATTTCATTTTTACTTGTCAATGAGTCATGGTTGTCATTGTCAATTAAATGCAAGAGTATGGTAATCAGTGAAGCGTTGGTGGTACAGTGGTTAGCATAGCTGCCTTCCAAGCAGTTGACCCTAGTTCGAATCCCCACTAACAACATTTAATTTTAACTTGTTAATGATTCATGGTTGTCTTTGTCAATTAATTTCAAAATTATTGGAACAATTGAAGCGTTGCTGGTATAGTGGTTAGCATAGCTGCCTTCCAAGCAGTTGACCCGGGTTCGATTCCCGGCCAACGCAATTTCAATGTTACTTGTTAATGATTCATGGTTGTCTTTGTCAATAAATTTCAAGATTATTGCAACAAGTGAAGCGTTGGTGGTATAGTGGTTAGCATAGCTGCCTTCCAAGCAGTTGACCCGGGTTCGATTCCCTGCCAACACAAATTCCCTTTTACTTTTAATGTGTTTTAGTTGTCATCGTCAATTTATTTCAAGATGATTGAAACAAGTGAAGCGTTGGTGGTATAGTGGTAAACATAGCTTCCTTCCAAGCAGTTGACCCGGGTTCGATTCCCGGCCAACGGAATTTTATTTTTACTTGTCAATGAATCATGGTTGTCATAGTCAATTAAATGCAAGAGTATGGTAAGAAGTGAAGGGTTGGTGGTACAGTGGTTAGCATAGCTGCCTTCCAAGCAGTTCACCCGGGTTCGATTCCCGTCCAACGTAATTTCATTTTTACTTGTCAATGAGTCATGGTTGTCATTGTCAATTAAATGCAAGAGTATGGTAAACAGTGAAGCGTTGGTGGTACAGTGGTTAGCATAGCTGCCTTCCAAGCAGTTGACCTTAGTTCGAATCCCCACTAACAACATTTAATTTTAACTTGTTAATGATTCATGGTTGTCTTTGTCAATTAATTTCAAAATTATTGGAACAATTGAAGCGTTGCTGGTATAGTGGTTAGCATAGCTGCCTTCCAAGCAGTTGACCCGGGTTCGATTCCCGGCCAACGCAATTTCAATGTTACTTGTCAATGAATCATGGTTGTCATTTTCAATTAAATGCAAGTGTATGGTAAGAAATGAAGCGTTGGTGGTACAGTGGTTAAGATAGCTGCCTTCCAAGCAGTTAACCCTGGTTCGAATCCCAACCAACAAAATTTAATTTTTACTTGTTAATGATTCATGGTTGTCTTTGTCAATTAATTTCAAGATTATTGGAACCAGTGAAGCGTTGGTGGTTTATTGGTTAGCATAGCTGCCTTCCAAGCAGTTGACCCGGGTTCGATTCCCGTCCAACGTAATTTCATTTTTACTTGTCAATGAGTCATGGTTGTCATTGTCAATTAAATGCAAGAGTATGGTAATCAGTGAAGCGTTGGTGGTACAGTGGTTAGCATAGCTGCCTTCCAAGCAGTTGACCCTAGTTCGAATCCCCACTAACAACATTTAATTTTAACTTGTTAATGATTCATGGTTGTCTTTGTCAATTAATTTCAAAATTATTGGAACAATTGAAGCGTTGCTGGTATAGTGGTTAGCATAGCTGCCTTCCAAGCAGTTGACCCGGGTTCGATTCCCGGCCAACGCAATTTCAATGTTACTTGTCAATGAATCATGGTTGTCATTTTCAATTAAATGCAAGTGTATGGTAAGAAATGAAGCGTTGGTGGTACAGTGGTTAAGATAGCTGCCTTCCAAGCAGTTAACCCTGGTTCGAATCCCAACCAACAAAATTTAATTTTTACTTGTTAATGATTCATGGTTGTCTTTGTCAATTAATTTCAAGATTATTGGAACCAGTGAAGCGTTGGTGGTTTATTGGTTAGCATAGCTGCCTTCCAAGCAGTTGACCCGGGTTCGATTCCCGTCCAACGTAATTTCATTTTTACTTGTCAATGAGTCATGGTTGTCATTGTCAATTAAATGCAAGAGTATGGTAATCAGTGAAGCGTTGGTGGTACAGTGGTTAGCATAGCTGCCTTCCAAGCAGTTGACCCTAGTTCGAATCCCCACTAACAACATTTAATTTTAACTTGTTAATGATTCATGGTTGTCTTTGTCAATTAATTTCAAAATTATTGGAACAATTGAAGCGTTGCTGGTATAGTGGTTAGCATAGCTGCCTTCCAAGCAGTTGACCCGGGTTCGATTCCCGGCCAACGCAATTTCAATGTTACTTGTTAATGATTCATGGTTGTCTTTGTCAATAAATTTCAAGATTATTGCAACAAGTGAAGCGTTGGTGGTATAGTGGTTAGCATAGCTGCCTTCCAAGCAGTTGACCCGGGTTCGATTCCCTGCCAACACAAATTCCCTTTTACTTTTAATGTGTTTTAGTTGTCATCGTCAATTTATTTCAAGATGATTGAAACAAGTGAAGCGTTGGTGGTATAGTGGTAAACATAGCTTCCTTCCAAGCAGTTGACCCGGGTTCGATTCCCGGCCAACGGAATTTTATTTTTACTTGTCAATGAATCATGGTTGTCATAGTCAATTAAATGCAAGAGTATGGTAAGAAGTGAAGGGTTGGTGGTACAGTGGTTAGCATAGCTGCCTTCCAAGCAGTTCACCCGGGTTCGATTCCCGTCCAACGTAATTTCATTTTTACTTGTCAATGAGTCATGGTTGTCATTGTCAATTAAATGCAAGAGTATGGTAAACAGTGAAGCGTTGGTGGTACAGTGGTTAGCATAGCTGCCTTCCAAGCAGTTGACCTTAGTTCGAATCCCCACTAACAACATTTAATTTTAACTTGTTAATGATTCATGGTTGTCTTTGTCAATTAATTTCAAAATTATTGGAACAATTGAAGCGTTGCTGGTATAGTGGTTAGCATAGCTGCCTTCCAAGCAGTTGACCCGGGTTCGATTCCCGGCCAACGCAATTTCAATGTTACTTGTCAATGAATCATGGTTGTCATTTTCAATTAAATGCAAGTGTATGGTAAGAAATGAAGCGTTGGTGGTACAGTGGTTAAGATAGCTGCCTTCCAAGCAGTTAACCCTGGTTCGAATCCCAACCAACAAAATTTAATTTTTACTTGTTAATGATTCATGGTTGTCTTTGTCAATTAATTTCAAGATTATTGGAACCAGTGAAGCGTTGGTGGTTTATTGGTTAGCATAGCTGCCTTCCAAGCAGTTGACCCGGGTTCGATTCCCGTCCAACGTAATTTCATTTTTACTTGTCAATGAGTCATGGTTGTCATTGTCAATTAAATGCAAGAGTATGGTAATCAGTGAAGCGTTGGTGGTACAGTGGTTAGCATAGCTGCCTTCCAAGCAGTTGACCCTAGTTCGAATCCCCACTAACAACATTTAATTTTAACTTGTTAATGATTCATGGTTGTCTTTGTCAATTAATTTCAAAATTATTGGAACAATTGAAGCGTTGCTGGTATAGTGGTTAGCATAGCTGCCTTCCAAGCAGTTGACCCGGGTTCGATTCCCGGCCAACGCAATTTCAATGTTACTTGTCAATGAATCATGGTTGTCATTTTCAATTAAATGCAAGAGTATGGTAAGAAATGAAGCGTTGGTGGTACAGTGGTTAAGATAGCTGCCTTCCAAGCAGTTAACCCTGGTTCGAATCCCGACCAACAAAATTTAATTTTTACTTGTTAATGATTCATGGTTGTCTTTGTCAATTAATTTCAAGATTATTGGAACCAGTGAAGCGTTGGTGGTATAGTTGTTGGCATAGCTGCCTTCCAAGCATTTGACCCGGGTTCGATTCCCGGCTAAAGCAATTTCATTTTTACTTGTCTATGATTAATAGTTTTCTTTGTCAATTATATTCAAGATGCTTGCAACAAGTGAAGCGTTGGTGGTATAGTGGTTAGCATAGCTGCTTCCCAAGCAGTTGACCCGGGTTGGATTCCCGGCCAACGCAAGTTCCCTTTTTCAATTAAGTTTTTGTTGTCATTGTCAATTAATTTCAAAATTATTGGAACAAGTGAAGCGTTGGTGGTACAGTGGTTAGCATAGCTGCCTTCCAAGCAGTTGACCCTAGTTCGAATCCCCACCAACAACATTTAATTTTAACTTGTTAATGATTCATGGTTGTCATTTTGAATTAATTTCAAGATGATTGCAACAAGTGAAGCGTTGGTGGTATGGTGGTTGGCATAGCAGTTTACTCGGGTTCGATTCCCGGCAAACGGAAGTTTCCATTTATTTGTCAATTATTTCGAGATTATTGAAGCAAGTAAAGCGTTGGTGGTATAGTGGTTAGCATAGCTGTCTTCCAACGCGAGTTCTGTTTTACTTTTCACTGACACATAGTTGGTGTTGTTAAATAATACTGATTGCAAAATATAACAAAGCGTAGGTGGTATAGTGGATAAGCCACTTCATTTATCGAAATCTAACTAAACAAATGAAGCAACGATAGATTTCCACATATTGTCGTGGCTTTTACACGACATTTCATAGATATTATTTTGCAATAAATAAACGTTTTTGAAAAAGGGGAACGTTTGGACCATACAGGTATAGTTTTTCATAGATATTATTTTGCAATAAATAAACGTTTTTGAAAAAGGGGAACGTTTGGACCATACAGGTATAGTATTGCACGGTTGTGACACAGTTTAATTTTATCGTTTAATCTGTACAATATATTAATAACAATTTATAAAAGCCGCCTAAGAATTGGGATGCGCCACATGAGCCATCAATAAATTCAAGTATAGCATTATACTTGTGGGCGGTTGTATTAGGTGGTATTTGCTTCTATTTAAAATAAGCTGGCGTACTCTAAGAATTTAGACAATGAAAGTCATCTTCAATTGGTAATTGCCTAGAAGCTACAGCTGCAAGGCTATTTCTGGCTTGCCTTGTGGAGTGTCACTGTGCTGCAGGTCTATCCTTTGCTTGCATGTGGAATGCGATTTGGCTGTAAGGCTACCTCTCGTTGCCTTATGTTGTGGGTTGCAAGGCTATTTCTGGCTTGCTATGTGTAGTACCATTAGGTTGCAAGGCTATTTCTGGCTTGCCATGTGTAGTACCATTAGGTTGCAAGACTATTTCTGGCTCAGCTTATGGGGTGCCATTGGGCTGCAAGGCTATCCTTAGCTTGCCTTGTGAAGTACCATTGGACTGCAAGCCTATCCCTGACTCATCTTAGTTCAGGGACGCGATGTGCCATCCTCGTTAACCTCGTTGCGGAATACAAAGGTGATATGATCTTCAGCTCGTAATATAGCATCATCCTGAGAAGAAAATCATCCTTCTGAGCATGGCAAATTGAAAATTCGTCTTGATTTTGAGGATTTCATTTAAGGGATCGATTAAGTCTGCTTGCATACTCTAAGTGTACGGCAAACGCTTTACTTACACAAAGCTCGGTTAAACAGAGTGGGGAGGGGAAGTGCTGCCATTTCATCAACTCCGCGATGGAGACATTCATCTAAAAGGGAAAAAGCACGTCTTATAGTATAAAGCATTTAGTATTGTAGTGAATGAAACAAATGTATTGCGGCACTGAATAGATTGAATTGGCTAGTCCAATGGGTGATTGAGTGATTATTTTTCTGTGTATTTAGAAAGAAAATGTTTGGATCTAATCAGGTCTAGTAACCTTAATACCGGAGTTCAGCTTGAGAAATTGAATTTCCATTCGGACTTCAGGAAATTACTACTGGACCCCAACCCACATTTTTCTCTGGATACGGCCACAGCACCTTTAAGGTAAATGTGTCGCCTCGCGACCGACTAATTACCAATACCGTACTGAATGCCCGCCCCTAGATATGGATGCAATGATGCAGGAAATGCCGATCCCAAGCAGAAGATCTTAGCGACCGCTATTTTGCTATCATTTAGCGCATAAACACATCAGCAAACAATGAACGAAATAGTCACCTTTTTCTCGGTGGGCGGCATACCCAGCTGACAAGCACGAGTCATAGTCTGCACACATGATGGATCAGGCTCCTTCTCGGCCTGCAAAATGTTTAAAGATTTGTAATAGACAATAATAAAAGACTGGAATAAGTAAGACTGAAATGATGACCATGATGCCTGGGCAAATCAATTCATGTATAGTTATACATGTAGGGGCCGTCCAAACCTAACACTAACACGGAGGTCGGATCCAGCGTATCCGGATACTTTTGAAAACGCTGTTGAAAGTGAATCAAAATGAATCCGTATAATTTGGTCCGTAGTGTGGACGGTCGAATCCGTATAAGAATGAAAACGATGGCATCATATCGCATGCGCGTCTGCTGCTATGAGCATGCGCATGTCATAAAACTGACGTTACCCCGTACCTTTCACCGTTTTCAAACGTTTGAATCCGTGTTAGTGTGGACAGCTGGATCCAGGCGAACACGCTGCGAAAACGATAGTGTGGTCGCGCGAAATGATGCGTTTTCGGCGAAACGAATCCGATAGTTTTGAATCCGTGTTGGTGTGGACGACCCCTTAAACGCTTATGGGCATAAGAGTATTATAATTAACTTGAATGAAATCATAACGCTATATTTTTTTTTTCTAGCGTCCTGTTAACGAATTTTTTATTCTGATTGCTTTTAAGAGTGTGCGCTAAGATGCCGTATTTTTCTATCTCTTCCCCTCCTCATTTGAGAGTCAGAAACACAACAAACAAAACAATTTATCACCCGGGTTTAAGACAATTAACGTGGTTTCTGTACCTGTTGCACTCTATTACATCGCTGACACTGGAGAAGGTCGTGCGTACTACATACTGTCAGTTCGTCTAGCGTGAAAAGGTCCTGGTAAACAAAAACATGCTGTCTGATACAATCCCCACACAAGTAATCCCAAGCCTAACGAAATGCGTTTCACACTCTGTCAGTTTGTAAGTTCCCCAGACATGGAGTATCCAGGTCAAAGTAGTAAGGCACACCCCACGAATTTGGAACTTGTAAGTGACCGTTATAAGTATTCGTTGGAAATTCGCATCCATCTACTCCATGAAGCACAGCAACCAGGAGAGGATATTTGGGTAGAATAATTTGCACATTAGTACCCCGTCCTTGAAAACTTCTCCAGGACCTATCACTGATTATCCAGGGGAAGCAAAATACTTTTGAATGCCGCCCCGTTGCCCAGCCTCCCCAAAACCTACTATCTGTAAATTACTGGTGGTTAAACGGCCGCTCGACTCTCGGTTTTATGGGGTTACTATTGATGATTGCACGTTGCAGGCTTGACGAGACTGTTACATACCTTAACATCTTCTTGTGAGAAGTCCACCTTGACCTGTTTACGATCATCAGCCACGGCACCACTTAACCCTTGCTTGGTGGTCTGGCGCTGATAGATCTTCTCTTCGATCGTACCCTATGGTGGAAGTATATATGGGACGTATATGGAAAAGCCGACTGACATGTAACTTGAAGTTGCTGGAAAAGGGTTTGCAATGTCATGCTAGTTTTTAGAACATACTGCGTGATACAATATGTGGGTGGTAAAGCGAAGGACGGAGAAGGGTCCATGATCATCAAAGGAGTAAGGCAATAAGTCGATGTGCTTATTCACATCCAATCCTAATGGCATAAATAAGAATTGAATAAACTGCAAACTCTCCTGCCGCCTCACGAAAATAAAACAATTTAACAAAGGGTTTATTCATTGATGCTTTCTTACCTAGTCTCAGCTGTACAAACATTTTACTCCACATTTATACTCATAATTAAGCACCAAGTGTTGTTTTAAAACGAGCATTTTGAAGTCAAATTTTGCTTTGTGATCGATTTTGACCAATGAACGTAAAATATCCACTATTGCGTTTACAACCCCCATTATCTTATTGTTGATACGTACCGTGGTTAAGAGACGATATATGACTACTCTTCTTCTCTGGCCATCCCTCCACACACGAGCCATCGCCTGGGCACAAACAGATTTTAGGATTCTTTTTAAAATCACCAAACCTCTCTCACCTCGTGCTAGTTGCAGCCGTGAGACAGACACATTCCAAATAGAGGTAATCTAACTATTACCCTGGTTACAAAAGTATCCCCTTTTATTTACTCCTGTACTTGACACCGGCTCACGACGCAGATTTAGCATCAAGAACTTTACCTGCAAGTCATTGGCCGGATTCCAGTCGATATCGTACAATATCAGCCTTGATGCACCGATTAGATTCAAGCCAACTCCTCCAGCTTTTGAGCTTAGAAGGAACACGACTGCAAGGAAAGAACATAGTATCTGAGTTATTCTAATGTAAAACAGCATCAATCAATAAATTTGGCCTTATCACTGAAAAATACATACTGTAAATGGTCGTTTTAGCGCCCAGCTCCACGAATCTCAAATCGCAGGCAAAAGAAAACAACTCTCGCTAAAAATCTACCAAGGGATTTTTTTAGGAATACTAGTATATTAACAAGTTACTCGTCAATCATTTGTTAGAAAAAAAAATCATTGCACTTGTGTACCAAATTGCCTGGAATTAATCATAAGCCACTGCCCAAATGTACCAAAAAAGTAACGGCGCCATTCTGAACACATTCGATGTGTGTACTCACAGTCCTGGCAATGCTTGGCGTTAAAGCGCTCCACTAATGATTGACGTTTCGCCGTGGGTGTGGACCCATCCAGACGCAGGTATCTGTACTTCTTTACTGTACACAACTTCTGTAGAATGTCTAACGTCTATAACAAAGCAAAAGAGCTTAAAAGGTGGTTTCAGAAAAAGCAAACGGGCAGTTAAACCATACGTTTCGCGTAGAAAGAAAGTTTTTGTTGCTGCTGGTAGATAAAAAGTGACTTCTGTGTAAAGGATAGATTCAACAAAAAGGTTGTATCATCATTATAATCATCATCACCGTTATCACTGCTATATATTTTCACCCCTATAGCTCAAACCATCGCAGGTCAAATGTAATTCAATGCAATAATTCCATTTGTTTGCCGACTTCTTTTGTTATTCGGTTAGTCGCGTATCTCATATAACCTTATTTTTGCAACAATGACCTGTTATAATGCAAGCGACAATCAGTTCTTTTTGACACGAATTTCATAAGGAGGATTCCGTTTTGTTTAGTGTGCTTTTGAGCATTTTTCTTTTCAGTAAAGTTGAAGTTAATCAGATCGCCAAATTCGGGGTGTGTTGGACTTTTGGCATGTTATTAATTATAAGTTCCTTTACTTTAAATCTGCTAAAAATATTTCGTTGCCATTAGTGTTGGGTTATATTTTTTTCATATACAATGCCTGGACTACTTACGAACCTGTGAATAGTTAGATACAAGCACCACGCGTTCGCCTGTGCAATGGATCTCCTCCAACATAGAGTTTAGCACAGTTAGCTTGCCAGACTGAGCGATGCTTAACTCGGACGCATCGTTACACTCGGGGAACAGCTTTAACAGGCCGTCATACAGTGAGACCTATATGCGTAACATATACATATAAAATGGGTAGGTATAATACAAGTGCCAGTTACGGTCCAATAACACTGACTTAAATAAATGGCTGTAAAGGCATGGTCTTTAGGTAAAAGAATCGATTAAAAAACGGTTTTCGTTTGAAATTTAATCAATTCTCTATTAATATGGACAATATTTGTATCGATATTCAAATGAAACAAAAACATCCTGTCCTGTCGACTTGAAATGGGCGGACAGTTTGCAAGAGTACCTGATCCTCGTCGCCAAGTGTGTTCGCTCCCTGGCTGGCAGAATACAGCAGGGTGGGATGGTTGCAGAGTTTCTTGAGAGCCCCAATGCACTCCAGGTGAGTGGAGGAGGGGCACGAGGCCCGCAGACAGCCGCGTAAGAAACGCGAGGTGAGCAGGTGACGATACAAGGTCACTTGGAGATGGGCCGGACGACAGAACACCACCATCTCCACTGGTATGAGAACAAACTAATTAAAAACTAGAAACCCACGTGTGAACAGCGAGCTAGATGTGTTTGGTCTGTTTGCACACATGAACCGTAATGCTTCACTCAAACAGCCTAATTTGCATTGACCAGGGGCGTAGCCAGGGGGGTCGCCTAGGGGCCCGGGCCCCCCTTTTAGCAGCCAAAAATACAGTGAATGTATGAGACATTATCTAAAATACAGGAGAAAATGCCTGGAATGTCCCTTTTGGTCCCTCTCCTGTTAAAAATCCTGGCTACGCCACTGTTGACTTAGGTGCCTATATGCATGAATAACCCAAGTCAAGCAAGGACTAATTACCAAACATAACTTCTTCCTTGCCTGTGCTTCGGTCGCACACCAGAAAAAAAAAACGGCCAATAAATTTTTCCATATAACCGTCTCGGTTACACTAGTTACACTCCTTTTACTCAGGATAAAAATGTCTACGTATCTTGTTAGTCTTGCACTTTCTAGGCATATCCGACCTTGTATTCGCATCGTTGGGCTTACCCTTAGGTGGTAGGTACTTCTCGTTGATTTCTGAAGTTCGTCGGAGAAAGAAGAGCCTAGTCAGACGATTCAGCTGAAACATAAAAATCAGTTTCCATTTTCGGTTATAATAAGTTTAAGAAGGAATAGGGGAATATTCTCGGTTTTTATATTCTAATGGTTTAATTTCTTATATACAGTAGGTAAAGTTGAACAGACCTCAGAGGCGCGGGTTTGCCCCAGTAGCTTATCTTCACTCGTGGCACCTGGCTGCTGACCGTTAACTATCGGCTGCTCGTACACGCGTCGAAACAACGTCCCTGAACCTAAAACATGATAGTTGACAAAATAAACCGCTTTGCAAAACTTGTCATAGAATGCTTTCGCTGTAAACATGACCATTGTGTTCACTTAGCTAGAAATCCCAGAGGTCTCGAGGTTGATATAGTACAAGCATCTAAGAACATTGTGGTAACGCTAGAGTTAGCAAGGATTGTGTTTTGTTTGGGTGTGTTTGTGTTTTCCTTGTTTTGTTTTGTTTTTCATGCATGAGAATTCTCGCAAAAAACGTAAGCTAAAAAAGTATTACACAAGAGAGACAAAGGCATATAAGTAGGGTAGCTGGTGTTTAGGGATGTTCGATGATACCTAGGCACCTAACGCAATGTCTTTTTGGGTATCTTATTACCAAGCACGCCTGGGTTGCACAGCTCAATCAGTGTATGAAACTCTTTCAAGTCATTCTGAAACAATTGAAAAAAAAGACACATTGATATGATAATGAGGGCACACAGAGAGAATTTGAAATACCAATACGTCATCAACGGGTTTGTCAGGACTTAATTTTCAAGATTTCGGCTGAAGGTTAAGGTCAGCTGAAGGGTGTACATCTTACACAAAAACTATACCTGTATTGGTGTTCCCGTCAAAAGCACTCGACGCCTTGTCTTCAGTCCAGAAATGAGCTTTAGGATAATTGAGTGAAATAAAAGTTTTGGCATCACTGCTAACATTAAAAAAAAAAGCGTAGGCTATGGGGCGTGCACGAAGACTGCGCAAACCAGCACGTTAACATGCACCCTTCTCGGTTAAGGACTTTGTAACATGTATTGGGAGTCGTAAAAGAACTGTTGGAGACGCTGGCCCGTGGTACCATACTGATGAGTAAAGTCAGTCACATGTGAAGCGAATTGGTGCCTCGCGATATTGATTTGCGCTATACAAATACGAAACGTTTTATTTTCATTTTGTCTTTCATGAGCCAGAAAAACAGCTACAGTGCATTTAACCTACTGTTGTTGTCTTGATTGCAGAGTTTTTCAGGCGGTGTGCCTCATCACAGATAAACAAGTCAAACTTGATATTCATGATGTCGTCTTGGGATCGAATAAACATCTCATAGCTAATGATAAGCACCGGGTAGATTGGACTGATGATAAACTCCTATAAAACGAAACATCAATTTTACACACCTAAAAATACAGATTTAACATATGTATACCATTCGGTATGTTACCATTAAATGTATCTAAAAGAATCTGACCTTGACTCGCATATCGGATGTGACCGGAAACACTCGCATTCTTTCGTTGCCAAGCCATTTACGGAACTCTGCACACCAATTCTGTTAACAAAAATCATTGTAAGCTAAGATTCACCCATCTTTCTCTTGGTTGCCTCGTGTTATGATGTGTCTGGAGGATGTGTCTATTACACACCTTTACTATGCTTCCTGGTGTTATGATATGAGTCTGTTACACACCTTTACTAGGCTTCCTGGTGTTATGATCAGGATTCTGTTACCCACCTTTACTAGGCTTCCTGGTGTTATGATCAGGATTCTGTTACACACCTTTACTAGGCTTCCTGGTGTTATGATATAATAATTCTGTTACAACCTTTACTAGGCTTCCTGGTGTTATGATCAGGATTCTGTTACACACCTTTACTAGGCTTCCTGGTGTTATGATCAGGATTCTGTTACACACCTTTACTAGGCTTCCTGGTGTTATGATCAGGATTCTGTTACACACCTTTACTAGGCTTCCTGGTGTTATGATCAGGATTCTGTTACACACCGGTTGTCCACCATACGGACCCTGCTTGTGGAGCGTCCTGAAAATACATAATGCCACAACCATATGACATAACCAGGTAACGTACTTATAACATGGCATGGATATCCATTGATAGAAGGGACATGAGGGATCTACAGCATATTATCCTTGCTATCCTTGCTTGCCTGGGTTGTAATGATTTCACTCAGTGCAAAATTATTGGCTGCTGGATGTATTCCAGGCTACTTCTGCTGTTTACTTTCCACTCGGTTAAATCATAGTCTGGACATAGCCATAGTCTCCTGTGCGAACTATGGTTGAAATAATTGGCTTACCATATCAGAGCAATGCGTTGACAGATTGCCTTACCATATCAGAGCAATGCGTTGACAGATTGCCTTACCATATCAGAGCAATGCAATGACAGATTGGCTTACCATATCAGAGAAATCCGTTGACAGATTGGCTTACCACATCAGAGAAATGCAATGACAGATCGGCTTACCACATCAGAGAAATGCAATGACAGATCGGCTTACCACATCAGAGAAATGCGTTGACAGATTGGCTTACCATATTACAGCAATGCAAAGACAGATTGGCTTACCATATTACAGCAATGCAATGACAGATTGGCTTACCATATTACAGCAATGCAATGACAGATTGGCTTACCACATCAGAGAAATGCGTTGACAGATTGGCTTACCATATTACAGCAATGCAATGACAGATTGGCTTACCATATTACAGCAATGCAATGACAGATTGGCTTACCATATCAGAGAAATGCGTTGACAGATTGGCTTACCATATTACAGCAATGCAATGACAGATTGGCTTACCATATTACAGCAATGCAATGACAGATTGGCTTACCATATCAGAGAAATCCGTTGACAGATTGGCTTACCACATCAGAGAAATGCGTTGACAGATTGGCTTACCACATCAGAGAAATGCAATGACAGATTGGCTTACCATATTACAGCAATGCAATGACAGATTGGCTTACCATATTACAGCAATGCAATGACAAATTGGCTTACCATATTACAGCAATGCAATGACAGATTGGCTTACCATATCAGAGCAATGCATTGAAGAGTCTTGCCTAATCCCATTTCATCCCTGAAATAAAAAAAAAGCCATACTTTGAGAGTGGAGCCCACAGGTATTTGTTGGAGTAAAAACAGGAATTTGTAATGAGTGCACCTCCCCCCACCTGCCCCCAACCAAAATTATTTAAAAAACATTTAATAAGGGAAAGACCAGTAGGGGTGTGGCTGTGAACTCAATATTTTCTCTATTTCCTGTATCATGCCCTCCCTCTTAATATTGAGCAAGTGTCTTATTTAGTGATTAAGAAAGAGTGCAGAGGGGAGTGATTGGACACATTTTGACAGTGCGTTTTTTATGCCAAACTCTACCTACCAAATAATAACTAATACAACATGGTTTTATGTTTTAAAAAATGATTCCACTAAACATAAATTCACTGAACATACGCTAGTATTGCTCCATTGCCATTGAAGTTTCTCAGGCCCATGACACACTCATACAGGAAGAGCACTCCATCTCGCTGGTGCGGCCGCAGATGTTGGCCAAGGTGGGGGTCTACAACAACATCAACTAATGGCTGTACTGACTTGTTATTAGCAAGCTATTGGGACAAAGTGGTAAACATATTAAAACTTTTTAGATTTAATTAGACATCTTACTCTTATCCTGATGTTGATAATAGTGCAAAAATGATAAATATACAAATCATGTAAAGACAAAATTTTGGAGGTATATGTTGTGGTTTGAAATGCTTTTTGGTTTGAAATTGTTAAAACTGGTTTGAAAAGGGGATATTTGCATAATCTTTTATCTAGTTCTTTTAGTTACACCTCCCAACCCCCCAAAAATCCAAGCCCCTGTTTTATTAATGACTCCCCAAAAATAAAATCCCTTTTAGAATGCTAGGTATCCAAAAATGAGCTAGTTTGAAAAATTCAAACCAGTTTGAAAAAAATTCAAACCATGCCACATTTCAAACCACAACATATACATTAAAGCTTTGAAGGGGAAAATAATTGTGGTATGTGGAACCTGCAGCCAGTATCTAACTTTGTCACTTTCAAAATGTCTCTGTACAATGTGCATATACATTGAGGTTTTTCATTGTGTCATCAAAATCAGTGGAAATTATGTCATAAAAATCAGTCTGAGTTTAGCTTATAATATAAGCTAAACTCAGACTGTAACAAGCATATTATGCAAGTCCTGTTTGATCGGGTTCTACTGATAGTTTCCAAAGGATGAAAGAAAAAAGTGAAAAATTAAGGGCTATTCTCTGATTTCTAAGGTAAACAAAAAGAAGGGAAGTGTGTTCTGGTATGACCTAAGCCATGTTTAGTCAGGAAATGTATGTACAGTGTCTTAAGTATTTTATCTTATTTTATTGTAAAAATAAATTTAAGAGTACAACAGCAACACAGAAACAAAATGCAGTTGTAATCATAAGACTTAGCCTTACTTGGTGTGAGGCACTAGGGCGTGGCAGGGCAAGTGCATTTGGGGCGTCAATACTATGACGTGGAGTCATACGGCTTAGTGCTGCTGACTTGGTGGGACCAGTCTTGGAAGATTTATGCTTTGCAGGATTCACAAATGATTTGGACACAGCTTAAAACAATCATACACCATACAATATTAAGCTACATTATTGCCATGCATAGGAAAATAAGGAGGCAGAAACCTCTGGAAATGTATGACTAATTTTGTAAAGTTATTTTTGGATAAGCCACATACCAGTTAGGGGTGCAACAATGCTTGATGATACACTTGCAGTACTTTGGAAACACTTTCCACTTAGATAGTCCTCACTTGATATGGAACCCATTATCTGCAGGATGGCAGAGGCAAAACAAAAACATAATTGAAGGGTCACTTTCTTTGAGTAAATTATCAGAGGCACTTTCTTTACTCTCAAGCCCTTTGGGTTGATCACCCTTTCCCTAGACATCACCATAGAAAGCTCTGTGAGAACACTTTGTCAAAAAATTAATTGGATGGCTCTTTGATCTCTTATACGGACAGCCTGGCATAAAATAACATCATTTTGGGATTCTTCGGACCCAAGAAACAAAGAGAGACATGAGAATAGCCAGTACTGACTTTTCAAAACTTGCCGGCTGTCGGCTCAACAAAGTGCATTCTCTGGAGTTTGACTATCTCCCTCCAGACAGAAATAATAATATTTGTCATTTGTTACTGACAAGGAAAAAGAAACCTTCAGCACACAAACTGTCTCCAAACTCATAATGACCTGCTCCTCAAAATCTTTTTAAGAAGGCTGGCTGGGACCCCTTAATGGAAACAAACTTAAAAAAGGGTTGGTCTTGTAATATTCTAATTATTTTTAACCAAGTAAGCCACACACTCTATGAATAGCTACTTGAATAGCTACACTGTGCCTTGACTTCCCTTGTTGAAAAGCAAGCCAAACAAAATTCATGAACTGGCCCATTGCGACACTCACTTCTAGTTCTTTTCCACCGGCACACAAGGTGTGTCCTTCTTGGAGAGTCTGAAGCTCTGCTGTTTTGTAGCCAGACCCTTTAGCTATTCTACGAAATACAACAACACTTTAACATGGTGGTACTACAAGAGGAAATAACTTCTTTTGTGCTTTGGTGTGCACTTTCTCTTGTGTCTGGATAAAAAAAAATTAATCTTTATGTTATTTCTTTATTAGCTGAACATAGTAAATCAAGTGTATTGG
The DNA here is from genome assembly GCF_932526225.1 of Nematostella vectensis. Classification (NCBI taxonomy): domain Eukaryota; kingdom Metazoa; phylum Cnidaria; class Anthozoa; order Actiniaria; family Edwardsiidae; genus Nematostella; species Nematostella vectensis. The sequence continues at coordinate 14,291,690 of NC_064037.1, read as the reverse complement.
AGTATCTATCTTACTCTTTTCCTTCCAAATCTTTAAGACTAAGACTTCTTCCTCTTACAGCAATGATACCTAGCAAGAATAAAAAAACAAAAACAGTCATAACAGTACAAAATTGACCTCAGTGTATTCTCAATAAATCAATAAGTTTACCCACCATCTCCGTCCCATTTCTTGTGCTGAAAGAAAAATAATCAATTTTGAGATTTCAGGACAACATTACCTGCATTTTTACAATATCCTATACTCTCACCAATGACATTTTCAAATCACTACCTTATGATGGCTATTTGGCCAGATTCATAGTTATTTTCTTTTTTATATATTTTCTATTTGGAAGCCATCTCAAACTGTGATGCAGCTTTGTCCATTTGGCAATCATTATATCTTTGTTTGTATGATTTGAAAGTTATAGCAAAAAAGTAAAAAAAGGCATAGAATCTAATAAATACCTTTTTCTTTGACATCTTACACCTAAAATAAAATAGGTGAATGTTTAGTTTTTCGTCTATGTTAATACCAAATGTTGAGAATGTAATTGCCTAGTATGAATCTAAGAATATCTTACCAGACAACACTGAAGTATTTTGTAATAGTTTCTTCTTCACTGGGCTGTTTTGTTAATGTGTCTAATTCAAAATAAAATAATCACAATTAATTACTGAAATCAGTTTTACAAACCACCATGTGTATTTTTACTTGATATGCAGTGAAGGGTTGTGTAAAAAATATAACTAAATTCTTGAAAGGGAAAAAATATCATGGAAAACAATTTTATTTTCTAGCAGGGAAAGGCAAAGTGGCTTTATTTTTACTTTGGGTTAAGTATGACTATTGAATTACATTATAATCTAGAGAAAAGTGGCAAAATGTGCAAGGATGGCTTTTGTATATTTCCAAACAGGACTTCATCAAGAGGCTAATAAAATAGCATTTAAAAGGAGAGAGCTAAACAATAAAAATCATGGTTGTATAGTTGTACAGTGTGACTAAATGTGTCTGTAACAAGATAATTATGAATGTGGCTACAATATATAGGGATGGCAAACCAACCCAACATGGCCATTCTATAGTATCAAATGCTTGTTGGATGGCTTGTTTAAACCATTTGAGACCAGACTTAAGATCAGTCGCAATTGTTTTATTGAGAGTTAAAATTGAGCTGAAAAAGCTAGAGTCTTGGAACAAATTTCTATATACCTGTTTTATTAGCTGTAGAATTACTAGGGAAAGTTTTTAGCAGAGGTGTCCTGAACGGCTGTTTAGACATCCTTGTGGTAGGATCTGATGGTGTCTTGTTTGGCCTTTTTGGGCTCTTGACTTCAGAACCAGATGATGAAGAAGGTAAGACATTTTGTTTATTAATATCCTGAACCACCATTCCAGGAAAGTCGTCACAGTTAGCTCTCTCAGTTAGGTGCTTGCTGGAAATGGAATGGTTTTTATCACAGGGGTTTATCTCTTGTATGGATCTTTGCAGCACTGTGCCATTATATGAAGGCTTAAAAAATAAAAGAGAAATCAAATTAACCTTCTCAAATGTAGGAAATAATATGTGTTTCATTTCTATGTGGCAACTTTCACAAAAAAAATTATATATATATATATATAAATCCCCTGATGAGTGGGCAACCACGAAACAGACCTGTAGGGAAACCTATGTAGTTTGTATTTTTCTCAAACTAACACTATACACCGCTCTACTTTTGAGTATTGAGCACTTTCTATGAAAGCCTTCAACCATCATTTCATTTCATTATATATATATATATATATGCCATTTATTATCTAATATAAAGTAATTGTATGGTAACACCCTCTGATAAATTCAATCGGCTCCCTGATGACACCAGTGATATATTTTATAAGAGGGTGTTACCATACAATTACTTTATATTAGATAATAAATGGATAACTATCACAAAAGAGTGTAGAACAATATCTTACTATTTTAGGGGATCATATTTTTAATTCCTTTCACTAACATCCCCATATCAAAATCTCAAATTTAAGATCCACTTTCAACTATATTTGACCAGTATGCAATTTTTATGCATCTGCATTACTTCTGAACAGAAGAATAGTTTTCAATTTTTATTTGTCTACACCAGCAACATTTCATGTGTGACATTTTTTTAATTGCTTCGAAAAAAAAAAAAAACTTTTGAGCAACTATAGTTGCCACATAAAAATTGCCAACTTTGCGCCATCTACATAAGCAAATAAAAATTGTCCAATAAAAATTACTGACCTATATACATGGTCAACTAAAAATTGTCAACTTAAAATCCCACGGCCCCTCCCCCATTAATTCCCCAACAAGGCACAGCTTAACTCACCAAAACAGCCTCAATCGGATTTTGACCCGCATTGCTGGTAAATGGTGTGCAGAACTTGGCTCGTTTAGCTGCACGGACAGACGGCGCAGCGGAACGTCTCATCTCGATACTTTAGAGCTTTTCAGACGTAACCACAATAACAAACTCTACACGCAGTCGAAGAGTACTAAGTCTAAGTTTGCAAAAACAACTGTTTCAACATTTCAAGCGCCATTGGAGTATACTCAAATCCATCTGTAACAGTAAGCTGCTTTTTAAATTTGATAATAACAATGGAAATTGCCAATTTGAAGTGTTGTATTTGGAAAATCCCCGATACAAATCCGCCATTCAAAGTTTCCCGCGCATTGCTCTTTGTGTCACGATGCCAGCCTCGCTTCCACGTCAGCTTCATCCGGGAACCCGCCTTAGCGACGAGTACAAAATACAAGACTTTCCTTACAACCTCAGCGACTTCATAGCAATTGTTATTACACTGAATCACCAAAAAGTGCTCTCCAAAGTTTAGTATAGCTCGAGAAGGTAATTATCTTCACATCCATGGTATTTTATTTCGGTCACAAATATTTTGTGACGAGTTTTAAGCGTTTATTTTACGAAGTTTGAAAGTCTTGGGAGCCGCTACCCAAGCTGTCCCATGGGCCTTTGCGTAGTGCGAAATTCCTTTCATACGAAGTGCTTGATGCTCCGAGTGGAGAGTCTGGTGGCCGAGAGAAACTGAAGATATTTTAGAAAATAACTCTCTAGAAAAGGAAATAATATCCGATGATGATAGTTTACTTAGTAATGGATAAAGATGTGAGTATTTTATCGAATGATGGACCAGTTGTGTACGGGATTTATGTGGATAGAAAACTTGACATCGTCGTTGCTTTTTCAAAATGGCGGCAACATCGCGCATGCTCGTTTTTACCGGGAAACTTATTTTTATTTTTATTTCTGTTTACTCCAGGCGCGATGATGTGTGCGTAGGAGAAGGGGAAACAGGATGCCTTCAGGAAACTCTCTATTTATTCCGTGATGCGACGAGGTGGCGATTCGTCACAATACCACGATGAAACTCCTCGTCGGAGAGTTCGCCGTTTGCATTCCCAGGAAGAAAGACTTCAAATTAGTGACATAAAAGGAAGGACACAAGAAATGAGTGAGAATGTTCCGACTTCTCCTTACAAAACAAGTCCGTTTATGCCCCCCCAAAGCCCAGGATCTACGCAAAACCCTGTTTCCCCGCACCGGACATACCAACACAACCTCCCTCGTGGAAGTCAGTCCAGTGTGCCGCCATCACCCCACTCATACCACTCAGCTCCTTCACCTTCACGCTATGCTGGACCATCAGCCTACATGCCTGGTGCCATTTCTCCCTCCTCTGGTATCTGCACTCCATCCTGTGCCACCCCTAGTAGTGTCATGAGCCCTGGACCTATAAGTCCGGATTTCTTTGGCCATGGTATGGTTGAGAGTCCTGCTCCTATTCGCTCCCCTATTTACACAGATTACCAGAGAGAACAATTCACCTATCCTCAGGGGCCTTCTCCTGGAGGCACAGTACATCACCATGGGTACAATGCTCCTCGTAGACCACCACCTATACCAAGTCCTACAGGGTTTCCCAACCAGCCGTCACCAGGAGGTCTGAATCCAAGAGGTATGGGTCCAGTGAGCTCACCTGGAGGACTGCATCCACCCCCTTCTCCAGTTTATAGAACTCATAATCCAAATTTGAATCCTGACAAGATAGCTAATCCTGCTGGGAGGAAACACAATCCTGTACCAGTAGGAAAGCCTGCAGATTCGCCTGAGACTGCAAGGCTTCGGCAGTTGGTTATTGACTATTATAGTACTGAAATGGAAAATGTGCGTGGTAATTATCGTGAAAAATTGCAAGAGCTGTTTTTTCTTCAAAGTGGAGGCAACATGATGGATTACTTGCAATTCAAAAGAAAGCCGACCCCACAAATGATGAATTTCTTGAATTCAAATAGACTTGATGACAATGTGCTTCACGCTTTACAAAGCTCAACACCAGTGAGCCTTGGAATGCCTGCAGTATCACAACAAATGTGGCAACCCCAGACCCAAAATGGGAACTTTGCTTCTATGCAGGTGCCAACTTACGAACAAGCTGGTCTTGATCCTCGTAAAACACAGTCACATTGCAACTACAATATGAATCCTGCTTATCAGCAATATCCTGAAGGATTTGCTCCTAACGTATCACCCTTCACTGGTAACCAGGTGAATCGGACGCAAATGAGACCTGAACTGTCTCGATCCACTTCAGTACCAAATCCACACATGGTTAATGTACCACATCAAAATGGCAGTAATGTAACTAATATTCCTGTTGGAGGGCATCCTTCTAATCCAACTCCTGCTGCTATACACCGCAGTATGTCTGTAGGAGGGCAGCCTCGAGTGAATGGTCCTGGTAACCCGTCTGCCCATGCTAAAAGTTTGTCCTATGTTCACAAGGGGCAGTCAGTTATGTCTGTCTTGGATAACTCCTTTGGCAGCCAGGAAGAAATTGTTGTTGAAGCTAAAAAGGAAGCCGAGGTAATAAAAAGAGTTAATGAGCTTAGAAAAGAGGGACTTTGGTCTACAAGGAGATTGCCTAAAGTACAGGAAACTCCAAGAAAGAAAGCCCATTGGGATTACTTACTTGAGGAAATGCAGTGGCTGGCAACTGATTTTGCACAAGAGCGGCGGTGGAAACGTGGTGCTGCAAAGAAGGTAACATTATTTTAGCTGTTGTTGTTATATACAATAAATGTGAAGACATGGCTTCTGGAGGGGTATGGATGTAATTGAACATTGAATCAGGTTGTTATCAGCAATAGTATTATTATGACCATTGCACCTACTGTTTTTGCTTTTTAGTGCCTCCTTAAAGTCATAAAATATTATATAAGTACCACCACTCTTAAAAAAAGTAGCCCAGCCCCTCCCATAAAAATGTGTTTCAATGTAGTTGAAATTAGTTCTTTCATTTGCGTAAGAAGCTTTTTCAAAAAAGCATGGCATATAGTTTTGAATCATAAATAGGCTTTGGCCAGTGGAACAGTGATTAAAAACTTCTGTGATGTCGGTATCTCACAGTTATCAAGAGCAGTTATGAAACACCACCAAGAACTCAGAAGCAAGGAAGTTCGAGCAGAGAAGGAGGAGTCTGTCAGATTGAAAAAGATTGCCAGTAGCATAGCCAAGGAGGTTAAGCAGTTCTGGGCGAATGTGGAAAAGGTGAAATTCCTTAATCAAATTTGGCAAATATCATAATTACTTAATGTATGTAATTTGTATAAAAATATACCATTGTTAACAACAAAATGGCTGCTGTAGTATGTTTGTTGCTCGGAAATTCTTTGCCTAATTCCTGTGTCGTTGTACTTATGTTAGTGCTCCATACTAATTCCATATTATTTTACTCAGGTTGTACAGTACAAAGTGCAAAGCAGGTTAGAAGAGAAGCGTAAAAAGGCACTAGATGACCAGCTTAACTTCATTGTTGACCAGACAGAAAAGTACTCTTCCTGGCTTGTTGAGAGCTTGAAGCCTCAACCATCAAGCGCACCTGGCTCTGTAGTCTCCACTGCACCCACCTCGCCCATCTCATCCAAGGTTGACAGTGAGTTTGAACCTAGTGACCAGGGAAGTGATGTTGAGGAGACTATTGAGGAGCAAGAGCAAGTGGAGAAGCTTGACAGGGAGAAAGAAATAGAACTGTTACAGCAAGATAGTGAAATGACAATTGAAGAGATCTTGGAGAATTTACCGCCTCAGATGCTGGAAGAGAGAAGTGATGAAAGCAGCATGGATGAGGATAGTGATGCAGATTCCAGTGCTGATGATGCAAGGTAATCATTTATGCTTTTTGAAATTGGAAGTGTTAGCTAATATGCTAAATCATGTATCAGTTGTAGTACAATCGAGAAAAGCACAACTACCAATGTGGAAGTTTTTCTTCGGGCAGGTGAAGTTGACTGAAAAAAGGATTATGTCTTCAGCTTGAAGCTACAAAATAATTTACTTGTTATTTGTCTTTTTACAGTGATGAAAGCAATGAAAGTGACATAGAGGTTGATGACAAGTCTAAGGAAACAGAGAAACCATCAACATCTAAAGCAAGGTTAGTTATCAAAAGTTTTTGCTCAATGATTTTGTTAGAGTTCTAGTCCACAAAGTTTTTTGATTACTGGTGGCCATTTAATCCAATATCAGACGGTCTTTTATACTGCACTGGTAATTTCAAGTGGTCTAGATTAATACTCTTATAAAACCCATGACTAAGGGGTGTTCACCTGGTCATGGTTCCTGTCGAAAGTTACAATCTTAAGATTAAACAAATTATTTATGTTTGGAATAGGAGTCAAGTTTAGAGTTGTTTTAGATACTGAGGTCATCAAACAACAGGGAATATGTGTCAAATTTAGTAAGTTGTTAGTGCCATAGAACACTTGCAGCCAATGTTATGTTGTTTGTTGTTATGTAATGTACCATCAGCCGCAGATATATTAAAGTCTTTGTTGTTATGTAGTGTATCATCCGTCCTCAGCCGCAGATACCAAAGTGTTTGTTGTTATGTAATGTACCATCGGTCCATCAGCCGCAGATACCAAAGTGTTTGTTGTTATGTAGTGTCCCACCAGCCGCAGATACCAAAGTGTTTGTTGTTATGTAGTGTCCTACCAGCTGCAGATACCAAAGTGTTTGTTGTTATGTAGTGTCCCACCAGCCGCAGATACCAAAGTGTTTGTTGTTATGTAGTGTCCCACCAGCCGCAGATATCAAAGTGTTTGTTGTTATGTAATGTACCATCAGTCCATCAGCCGCAGATACCAAAGTGTTTGTTGTTATGTAGTGTCCCACCAGCCGCAGATACCTAAGTGTTTGTTGTTATGTAGTGTCCCACCAGCAGCAGATAGGGAAGGAGACAAGGAGTTTGTGTTGGCAGAAGAGACGGAGGAAGATGATGAACAGACCTTGGATGAACAGGAGAAAGTAGAGGGTGATGCCAATCATGATGAAGAAATTGCTAATCTGGAAAAAGAAGGTAATTTTCTCTTTAATCTCTATTGCTTAGTTAATCCTTTCAGGCCGGTGAACGTCAAATGACGTGTTGCGTTACATAGCATTATCTTACGGTGAACGTCATTTGACGTTTTCCCTAGTGACCTTCAAAAACTGACCAATAACTCTTTACCACTTCCTTATATGGGAATGCCATGTGCTTCAGTAGATAGAGCGTGAAATTTCAAACAACTTTCTTATACAACTTGCGATCATTTGAACAATATCTACTGCGATAAATCACCGTTTTTTACACTGTTTTGAACTCCATTTTGACCAAATGGATTCATGGTTTGAAGATATCTTCGGAGAGTCCGATGATGAAGAGTTTGAGGGCTTTGAAAGCCAAGAAATTGGCGGTTCAAGCTCGGATAGCTCTTCCGAAGACGAAGGCCACGAGAGCGAAGACATTGAAGACGAGATTTGGTCCGAAAAACCTACCTGGGAACTTGTCTCCCCTATCTTTCTTTGAGTTGTTTTTCAACTCAGAGGTGATAGAACTCATTGTGACCGAGACTAGTAAGTACGCGGTTCAATGCAACCCTGACGAGTTTGACGACGAAGGAAGGAAGAAAGCTAAGGACGCGAATTGGTTCGACAAAGAGGGAAACATCAAACCTCTAACAGTCGAAGAACTGAAGGCGTTTCTCGGCATCACCATTATGATGGGCATTGTGAAGCTTCCTTCGATGAAGGATTATTGGAGCGAAAGTGAGCCATTTTTATACCAGCCTAACATTGCAAGACCCATCGTGAGAGACCGTTTCTTTGCCATTTTGCGTTATTTGCATCTGTGCGATAACACAACGGCGCCTGCGAGGGGCAGCGCAGAGTTCAAGCTCTACAAAGCGAAGCCATTCCTCGACATAATTCAAGCGAAATGCTTAGACAATTTTGAGGCCTATTTTGCTACAAAACGCGAATTATCAATTGACGAAGCGATGATTAAGTATAAAGGACGATTATCCTTCGTACAATATATGCCAATGAAGCCTACGAAACGAGGGATCAAAGTATTTTGCCTTTGCGACGCGAGCTCCGGCTATATGATTACGTCCTCCATCTACACCGGCAAAAATCCCAACCAACGTGACGGCGGCAGTGTAAACAACATTGTGACAGAGCTCGTGTCGCCGATCAAGAACTGCGGGTATTTTGTCTTTATGGACAATTATTTCTCAAGTGTCGGACTTTTTCGAGAGCTGCAAAGTGATCAAATTTACGCCTGTGGAACACTGAGAAAGAACCGCCGCGATTTCCCACCGTGCTTGAAGAACGTGAAGCTCGCCAATCAAGGCGACTCGGCCTTCGGACAGAAAGGAAACATGGTAGTCGTTTTATGGCGAGATAAAGCGGCGAACAAACCGGTGACTGTGTTGTCAACTATGTGCGAGGCCGAGGGAGATGACACAGTGACCCGGAGGAGAAAAATCAACGGACAATTCACCCAAGTGGAGATCAACAGGCCGCCGAGTGTCTCTCTATACTGCAAGCACATGGGCGGCGTTGACCTCAGCGATCAGCATCGGTCATACTATACGGTATCCTCTAGACGACACGTAAAATGGTGGAAATATTTATTTTACTTTTACATGGACATCTCAATAATCAACGCATGGCAGTTCCATGGACAGAGTGCTGAAGCGAAACTTACTAACTTCGAGTTTAGACTTGCACTCGCAAAGAGCCTCATTGGAACTTACGAGGGAAGACAGCGAGCCGGACGTCCGCGCCTTCTCCCGGTTATCGCGGATGTCGAGCACTTTTCTGAGAAATTGGCAGACAAGGCGAAAGCCTGTAAAAACTGCCAATCGAAGAACAAGCGCCTAAAAGCTGGAAATAAGGCAAAGGAAACGCGAAACGGGTGCCGAAAGTGCGATGTTCACTTGTGCGTGGGAGACTGCTTTCGTGAATGGCACCAGCAGCGCAGAGACGACAACAAATAAACTGAAATACGGACATTCCCCTGCTTAAGGAAAGGACATCAATAACATTAGAGCTTAGTTTAATACTCCATGCCACTGAATTCTAGTTTCTATAGCTTTCTGCTTAGGTATAGTAAATTGTTCTCTTGACAAAGACTGTACAATAGGTGGATTAGTGGCGGGAAATTCAAAAACATGATTTTCATTGCTTTGTAATTCTCTTAAACCAAGCTTGTTTGACCCCATTTTAGGCTTAAAAGAATACTTATTATATGGGGAGTAAGCAATTTCTATATTGTTAGCTACAATAATCAGTAGTTTCCTTACAATAAAGCAATGTTTGAAGGTGACTATAACTTGAGTTGTGTGAGGTTAATTAATTCAGGACAGGGGGTCATTTGTCAGTTCTGGAAACTTAGGCCTGAAAGGGTTAAAGTGCTTTGTCAACAATTATTTATGGCTAATCATATATCCCAATCTATCAGTGCATCAGAGAATATTCCACTTTCAAATTTTAGAGTGCTTTTTGGGCAGAAACATGTGGTGCAGAAATGATGTTGGGGGACCTGGGTTTCAGTCCTTATGTTTGTGAATACAATCAAAATAGGGGGGCTGATAAATCAAAGCATGTAAATGCTCTTGTCACTGCAACAAATGGATGTGTGTGTAAGTTCGCCATAACTCAAAATTTCTTTCTGAATCGAAGGTGACATGCCTATTGAAGAGCTTCTCAAGATATATGGCACAGGTGATGACACCTCTGACTATCTTCATACTGAGGAGGGAACACCAGCGGACACATCTGAAGAGGAAGAAGAGGAGGAGGCCACTGAAGAGGAGTCCACAGAGTTCCTTGTCAGGCAGGAAGAAGAGGGAGACACCCCTGACGACCAACTGACAAGTGCGGCTGCTACTGCGGAAAGTCTTCAACCCAAGGGCTTCACCCTAGAGACAACCCAGGTATGTTCCTACTGTAATTCCTATCTGTTATCTGGCCATTTAATCCAATGTCAGACAGTTTTTAATACTGCACTGGTAATTTCAAGTGGCCAAGATTATTACTCTTATAAAACCCATGACTGAGGGGTGTCACCTGGTCTTGGTTCCTGTCGAGAGTTACATTTCTCAAACTGACTAAAGGATGTGGATTTATGGTGCAATAAGGCTACTGCTTATGCTCTTACACCAGAATCCCTTGTTCCTTCTTTTATCCTCTTAGATTTTATGATACTGTGATTTCTACTGGATACTTTCATAGTATTTTACCTAGAGAAGTGTGTTTTTTTTTTTTTTTTTTTTTTAGATTCAAACTCAAGTGCCCTTCCTGTTGCGTGGTACTTTGCGTGAGTACCAACTGATTGGCTTGGACTGGCTGGTCACCATGCATGAGAAGAGGTTGAACGGCATCCTGGCAGACGAGATGGGACTTGGTAAAACCATCCAGACCATATCATTGCTGGCTCATCTCGCCTGCGAAAAAGGAATCTGGGGTCCCCACTTAGTGGTAGTACCTACAAGTGTCATGCTTAACTGGGAAATGGAGTTCAAGAAATGGCTGCCGGGGTTCAAAATCCTGACTTACTATGGAAACCAAAAAGAACGCAAGCTGAAGAGACAGGTTTGTAAAAATGTATTTACCCAAGTGCATCAGAAATTCTGGCCTTTGTATATAACTTCAAGCTGTTATCCATACTGTTTGAAAATTACCATTGGCCAAAGAAAGAAACACTCTTATAAAACCCAAGACGAGGCATGTCCAACCTTGTTCTTGGTTCCTGTCGAGAGTAATATTTCATTCTCTGGGGTTTCAAATACATCATGTTCAGTGGATTCTTTTCTAATAGATTTATTTCTCTTCTTCCAGGGCTGGACAAAGTGTAATGCCTTCCATGTGTGTATCACATCATACAAACTTGTTGTTCAAGACCATCAAGCCTTTAGGAGAAAGAAATGGAAGTACTTCATCCTTGATGAGGTGTGCACAAATCTATATCTATACTCACTTTGCTTGTACAGCTAGAATCAAATAAAATAGACTAAACCTCATCTTGTCAACCAATATTTATTGGTTCCAAATAACTTCTGTAACATAATTTTGATGCAGCACTTGTATGGGGAAGGTTGATGGTTTTGTATTTGCTCCTCACAGGCCCAAAACATCAAGAATTTCAAGTCTCAAAGATGGCAGTATCTGCTGAACTTCAATAGCCAACGCCGCCTCCTTCTAACAGGAACACCCCTGCAGAATAGTCTAATGGAGCTGTGGTCGCTCATGCATTTTCTGATGCCACACCTGTTCCAGTCCCATAAGGACTTCAAAGAGTGGTTCTCTAACCCTTTGACAGGAATGATTGAGGGGAGTAGGGAATACAATGAGAACCTTGTAAAAAGACTGCACAAGGTAAGACATTTCCATTTACATTCCAAACATCCAATCTATGTCATATTTTTCTTTCAAACAAACTGTGTAGGCCTATTTTCGTAGTCTTTACTTTGTCAACAATCTATCTAAGGCTGCAGTCGGTTATGCATACTGAAAGAGAGGAATATTTTACTCTTAATGTATAGCTTAGCAGACTAGTCCCTGTAAATCTAGGTTGCACTAACACGTAAATTACCTTTCTGATATTTGAGACACTGTCTCAAATCATTTAGATCTGCTAATTTGATTTTATTTCTGCCTATAATTTCACGTAATCAGACAGAAACACGTATAGTCGAAATATCCATTTAATTGAGCAGAGCTGTGTTGTACGCACTAGCAGGAACATTCCAAATAAATCTGGATATCCCGACTTTGCGTGTTTCTCTAGAACCGGTTAATTCAGCAGAGCCCTGAATGCACTAGTTAGAACATTCAAACTAACTTGGGATGTCCCGACTTTGTGTGTGCTTCTCTAGGACGGGCTAATTGAGCAGAGCTGTTCTGAATGCACTAGTTAGAACATTCGAACTAATTTGGGATATCCCGACTTCACATGTTCTTTTCTAGGACGGGTTAATTGAGGAGAGCTGTGTTTACGCACTAGCAGGAACATTCGAACTAACTCGGGATAACCTGACTTTGCGTGTGCTTCTCTAGGCTGGGTTAATTGAGCAGAGCTGTTCTGAATGCACTAGTTAGAACTTTCGAACTAATTTGGGATATCCCGACTTCACATGTTCTTTTCTAGGACGGGTTAATTGAGGAGAGCTGTGTTTACGCACTAGCAGGAACATTCGAACTAACTCGGGATAACCTGACTTTGCGTGTGCTTCTCTAGGCTGGGTTAATTGAGCAGAGCTGTTCTGAATGCACTAGTTAGAACTTTCAAACTAATTTGGGATATCCCGACTTCACATGTTCTTTTCCAGGACGGGTTAATTGAGGAGAGCTGTGTTTACGCACTAGCAGGAACATTCGAACTAACTCGGGATAACCTGACTTTGCGTGTGCTTCTCTAGGCTGGGTTAATTGAGCAGAGCTGTTCTGAATGCACTAGTTAGAACATTCGAACTAATTCGGGATATCCCGACTTCACATGTGCTTTTCTAGGACGGGTTAATTGAGGAGAGCTGTGTTGTACGCACTAGCAGGGATATTCGATCTAAATCTGGATATCCCGACTTTGTGTGTGCTTCTCTAGGACAGGTTAATTGAGCAGAGCTGTGTTGTACGCAGTGGCAGGAACTTTTGAACTAACTCGGGATATCCCGACTTTAAGTTTGTTCTCTAGGATGTGTAAATTGAGCAGAGCTGTGTTGTACACACTAGCAGGGATATTTGAACTAAATCGGGATATCCCGACTTTGCGTGTGCTTCTCTAAGACAGGTTAATTGAGCAGAGCTGTGTTGTACGCAGTAGCAGGAACTTTCGAACTAACTCTGGATATCCCGACTTTGCGTGTGTTCTCTAGGATGGGTTAATTGAGCAGAGCTGTGTTGTGCGCAGTAGCAGGAACTTTCGAACTAACTCTGGATATCCCGACTTTGCGTGTGTTCTCTAGGATGGGTTAATTGAGCAGAGCTGTGTTGTGCGCACTTACAGGAACATTCAAACTAATTTGCGATATCCCGACTTCGCGTGTGCTTTTCTAGGACCAGTTAATTGAGCAGAGCTGTGTTGTACGCATTAGCAGGGATATTCTATCTAAATCGGGATATCCCGACTTTGCGTGTGCTTCTCTAAGACAGGTTAATTCAGCAGAGCTGTGTTGTACGCAGTAGCAGGAACTTTCGAACTAAATCGAGATATCCCGACTTCGCTTGTGTTCTCTAGGATGGGTTAATTGAGCAGAGCTGTGTTGTCAGAACTATAAGGAACATGTAAATTTCGAAATCTTCAAATTGGGCGAAAAGGGTCTAGTTGCTCTTAAGACCCTTTAGACGGTGATCCGAGAAACAAGTATTTGTGCTTCAAAAGTCAGAGAGTGTGTTACGTGTATTATGAGAACATTTAAACTTTTTGGATTGTTTGAGCACTCATAAATGCACCACTAGATGCTAACAATTAAATGCTTTTCGGAAAATCGCCTTTGTTTCACGTAGGAGTTCGTTAGGTCTGTGCAATACTAGCAGTGTTTCTGACATCAACCTTTCTGGTTCGCTGAACAGGACGTTATCAGTAGTTTATTTCTTAGTTCTAGTATGCATGAATATCCTAAAATTTCCCTTTGTTTTATTTGTTACCAAAGTAAAAAGTATGATAAATTGACTAACACAGTTTGTTTGGTGGAAAAAATTTGACCCTCTCATGCAGCGTCATAAGGTGTAGAATTTATCTTTGATTTTCAAGTACATGTAATGACAGATGATACCCAGCACACTGATAACGATATCCAGTATGATTGGCTCATTGTCGGGATATCCTGGCCCCCCAAAATAGCAACTCCATGAGACCCCATATGATTAGCTTATTCTCCATATATCCCGAGTCCAGAAAAGATGATTAAACTGCTCTAGTCTGGCTTAGACTCGAGATATCCTGACCCTGTGGCCTGGATTTTAAAAGTACAGTTTTAAGTGGAGAAGTGTTCACAGCTTCTCTGCAAAACATGGACATTTTATTCCTAGAACCTTTCTACTCTTTCATCAAATGGTGAACTCCTTAGTGCCCAAGGTTGAACAATACCCATCAACAAACTATCCAGTACCTTCATCCCTGCTGTATGTATTTTCTTGTGAGTTTTTAGCTTAGATGAACCCTATTTATATTTAGGTTCTTAGACCCTTCTTGTTGAGGCGATTGAAATCAGAGGTTGAGACTCAGATGCCCAAGAAGTATGAACACGTTGTCAAGTGCAGGTTATCCAAGAGACAAAGATTTCTCTATGACGACTTTATGTCCCGCGGAAAGTAAGTGGCAGTAAAGAAAAACCCTAGTGCACTTGTTTTTCTTCCTAATAAGTTACATTGAAATCATATTGGCTATTTGCTCTCCTTTCTTTGATAATAGGCCACTTTGAATCTCTATTTGCAAAAGGTTTTTGTTCTTTGGTGAATTGTCTGGTCGCCAAAAGTGTTGCTCTTATAAAACCCATCAGTCAGACACTTGCTGGTGGTTCCTGTCAAATGCTACATAACAAAGCATAATCCTAAATATCAAGGTCAGAACTAGTTTCTCATTCATACGGGGTTTTTCAAATGTATATTTTCTATTCAGGACCAAGGAGACTTTGGAATCTGGACACTTTCTAAGTGTAATCAACATTCTGATGCAGTTACGCAAGGTAGGGGTTTTTGTTAGATAAGTCTGTTTTTTTTTTTTTTTTTTTAGTTTTTTTTTTTTTTTTTTTTGTTATTGTCCTATAACTGCTGTCAGTACATGATGAGTGTCAGCTTCATGGATGGTCTGTGTTATTGATATACAGTTATAACAGTGAAGTTCTGAGTTGAACTCCACAATTTTCCTTTAAAGTTCATTCAGAGCTAAAGATTAGCTTTTTCTTACAGGTATGCAACCATCCAGATCTCTTTGAGGGTCGCCCCACTCTCTCACCCTTTCAAGTTGAAGGAATCAATTACTACACTGCATCTCTTGTTCTGCGGGCCTTGGAACGCAAACCATTTGAGGAGGTCAGCTTTGGATACCTAAACCTTTGTCTTGCTGATATAGAGACAACAGTGACAAGTTACACTGCATACAGGACACAGTCCTTGCAAACTCCGCGACAGCTGATCGTAGAGGTAGACTCACTACCAGACCCTGTGACACCACTTGTTCCACCAGCGAAGGTCAGAAGACTTATTCCCACAGGACTGCCTGTGGGTGTGTCACCGGTTAAGACTGAGGGCTACCCAGGAGCTCCCATGATTATGCATCCTCAGGGTGACCGTCAGCTTCCATCTTCCATGAGCGCTGCTGCCAATTCATCCATGTGGCCACAAGATGCCATGCGGTTTGCTCGGCCAGTGACCTCTATGCAAATGGGTATGGCAACACAGCGACCTCCAGGTGTGCACAGCATAACTCATCCACATGGTACCAGGCAAAGTGATTATGTCAAGACTGCAGGGATGTCTGCTATGGGTTTGCTTAAGTCCCTCCCTCCACCACCACCATATCCAGGGCACACTGTTGGCTATGAAGCCTATCGGCAGCACCCCCCTCATGCCTCTACTACAACAGACATGAGTGGGGTGTCTCCAAGTCAGAGAAATGACCCACTTGCCAGTCACCATGTAACCCCTGAGGCTAGACCTGTCTCACAGACAAAGAAAATGGCAGTGGAACCTGCAGCCACTAAAGCACCCACCCCTCAGCCAAACAGAGCTTCTCCATTCTTCCTGGTAAGTTGGCATTGCTGCCATTTACTCTTCTCTCAATCCACATTGCAAGCAAGTATAAATGCCAGAGATTCTTTCCACACAAGAATACACAATGTGTGAAGTTTATTCAAATTGAAAAATTGACTATTGCTGTGGTTTATATGTTGTGTGGCTAGGACTAAAGCTAGGACTTAAATCTTAACTTAAAAACAGTTTAAATTTTAATCCATTTTTGACTGCTTGGTATCCCAAGTGACTTACATTTGATTTGTGGCCAAAATATCTTATTCATTAGCATTATAAAATAACTTGTTGCTAACCTAGATAGACCAGTTTCTGACTATAATAAACTATTCATTCTTTGCATAGAGTAAAATTGCTGATAGAAAGTCTGTTTACCGACGAGACAAGCTTCAACACATAGCTGCATTAAACACAGCCCACTGTGCTGCCCAGCCTGTTTATGGTATAGACCTTGTGAAAGCTGTCACGATTGTAGAGACCATTGGTACAGGGGGTAATTGTGTTATGCCTGACTCCCTAAACGAGCTTGTCAAATCTCCAGAGCAAAGGATTTGTGAAATGGATGAAATTATCAACAGGTAACAATTAGATATCAAGTGACTGTTTAACACTTTGAGTTCTTTCTTTTTTAGAGCAGTGCATTGTATTTATTGGACCACCTTGACCCTCTGTTTGCTAAAGGTTTTTGTTCTTTGGTAAATTGTCTGGTGGCCAAAAGTGTTGCTCTTATAAAACCCATCAGTGAGACACCACCTTGCTGGTGGTTCCTGTCGAGAGCTACATAAAGGCGAATTTAGACAACACAATTTAGTTGTTTGCAACTTGCCTGCAAGGCACTACTACAACTCGAATCGTAGATTGTAAATCAGCCTATTACTCTGCTACGATGTTCGGCTACGAGAGTCATAAGGTGTAATTAGAGACTAAGACATGTCGTAGGCAGGTCGCATACAACTAAATCGTGCTGTCTAATTGAGTCTTAACATATCATAAGCCTAATTATTAAGGTTAGAACAACAATTGACTTCTATTCTATTCATTTTGTAATATGCTAGATTTTGCCGGCTTCATGGATTTTGGTGGAGGAAAAGCCTGCATACTCAAAATATGAGATGGGAATACAGAAAATAGAGCTGGCAAACACCAAAAAAATGGCCCCTATTTTGATCCCTGCTATTATGTACTATAACAATCTATCTGCTATAACTTGCATTGCATCATGAAAAATATTAACAACAAAATTCTAATCGACCATGTGAAAGCTAAGAAGCATGCAACCAGATAAACATTGCAGCTTTGCAAACCTGCTCTCTTTTGAAATTAGGTTTATTGTCTCATTTGTTACCATGACACTCTACAGGCTACACAGCACAAGATAAAATGATATAATGTATTTAATCATGCAAATTGACTGCCATTTTGCAGATTTGTGTTCTTCGTGCCGGCTGTGAATACAGTAGGGGTCACCATGCATACTTCTCACCCCCCACCACACCTAGTAAATACGAACAAGATCATGGCTGAGTCCCTGCAGAAAGAGTTGATGCCAAAAACCTCCTTCATGCACCCGATATCAAGAGGCATGACTGTTCAGTTCCCAGAAGCACGTCTGATTCAGTATGACTGTGGTAAGAGGGAAAAGCTTTACTGATTTGAAGGCTAGATTTGCAGTTTGACTTGCACTCCCAAGGTCTCATGTTTTGCACCAACTATCTTGTGAGTGATTCAATCTGTTTTTACTGACACCAGTGGCTACTTTCTTTCTCCAACAGGCAAACTTCAGACACTTGATAATCTATTACGGCGACTCAAGGCTGGAAAACACAGGTACCACTAATTAGTATGGTGGACTCTTGGAAAATTGTCAATACTCTGATAGGGACCAAGCCCATGGTCTTCCATACACTCACCTGTGTTTTGCAAATAAAATATCTCTCCCACAGGATACAGTGTGTTATCCATTGATCTAATCCATATAATCAGCAAATGATGAGTAAAACTTCTGGTCCGTGTTACTGAATCTCTGTGATAACATCAGAAGTTCTGAGCTGATTTTTGTGAATTCAAAAAAAAACTCTTATTCGTGATGGGGATTAAAAACCATGGTCTTTTTTGCCATAGGACTGAATATACTTAGACTTTGTTTGAATGTCATCCCCTGCTTCAAAGTGTTATATTTTGTTTCTTTTTCAGAGTACTTATCTTCACCCAGATGACCCGCATGCTGGATGTCTTAGAGAAGTTTCTGAACTACCATGGTTATGTCTACCTAAGATTAGATGGCTCAACTAGAGTAGAACAGAGACAGGTATGTAGAATTGCTATTCAACATAATTATACAGTGGAACCTCAATATAATGATATTACAAACAACAGAAGAATTGAATAGAAAAATCTCTAATTTGAAACCCCTATATTTTGTAATAAGATTATTATATTAGGGTTTAGCTGAATATAGTTTGTTCTCATTGACCATATCTATATAATCAGCAAATGATGAGTATAACTTCTGGTCCGTGTTACTGAACCTCTGTGATAACATTAGAAGTTCTGAGCTGATTATTGTGAATCTTGTGCAAATTGCAATTATTTGTGGTGTATGTCATTTTGCAATTTTTTCCCCTTCTAGATTCTAATGGACAGGTTCAATGCAGACTCTCGGATCTTCTGCTTCATTCTCTCCACACGCAGCGGTGGTCTGGGTGTGAACCTGACTGGGGCGGATACTGTTGTGTTCTATGACAGTGACTGGAACCCCACTATGGACGCCCAGGCTCAGGATCGGTGCCATCGTATAGGACAGACAAGAGATGTGCACATTTACCGTCTCATTAGTGAACGAACCGTTGAAGAAAACATCCTTAAGAAGGCTAACCAGAAGAGAATGCTTGGTGATATTGCCATAGAGGGTGGGAACTTTACTACCGCATTCCTCAGAGAGGTAAGGTGCTAGGATATTATTAGTTATTAATCTATTAGTTCTGAGGAAAGCTAGCTGCTAAAAATATATATTAGCATATTTTGGATGTCCAAAGTTTGATCAACCAAGTATGATGCTTAATGAAATTGCCATTTTTGACTGAAATTTTGGTCTTTATCAGGCCACATAAGTAGTAGTTTTTTTGTTCACACTAACACTTCAGCAAAGTTTAAAATTTATCTTTGGTTGCTAGTATTCCAATGTCTGTTGGGGCTCCCATCCCCATTCAGATCATGACGCTCAGCTAGAGTAACTCCCTTTCACAAGCTGTCAGAACTTTGTCTATAATGGACAGTGGTTTGTCAGTCCCCAGACAGTGATACAGATTAACCTGTTTTTGAGAAAATGCAATCTTTATAACCAGGTTAAAATGAAAAAGGCTTGTAACCCCTAGAGAGATTCAAACCTAATAGGTACCATGACACCAAATAATAACATGCTTCTGTAAAAGAAAAGGAAATAAACCGTCTAGCATACACAGATTGGTGGTGTTATTGATAGCTTGTGTATCTTTCAGGCAAGTCTCAAAGAGTTATTCAACATTGAGGCTCCAGAAGGGCCTGAAGCACCAACCCCTGTCAAGCAACCTGAAGAGAAACCTGAAGAGGAAAACCAACAGAAGACTAAAACCACAGAAAGAGACCAGACTTCAGGTGGCCCAGAGCCCAAAGTCACTCAGAATCTATTTGAACAGGTAATGGAGAATGAATTATGATGAACTTGATTTGAGGCACTATTGCTATACATGGTGTTTGCAATAAGCCATGCATTTAGCATCTGTAGTCAGTCAGTGAGTTAGATACCACCATACCATAACATATCAGTGTAGTATAATAAGTATGCCAGAGATTGTAGATGTTGTTATTCATGAAGTGTATTGGATATAACAGGCCCTCCTAGATGCTGAGGATGAGACAGACGCCTGTGCGGCAACACGAGCCAAAGCCGAACAGGCAGCTGAGTTAGCAGAGTTTGATGAGGGGATCCCATATGCTGACGAAGCAGCAAGAGTGAGCATTCAACTACTCAAGTCAAACATTATACACAAATCCCTAAATGTCTAGTTTGCATCTTTCACTTTTTTGTGGGTTTCTAGATATCTAATATCCCATTTTTCCAACTAAAACAACATTATCTTTTTAGGACTCTCAAAGAGAAGATGAGTTCTCAAAGGTGGAGGAAGAACTTGTAGCTTTGGAAAGTCAGGTATGTTTCTCGGTTTGTGATTACTGTACCTGATTGTGTGTGCCATTACTGGTTGCCATGCTGGTATTCCAATGTCTGTTGGGGCTCCCCTCCCCAACCAGATCATGACACTCAGCTAGAAGAACTCCCTTTTACAAGCTGTCAGAACTTTGTCAATAATTGGCAGTGGTTTGACAGTCCCCAGACCGGGAAACAATCCATCTTACGAGTCAGTGCCCCAATGCTGTTTTACCAGGATTCTCAACATTTAATTCTCTTTCAGCTTACCTCAATTGAAAGGTTTGCTGTGCGCTACCTAGAAACCACTGGAGGATACATCACAGTGGAACAAATAAAGGAAGAGGTCAGTAGGGCTAGTCTACATTTGTTACTTTATGAGCAGCAATCGCTGGTATTCCCATGTCTGTTGGGGCTCACATCCCCATTCAGATCATGACGCTCAGCTAGAGTAACTCCCTTTTACAAGCTGTCAGAACTTTGTCTATAATGGACAGTGGTTTGTCAGTCCCCAGACAGGGATACAACTTCAGTATAACTTTCTAAACTTGCCGGAATTTACATTGTGACATCGTTAGATTATGGTCATTTTTAACCTTATTATTATTTTCGAAACTAGATAAAACTCGTTGTTGTTATTCGTAAATCCAATCCTTGCATTATGCAACTTTTCATGTAAAATGATGTAGCCAAGTCCATCAATAAAATGAATTGTTGAACAATTTTAATAGTAAACAGAATTGTTATGTAAGTGATAAAAAGAACTTAAGGGTCCCACTTGTCTTCTACTTCTGTTTGTTCTACTGTCCATGTCTTTTATGTCACTATTGCTTTCATCTCTGGTTGTAAATGTGTTTGAGTAGTATAGATAGTAAATGTGGAATCCTACTAATCTTCTAGCAACAAGTCGAGATTGCCAAGAAGGACTGGGAGATTGACCATCTTGTGGCCCTGAAGGAGCAAGAAGAAAAGCGTGCTGCAGAAGACGAAGATGAGATCTTGTTCACCTACAGCAGAGAGAACTCAACACAGGTTAAAAAATCAAAACCCAAATCACGATCCAATAGTAGATGTAGCTCAAAAAGCACTGAATCTAAAAAGTCTAAAGGGAAAAGCAGTAGTGCTGGTTCACAACAGAAGAAACCGTCTGTCCGGGACAGTCGCCCTTCTGAGCGCTCATCCAGGGCTAGTAGCCGTAGTAGTAGTTGTAGCAGCTCAGGAAGGATCAGGCGCAGGCCCAAGCCAAAGGACTTCCCCTGAAAAATTCCTAGATTTTTTTTTTCTAATTGTACAGCCACTGTTTGGAATAATTCTATTATCATTCAAAAAGCTTGATATAGATATATGACAAAATATAATTGAAACTCTGAGTCAATTATCACACTCGATTTGTTCAGATCGTCCTATGCACATAATGCCATATGGTTGGATGCATTAATGATATAGTAAACTCTAAGGTATTAGGTTGTTTGAACAATCACAGAAATGAAAAAAAAAATAAAATAAATTGTGAAAATGGAACAGGTTGTGTCTGGTGTACATTCTTTTCTTGACTGAATGATGGCTGGAGTAAGCTATTTCCTGGCTTACTCTGTCTCTCGTTCTTGGCACAGTATGCAGTAATCAGGGGCAAGGCTGTTGGTGTCCTCAGTGTTAATGTTGCTTGTGCAGGCCAGCATGTTTGCAAGTGTGCTGCCAATTAGTTATTTACCAAGACTAGAAACAGAAGCAGTATGCTATTGTATACTATCTAAACAAATATTTGATGTGACCTTAACAGATGACCGATACTATTAATCCTATGAAGCAACAGCTCTAGCATGATTCACACCTAGACTGTGATGTAAACTGCCAAACAACCGGTTGCTTTTCAGATTATTTGTATCAGTAGTCTGAGAGTTCTTTGTCATGTTCATTTGAAATTTGGGACTACTTTATCAAAACCAGGCTAGAAGTGTGGTGTGTGGCTTCAAATTCTAAAGTGTTTGTTGTGGACTGTTATAAGTTAGGACACCAGCACCTTGCATGCATGCTTGTGCCATTTCACTCAAGCAAAGAATGTGTGACAGATGCACTTTGGACCAAGCAACCAGCCCTGTTAGCCTTCCTGTGCTGTCTATTTGCAACTTGAAACCTTAATATGATAATATTCCTCGTAATCCTCTGTACCAAGAATCCTCTTAAGAATATTTACTTCACCTCTATTTACTTCACTTTTCTCTATTTGCCCCATTTGATGGAATTATAAGAATATGCAACATACCATTCAGTCATAGAAGTGTCAAATTATCTTCACTGAGGACTATTTTGAAAAAGGTGTGCACATCAGTGGACCACAAGCTTTAGGCCTGATAGTGACATCTAGTGTGTTAACTATAGCACTCAATTTACAGGTGTACATAAATGACATTACTGATGAGGAGATGAAGGTAAGAAGTCATTCACCTCACAAAAAGCTGTTTAAATTACCAAAAGCCAATCTTGGGGCATAGCCAGTGTAAAGCATCAGCATATGGCTTTATTCATTACAACTGTCGGTCGATAGCACAGCTTCAATTTATTAGAGAAGTGGGGTGACCCCCTGGGAATGGATTTGCTGTAATTCTAAATGGAGTTATTCTTTAACGCAAAAGCCTTTCCAACTGATGTATTTTTGTAGTTAGAGTCTGGGCTGTTTTGGGTGGTTTTTCACAGTTGCAATTTCCTAAAGAAGCAACTTGTGCACAATACACTGGTTCTTACACCAGCACGGGCGTAGCCAAGGGGGGTGGCCTAGGGCACCTCCCTTTTAGCAGTGAAAAATACAGTTAATGTATGAGACATCTAAAATACAGGAGAAAATGCCTTGAAAGTCCCTTTGGCGCCCCCGCCTGTTAAATATCCTGGCTATGCAGCTGACCAGTGTTGAGCCTGAATGTTGTGCTTATTTTGCCAGTTATGTAGGAGGAAAAATCAATTTTTCCTTCAGGAAGGAAACTTTTTTTAGAAGACACCCCACCACCTTGAATTTTCACACATCCTTGTGGGAATTTGTTTTCACAGGCCATTGCCCTTGTGCATCAAAAAGATGCAAAATCTTGTGACTTTTCTTTATCTTCTGGTTTTGTGTATGGCTGGAAACCGATAATCACCCTGTATTTATGATTCCTTGGTGCCTGTCCAGCAGATGCAGTAAACTTTGAAACTAGGCTATTCACTTCTGTTGTTTTTCCCAGATTTGGACTCCGCCTACACCACCCCGGGATGACATGGATGATGTATACATTGATCCAACTGTGGTCCACCTGTACCAGACCACACCCTATGACGAGAACCACTTGCCAGCCTTGCATACAACAAGGTGAGGTTTTTATTGGGGCTAATTAAGTTGACTTTTCGATCACCACTGTACCTCACTCAAGCTCTAGTTCACCTAAAACTGGTAGTCAACTCTGCCAAATTTACCTATTCAAGGTTAGTGCCTCCTAATTGGTATTTTTATTTTTTCCAAAATCATATGAGTCTTGTTAACCAGAGGCCACCAAAATCTTGTGAAAAGAAATACAACTTCATCAAAGTTGTTTTTACTTGAAAATTTCACAAGAGTTGTCAGATTTTTACTTTAAAACATTCCACGGGCCCGTTTCTCAAAACTCCTGGTAATTTACGGGCCTCAAAACTTATCGGGAGACTTGCTAGGTTTGCATTTCCAGCGAAAGAAGTTAAGATATTATAGCTAAAACATCCAAAAACATGAGCAACATGAAGTGAAATATTGCAGTGTGACTGTTTACAATTCTCGCGAGCAGCATGTCAAACTGATTGACAGCTAGCTCTCAAGAGAATTGATTTGATTGGTTGTGGGGTGAGATGGTCGCCTCTGATTGGTGCAGGTTTCCTGGGACGACGTAAATCGGCAGGAAAACCATACCGAGGAAGTTTACGTGAAGAATGCCACTGCAAAACATTGTACAATAATATGTAGCAGGAATATTTTGATGTTTTCTTTTAACAACTGCGAAAAGGTTTTGTTTCATCCGTTTGAAGTGTGACAACATTGTTTGCGTATGCCAAAACAAGCGTGCGCAGCATGCTTTCTTGTATGCGTAGGTGAGAATGCGCACCAGCAATAGTAGGCACCAACCTTAGCCTGAGAGAAGTCGAATTAAAGACAAATATTTGGCAGGGTTGACTACCTGTTTTGGTGATCTATATTTATACTCTGGTGAACAAACACCACTATTTGTGTATTTTGATTGATTAAGTCAGTAATTTTGTATTTTACAAACGACTTTAAATGTTTTCTTTACAAATGTGCAGCTATGGCATAAGTATTATTCAGATTTGATAGTCCAGGTTTGTATTGATGTGCGAGTAAATAAAAGTGTGTATGCCCAGGAAAAACAGGTTAAAAAAGCTATCAGCTGGTGCTTCCCAAGGGCTGTGGTATGGGTACTGCCGTTTTAAGTTGCTATATACTTGTCCAGTCCAGTGAACATATATATTTGTTACTATCATCTCTCCTCGAACTAGACGGTATTACAGTAGCAAGAGGATGGTTCACAGAACTGTCACATTCTTCAGAGACCACCTTCAGGGGGCTGCAAAGTAAGTTGGCTTTCACATTGAACTAAAAAGTAGGGTGTACTTTTATATCATCTCTCAATGCTGGTATGGTGTGATTGCTCTCTTCACAACTGCTTTATTTTGCCATTTGGGCTCTTATTGATGTTTTGGTTCATGGCGGGGGGGGGGGGGGTTAATTTGAAAGTGGACATTTATTTCATACTTTAGCCTTTAGAGGGGGTACCAATTTGAAAGAAGAGTGCTCATGTGCACATTTGCAGTAAATAGAGATGATCATTTTTGTCAATTCATGACTGGTTCAAAGAGGAACTGAGGGAAAGAATATATCCTCTAAAACTTCACCGTATATTTCCTAGGAAAGAATTGACATGCATTGTTTTTAACAGGGATAAAATCCACAGACCTGCATCAGTTTTTGACAGAGTTGGATTTGAGTCATTTGGCCGCCGACGCAGAGATTCTTTTACTAAAAGAACAAAGTTGAAGTTGATGAAACAACCTTCAATGCAGACAATAATGAAACAGCCTGATTCCTCTCAGGTATTGTGTTGACTACTGTGTTCATAGGGAAATCCAATCAATGAACGTATAGGTGCAGGAGCACAGGGAAATCCAATCAATGTACGTATAGGTGCAGGAGCACAGGGAAATCCAATCAATGTAGGTATAGGTGCAGGAGCACCTATCTTTTCTTCCAAGCATAATTTTGACCTCGATACAACGATATTACTGATTCTGTCTATCAACAAAGAGAAAAAAACGCAAGACACCGCACACGTAAAGTACAGTTAATCGATTATCTTGAATTAAGAGAGTAACTGTACAGTCTTACACAGAGTACAGTTACAGTATTATTATTTTGTAAAAGTTCATAATAAACCCGACCTTGCTGCAATGATATTTTTAATGGATTTTCCTTTATATCGTAAAATCGAGAACCTCTTTTTAATGATACCTCGGTTTTTCAATACATTTTCTTTCTCCCGAGCCACATCGTAAAATCCAGGTTCCACTGTGTATGGCATTTCTTTGAAAGGAAATTTGAGTTAAAGTATCTTGTTTCTTAAATCAACTGATAGAAGCATTCGTTGAGTCTAGAGGTGGCCCGCCTCTCTGGTTGAAAGTCTCGAAATGATTAATTGAATTACTTGGTTCCGCTTATTATTTATCTATATTTCCATTTAACACATGAAAACAATGGAACCTGGATCAATTTAGTCTGAATTATTTTCATTCTGTAACTCACAATGTTTTAATAATTTTCACAGGGCACTGGAGTACCAGAATGGCTTGTACATGAGGACTGGTCACTACTTCAGGTGAGTTTTATCTAAGCATACAGTATGTAATATATATCTATCAAATGACAATTTTTCTTTAGTTTGAGCTTATATATATCTTTTATGGGGCAATTCATCCACCTCTTTCCTTCAGGTTTACTGATAATCGTGTTTATTGCTTTCCCAGGCTGTGAATTCACTTCAGGAACTCCCAGTTGATCTTACTGTAGGAGTACCTAGCCAAACACCAAACTGGGATATTGTTTGTGATATTGTAAATCTTACAAGCAGGACCTACCGATCACCAAGACAGGTGAGTGAAAAATATCATGCAGCTTGACGATGCACAGTAATACAGACCTGTAATAAGTTTAAAAAATTCAGATCACAGGTTTTAACTTGTGAAAAAAGAATGAAAAGAATATATATATAATAAATATATATACAATCATCTGCCAACCCAAACTATCAACTCTAAATAAACGCAATGAACTCGTGTCCTCGTGCCGCCACAGAAACAAAGCCCTGCTACGAAACAATTAGAACTGTTAATCCCGTCACCGTTAAATTTTCGCGCTATCAATTTTTCACACGTTCCGCCCTGCATATTTATGTAACTCGCTATTGTTCCTCTTGCCGCCTTAGCTAAAACTCACAGTCTATTATTATGTAAATTTCAATGTTAATAGTATATATACGATGGTAGGAATATTCTCATTAAATCCCCTGATGAGTGGGCAACCACGAAACAGACCTGTAGGGAAACCTATGTAGTTTGTATTTTTCTCAAACCAACACTATACACCGCTCTACTTTCAAGTATTGAGCACTTTCTATGAAAGCCTTCAACCATCATTTTATATATATATATACCGTACCGTAAGGTTGTTCCACTCCTCAGTTAAACCTTTTTACAACTGTAACACTGACGTACGTCTACGAAATTATGTATGGTTTCGTGAGATGCAAAATTTAACATATAATATGGCCGTTACAAACTGCGCGCGTTATAAGATTGTCAAGCGCGCGCTACATTACCTGTTCTAGAATCGTTAAATTAAGAACATATTTGCGCCTGTGCCTACATATCGAGACAAGCTCGTTTCTCCTATTCGGTGTTGCCATATTTGGTTTAGTTATGATATGACATGACATGACATGACATGATATATATATATCATGTCATATGTCATGTCATATATATATATGTATATATATATATATAAACTTGATTGAAAATTCCCGTCAGCCAACAGCCAGTCTATCTAAAAGGATCCAAGATACCAGGGCTCAGTAGCGAAAATATAAATATACCAGTGTGAAGAAAGATGCTACGATTCCCAACTTTTAGACATATTAAAAATTTACTAAACGTTTCGGCCCTTCGGCCTTCTTCAGTATAAAATAATTTTTTTTTTTTTTTAGTAAATAATTGCATCATCCAGTATGCTTCTCTATTGAGAAGAACACTGTCTAGACCAATCAGATCCTGCCTAGCTATTGTTTCAATTACAATGAATTTTTTTAGTAAATAATTGCTTCTTTTTTTTTAGTAAATAATTGCTATATATATATATATATATATATATATATATATATATATATATATATATATATATATATATATATTACCAATGATTTGACTATGCGTAAGACATTATTGGTAAAATTTCATCCGTAAGTGATTTGGAATTAGCCATGCTGTTGATGCTTACAGTACTGTTGATGTTTTGTTTGTGTTTGTTGACTTTGTTTGTTTGCCTCAGTGTCGTGACCGCTACATCAACATGATCATGCCAAGAGAAGAGGGAAAGGTACCAATGGTGAGTAACATTTTCATCTTTGCCATTTCTTATTTAAACTGTATCTAAGAGTAATTTGGTCTGTTTGCAATGTTTTTTTTTTTTCAATTTGTCCTTTATTTATATATTGGGCTATGTGCCTGACAGTTGGGAAAGGTCCTCAATGGACTAAATTCCCTACAGTTTTCAGTTTATTCAAATAAACCAGCAAATTGTTAGCCTAGTGAGTTCAAAGTATCCTACATTTGTTTAGAAATAATTGAATTGAGGCTTGTTGTTGAAATTGAATGTTTTTGCTTGCTTATATTCACCATATACTGTTTTTTTAGTGAATTTTATCTGCTACAATAACATTCTGGAAAGCTGTTTATAGTGCATACACAAGCAAGAAAAAAATTCAAATTCGTCAACAAAGCTCAATTCAGATTCGCTTACCCTTTCTAAACAAATATAGAATACTTTGAACTCATAAGGTTGACAATTTACCATGATGTTTAAGCAAATTGAGAACTGAACAACAGTGTGTTTCTGGTATATTTCTGTTTAGACAAAATAGCAGGGTTTTTTTTTTTTTCGGGCTGTTTAATTTGTCCTTTATAGAAAATTGTCTCTTGTTGGCTGCTTTGTAATTTTCAAACTAAGTTTGGTTTAAATGCTGTGACTGCAGCCAATTGATGAATCCCTGAAGAAAATAAAGACCAAAATGAAGGCCTTTCAAGCCCCACATCAGATGTCTAATAAGGTTTGTAGGGGTGATTTCTATCTAACCCTATCCTCCCTGGAAAATAATGTTAATTTCTCATTTAAGGCCCTACCAGTCTTTCCAGATATATGTTACAGGGTTCAATTTTTGCACTCAATCACTTAAGTAAAGCCCTGTGCAAACTGCGCCAGCGCTGGCCAGCATTGCTGGGGAATTCTTGCTCGACTGACCACAAGACAAAGGAAATGTCAGAAAGTCCATTTCCCATTTTGACATTTCCTTTGTCCTAAACTCTGTCAAGCAAAAATGCTGCACACTAAAATAACTAAAAGGACTAAAATGATGTCCGGTTAGCTAGCAAATGAAAAAAAAAAAAACTGTAACTTCACTGGTTTTATAAAAAAGGCTCTTAGTTCCAATTTGAACACAGAAAGCTATCAACATTTTTATTGAAACCTGACTTTTGTGCATCTCCATTGTTTCATCTTATTGATTAGTTTCTGTAAGGAGTTTAATATCTGTTGATTCTGGCAGCCCAAGCATGGCAAGACGTTCAAGACTTACTCCCTTCTAGCTCAAGATGCTGGTCGAGCTCCCACGCAACTGCACAACACGCTCTTTGAACTTGTAAAGAAAACAGCCAGCAAGCGCAAGCCTACAATGAAGCAAATGTGAGAATGTTTTGAGTTAGTGGGCGACAGAGAAGAATAACCAAAACACATAGGATGACAACTTTGTTTCAAGTTTCCCACTTAGCATTAACACTCTTTATTTGACCGTTGAATAGTGCAATTGAAGTTTGCAGCATGGATGCCCCTGGTCATTTCATTATAATTATAAAGAAAACTGCATGCAAGAGGGTATTAGCCCCCCCCCCCCCCCCCCACCCACCCCCATCCCTGGTCCCTAAAGGAATTATGGCACTGGTTTAAAGCCTCAGGCTCTTAGCCAGATTTTACACATTTTAATCAAAATATATATCTCCCTCAGCAAACATAAGCAGCTTGCTCCAGAAAATGATCTGTGCTCTTCCATGTGTTAAATCCTATTATTACTTTTTTAACCCTGCTATCCTCAGGTTGACCGACCCGCATACTAAGAACTCTAAGCACACCTCTGTGTTGGTAGCAAGGTAGGTAACACTATTTCTTACTGCCCTTTTGAATTCTTTGGTTTAATTCTATTCATCTGTGAAATGTGTTTTGTAGTGGCATATCTGAAGAGAAAACCATGAATCCAGTACAGCTGGCTACCATCAAAGCAGAGAGAATTGCCAGAGAGAAGGCGGCTCAGGCTGCTGCGGTAAGCTCTTGACTTAGTGGTAGAGTTTAATTCATCATGTCTTTCATTTATGGTGCTTTTTTTTTCTTCAGCTTCAGCAACAACAAGCTCAACAACAGCAGCAGCAGCAACAACAACAACAACAACCTGCTACCCAACCGCAGCACACGACACTACAAGCAGGTGCTCAGCCTGCCCCAAATCAGGGCTCAACTGGACAGGGTGCAGCACCCCAGGTGCACTTTACACAGAAGGCTGGCACCCAGCTCACTGCACAGAAGCTAACTGCAGTCTCTACACAGCTCACTTCCGTCGTCTCAGTATGTTGCATCCGCTGTTTGATTTTAAAGATGGATGATGATACATAATTTTTCAAAAGAAAAAGTCCCTGGAGAAAATCTTTGTCTGTCCGTTTAGCTATCGCTTTAATACTGTAGACTTTGTAATCATTCAGATGCTTAGCTGTGCTTTCAAATTTTTGTAACTTGTGTTTTTTGTTATTAAATCTGTAATAAAGATTGATCTGTTTGAGCTCATTTTAATATTCCTGTTTGTTGTAATTGCTGGGATGTTTTTTTTTCTATAGGGAGCACCTTTGCAGAAGTCTACAAACCTCCAGGGTGCATCTGTATCTACCGCTGGACTCCTGGCAAAAGGTCAGTATGTATGGACTGAAAACTGATTGTGCTCCTGCTGGTGTGAGAATCAGAGGAGTTGGTGTTGCCAGCAGATGAAGTATTGAAGGCTCAAGTGAGATTTTAAAAGTTATGCTGTATTCAATGAACCTCAATTTTATCCCTTTATTGAAGGGGTGGGGGCCATGGGTTGCAATGGCAACCTCTTCTTGTCTCACAGATGACTCCTTGCAAAACGGTCATAGATAACAAAGTAGTTTTTGTTTGAAATCAATATTCAACAATTTGTTTAGACAAAGTATCCTATATCCTCTTGACCAAATACTTCAATGACTTTAGCCGGGTTATCGTTAGTTATGTGGTCTTTGACATGCCCTTGCCTAAATACATGTAATCAGCTTTGGGAAGACACTTGAAATTGGTGAGAATGCTGTAATTTTAGCATCTACCTTGTTTTGTCTGTTTCTTGGTACTTTTTATTAAGTGTTAACTTCTGCCCTTTTGTCTGAGTGTCTTAATGTTATCTTGTTATTTGTTTTGTCTAAGTGCCTTGGGATTCTTAACTTCTACCTTGTTTTGTCTAGGTGGCTTAGTGCTAAGTGGATCTTCCATGCCAGGTGGGACGGGGACAAGTATAATCATCAATACGCCGACAGGGGCTGCGGCTGGTCTGAACTCCACACCATCTTCCTCATTTGCTAGCATCAACAAAAGGATGCAGAGCCAGGTGGTCGCCTCAGTTGGTCAGATGCAAACAGTAGCTACCAATGTACAGAGGGTGAGTCCACAATGAACACCAAGTGAATTTCACACTATAATGCTCAGGGGGTGGATCCAGGATTATCAAACATTTAATCTACATTTCTTCTAAAACGTTTATCCGACGGACCCGTTCCATCTTTCACTGTTTTTTTGCCCAACGGAGCGTGTAAAATTTAAAAGATCCAAAAAAATTTGAGTAAACTTCTGAAGTGGTTGAGTGCGCCAAGGGCCAACTTGGAAAAGAAAGAAAATTGAAAAATCTTTAAAACAATTGCTGGTCTATATTTTCCAGCAACGTTGTCAATGATTGCAGCACCAGCTTAGCTGGCGAGTTGCAAAGAAATGCGCAAGTTGTTTTTCCAAATGGTCTATTGTTTCTTCTATTTTAGAGTTTGCCTGGGACAGTAGCGAGCACTGGCCGTGCACGTACCCTGCAAGCCCCTACCACGTCAGTCACCCTCACCAGCGGTCAGCCGCAGACCTCCACCCAGCAAGTGATGACCACTGCCCTTGCCTCAGTCTCGTCTGCTGCCCTTGTGGCACAGGTAAGCCGTAGAATGGTATAGTCACACAGCTAGGACATCAGGGAAGAAAAGCTGAATCATGCCAGAATCCCCAAATTTAAGCCAACATACAAAGGAGTAAGCACATGGGGGCCTGGATATCAAAGTAGACCCCCTATAAAGAAGACCCCAGGAAGTGCATGTTTTTCTTTGCTTATTGTCTTGACACGTCTTTCTTGTCTTTCCAGATAGCACGGCAGTCCACCACTACAAGTGTGGCTTCAGCAGCAGGTAAAAGATATTTCTATAGCAGCACTTCAGAAGCAAATACGCCTATGTTTACTTTGAGAATGTCAAATGAAATGTTGATATCTGGATAAATCTATAGTAAAGGCTTGTTGATAAAACCATTGCTAGAGCTATCCCCAATATTACTGTGCGTGCTTATTTAGCGGGTTACAAAAGTCATATTAAAATTTCATTCAGTTTGATCATCCTAAAGCCGCATTGCCCCCAGTTCACTTCCGGAGGTCCGACGGAAACCTCAACCGTTAAAAGACAAAATAATCTATGAGAATCCGAGATATTTAACATGCCATCCGCTCTAAATTATCAATCACATCCTCGAAGAAACTTACAATATATACTATATAATATACACACTGCTTTCAATATTTTGAAATGTTTTTTTGGGTTTTCCGTTAAAAATCATCGAAGATTGTAACGTAATCGACCGGAAGTAAACTGGTGACAATGCGGCTTTAATTGTGAGGGTGTACTTTAATGTCGTTTAATGACACGTATTGTTCATTTTGCAGGTCATAACCTGTCTGTGGGGCAACATCATCTGGTGGCTCAAGCAAAGAACCTGACCCCACAACAGCTAGCCATTCTCAGACAGCAGCCAGCACAACAGGCGCAGCTTAAGCGAATCCTGCAACAGCAGCAGCTGAAACAATTACAGATGCAGCGACAACAGCAACAGCAGCAACAAGGTAGACAGGCTGCTGCTGCTGCCGCCAACAAGGCACCCATGCCGACTGTCTCTGGAGCAGCTGTAGCTGGGAATACAGTGCAGCAGAAGCAGCAGTTATTGCAGCAGCAACATCCCAAGTTACTACAACAGAAAGTGTCTCAGCAGCCACTTACCCAACAGCAGCTGCAGCAGATACTCCGGCAGAAGCAGCTCACACCACAACAGCAGCTCCAGATCCAACGCCTGCAGATGTACAACCAACAAATGCAGAAGCAAAAGCAACAACAACAGCAACAACAACAACAACAGCAGGGTGGTGCTGGCGGTTCGCCAGTGGCATCTGTAGCAGCTGCAGCTCAAAGAGTCCCCTCGCCATCTACCTCACAAGTGGTCACCTCGCAGACGCCCATCAGTCAGCAGGGAGGTGTCACCCTCATGGTGACCCAGCAGCACAAGCAGGTACTTGCTCCGACACAGGTACAGCAACAGCAGCCGTCAGGTGCTTCAGCGCCTACAGGGTCACCAACAGTGGCTGCTGCAACTGTGACACAGACGTCTGGGCAAGGCTTCCCACCTGGAACCCAACAGCAGCAGCAACAACAACAGCAACAACAACAGCAACAACAACAACAGTCACAATCACACCAGTCACCCTACACAATGAGACTGAGAAACCCTCCCAAGCACTGAGTGGGATTAGACGTGTGTGCGTGTATTTCGATAGTGTGTTGGGCCATGATTTTTGTAGGCGAGCGACGAGTGAAGTCTAGATATTTTCCTTTTCCATGCATTTTAAACGGTCATATTATTTGTGCACCTCGTGGTTGTATTTTTGCTATCGCGACTTTTTTGCTCTGTAAAATTTTGCAAATGTAAATATTTTATGTTAGTGGTTTACCACCATTGTTCGTTTCGAGCCAACCTATTCAGGGGACATTTATCAATGTGTTTGTGCCGCAATCAAGCGACATGTATCATTATTGTAAACTTTACTATTTAGTTGGATTAAAAATGTTCCTACACTTCTCAAGTCCAACTTGAACCATTTTAGTATGTCGTAGCCACGTGTAGCCGACGGATAGCAAACACAAACAGGCTATAAGGTGTGGGGATTCACTCTGACCTGTCGGCGAAGTCGGGCGAAGGTGAGATACCGTAGGCCAAGTCATTCCTGGCTTCCTTATAAGGAGGGGGAAGGGGGAGGGGGGGGGGGGGCGCCAAGAAGGGTTGACAGTCGAACTGAAGGTGACAATGGGATAACGTGTACTTTTTTTATTGACTCGTTTACATAATCCCCAGGAAATCAATCGCCAATGCAAATTGGTTTGCATAGCGCCAGTAATGAGGCGCCTATTTCTCCTCAAACCCTTATCACCTTGTATTTTTGAGATAATTCCTTCTAAAAGTACTCTCCTTTCTTTTGCCATTTACTCTGGTGGCATCCTCACCCTGAAAAGTGTTGACAATTTTGGACTTAAAAAGCGGTAGCAGTTGTTACAATTTATAGAAAATAGCATCATTAACAACTTTTTTTTTCTGCGCTTCCCCCTCCTCTCCAATTTAAAATGTTGGGAGGTGGACCGTCACAATCATCCTAGATTCCGTCACCTTATAGAGGTGAAGTTGCAAAAAAAAAACTTGACATAAAGAAAACATACACAAACGGCAATTGATTGTGACGGTCCGTCATTATACCAATAATATATAGATTTAGGCATTGCCTAAAAGCGGAGCTCCAAACGACCACATCTTTGCTAATTTTCGCCTAGTAATAAATATTATATTTCTGTTTTTGACGACTTCAACGATCAGATCACTCGACCAACCTAGTTATGCCGCCTTCCCCCCACATCTGCATGACACACAACTAGTTTAGTTGTCATACGATGTTCCGGTGTCAGGGTAGTTTTAATTTTTTGACGTCTCATTGCAACCCACTTGAAACATACATCACACCTACCAAGTTTTGTTGTCACACGATGTTTCTTTAATAAAGTATATTTTTTATGACGTTAGCATATTTTTTAATCTAGTGACGTCACAATCACCTGACCATATTGTTGCACCCCCCATAACATCTTCATGACACATACGAAGATTGGTTGTTATATGATGTTTTGTTTATGCGATATGGATATTTTTGTTCTTAGTGAAATCGTAATAATCTTGCTTTTAGTGACTTCTCAAATCACCTGACCATATTTTTTTACCCCCCCTTGACACAAACATGACACCTGCCAAGTTTGGTTGTGAAACAATATTTCTTTCAAGAGATCTGAATGTTTTTGCTTTTTATTACGTTTTTTGCTTTAAGTGACGTCATACCACACGTGACCATATTGTTGCATCCCCCTTGACACCTACATAACACCTACCGAGTTTGGTTGCCATATGATGTTTCCTTCGTGAAATATAAATATTTTTGTTTTGATGACGTCAGCAATTTTTGCTTCTAGTGACGTCATCGTTGACGTCACAAATCATGTGACCACATATTTGCACCTCCCTTGACACATACATGACACCTGCCAAGTTTGGTTGTCATACGATGCTTTTAAACACCAAGGCGCGGTATAAAATGTCCTAAGCCCCGCCCCCCATTTTTTAAATGGAGGAAAGTCCAACATGGCGGCCATTACCGTTACGAGCCCAGCCAATAAAAAACGCCCCCAAATCTAATGATTTCATATCCAACGGATAAATAATTTCCCAAATGAAAGAAAAGATATGTTTGATTTGTACTTCAAGCCTTTCTTGGCAGCGAGAAATGCATATTTGTCTTAGAATTCGTACATTTACGGCGCGATTTCAAATCTCCCGCCTTTCTCTTCGACGCCATTTTTGGTATGTTTTACCTTCCCGACTCTCCTAGGGAAGGATTTGCTGAGCTTGGGCCCGTATTGACCACAGTCATTGCTAAGCAGTCTATCCTAAGGGATTATGCGTGCAATGGGGTAAAAACAGAGCTAAATTTTGCCATTCTTAGCGTGTTTAGAACTGTTTCGTGGAGCGATTTTGCCTCATTTCTTCGCACTTTTCTTGGCCGGTAGCATGATTCGTATTTCAATCAGACATTCGGGGAAATATGAAGAGCATTGTACTCTGGAAAGAAACCCCTAAAATGGGGAGAAGAGGAAAGGAAGACAGGAAGAAAAAAGACATTGCAGAAAATTGTGTTTTTGTAAGTTCTGTACTGAAAAAATAGCACACAACAAAGCAGGACATTAGAACTAAACATAAGCAGCAAACATCAGGTATAAAGTCAAGATACATCATAAATATATTTTATTATTCATAAGTCTCTTTACAGCTGTAGTGTAAGAGGACACTTTAGTAAAACTATTCTAGTGAAACCATTATTTCTACTTTCTTGTTGCTGCAACAGGTGTGAAACAAAAATGCAAAGTGTGCCTATCTGCTGTTGTACATCTGTTCAAGAATTAACCAAAAATCCATAAGGTGTTTTGACATTTACCTGAGCAGGAAGAAAATTTGGTGTGGTGGGCAGGTCAGGGGATGTTGAACCCCCAGTTGACTTCTACTTTGACAGAAAGTCAATTTGTCTTTTTTATCTTTTTACCAAATTTAATAGTTGATCAATACATGTTTACCATAATCAGGCTTCGGCAACTGACCCCAGTTTCATAAGATATTTCAGCGGTGGTGAGTGTGCAAGTGAAACTCTGATATTACATTATCTAGGGTGGTGATAACCTTGGGTCCTTTCTCTGGTGCCATCCTGCTGTTAGTACCAGACTTCTTGATCCAGAACATAAAGAAAGGCTAAGGAAATTTGTCAACTTACCCTCACCCTGTCTGTCATTTATAAGTATACTAAACAGAGTACTAGGTACATCTCTTT
Source organism: Nematostella vectensis (assembly GCF_932526225.1). NCBI lineage: Eukaryota > Metazoa > Cnidaria > Anthozoa > Actiniaria > Edwardsiidae > Nematostella > Nematostella vectensis. Next base: position 14,255,037 of record NC_064037.1, on the reverse strand, counting down.
GAATAGGGAGTATAGTGCAGTCAATTTGATTTCTAGGAGAGCACTTTGTCATTAGACCTTTGTGCCCTCGTGCTAATTTATCAGATGCAGGGTTAAAAGTAGGGCTTAAGTACCATCCCAATAAAATGCAACACTTACTATTTGAAAACATTGAACATCGAATTTAGATTGAAGGTAATCCAGGGCTAGGCCGTTAAGAGATTTGTACACCATAGTAGCCATATGTGCCTTGCGTCGATCAACCAGCTTCGACCAGCCTAGGCTCCCGATGAGCGGGTGAGCGTCGGCATCGAAACTGGAAAAAGTCAGAATTCGCGCGGCACGGTTTTGGAGCTTCTGGAGTTTTGTGGCAAGGGTACTATTACAATTTCCCCATACTACATCGCAGTAATCAAAATGGGGTTGAACAATTGCGTTAAAAGCGTACGTTAGTGTTTCGATTGGAACAAATGGGCGACATCTCTTGATTGCGCCGATTCCAGAAGCAATTTTTTTGGAAATATTAGTAACGTGCGCGTTCCAGGAGAGGTGTTGATCGATGCAGACTCCTAGAGATTTTGTATTAGGGACTTCCTTAATTAGGGAATTATCGAGAACTAAACGAGGAGAGTTCTCAAAGGTACTTAGTCTTTGGCGCAAGCCGACCAGCATGAATTCAGTTTTAGATTTATTACGGGTCAGTTTGTTGGCTTTAAGCCAATCACTGACGTTAGCGAGATCTTGATTCAAATTTGATTCCATGCTCCCCACATTATTACTGGCATACGTCAGATGAGTATCGTCAGCATACATGTGTGGGTAAGAATTAACAAGACAGTTAGGGAGATCATTGATGTAAAGCAAAAATAGTAATGGTCCCAAAATGGTCCCCTTGGGAATACCACAAGTAAGAAATTTGGGACCCGAGAGAGAATTATTCACAGAGCACCTTTGAGTACGATTAAGTAAGTAGGATTTGAACCATTCGTGTGCAATACCTGAGATCCCCTAGAAATTTAATTTGGACAAAAGAATGCCGTGATCTACGGTATCAAAGGCTTTTTTAAGATCTAAAAAGACCACTGCGTTTACATTCCCTTTGTCAATGTCTAAGTTAGTTGGAGCCATAATTAAGTCTATCTTTCTACTTTTTGGATCAGAATGCACCTGCATAGTATTTTGTTTTTCTATGATGACTACAAATAAATACTGTATATGTCTATGTATCTGCTCTTTCTTGAGGAATATATCTTGTTGATTATCCAGATGTCACCATGACTTGCTTCTCGGGTATAGCTAGGATGAAATCATATAATTAATTAGAAATTATATAATAGATTCAACATGCAAGTTTGGCCCCCAGTTCATCCAGACAGAGATTTACTAAACTGTTTAGTTAACATTACTAGAATACAAATAATGGACTGATCCCAACAATAAAAAAAAACACTACCATTTATTACATATTTATACTTAAATTCCAACTTATAGTAGCTTGTAAATAGAATTAAAACTTCACACACCACAAAACAATCTTGTCCGAGCTGGAGGCGATGTAAAAATAAAAACAAACAAGAGGAAAGCAAGATTTGATCTACAAACAGCATCTTTTCTAATAAAAGGCCTGCATTACTTCTATCGGCAGTAATGTGGACAAAGTCAATATGCATTTTCTAGCAAAACAGAGTTTCCGCGCCACTTTAAGTACCTATAAGCTTATGATGACTAATTTAAATCCTGTTTTCTGAGTTTTAAAGCTATGAAAAGTAAAGTTTAGATATAAAAAAACTCACCTTTTGTCGAACCAGATTGAAGTTGGTTCCTTTAATTCGCAGTTCCTTTTTTTGTCTGTTTCCTTATTCGCTCAGTTCCTTATTCAAATCCGGGGGGGGGGGGGGGGGGTACTTACATGATACCTTTTAATTCGAGTTGAAACAGTATTTAGGCATAACAGTTTATTCAGAACAAGTCTAACAGCATTTTCGTCGGGTAAATTTGGATGCTTTAACGTGCCCGCTGCCAAGCGGAGCTGTGAACATGAGACTCTCAAAGTAAATAAGCGTAAATGAAATACAGAGCTGTAAAAGTCTTGTTTACATTCTTATGAACATTCGTGATTTCTTGCTTGATGTCCCCTCCCTAAAATGTTTGAACAGAGGAAGCCTGGGCCTTCAAAGCCCGCGATTTTTCGTGGGACTTTGCCGTCCTATAAAAACAACAAGCAGAACGTTGTTTAGTTGACGTTTTCGAGTCAGTCCCTTCGTTCCTTTTTCAGTTTTAGCCTGACATTAGAACTAGGCTGTATGCTTAGAAATGTTCTTCGAGTAATAGGAGATATAGCTATGGGTAAGAAGAAAGGTGGATTTTACGCCGTCAGAGTTGGGAGACAGACCGGAGTATTCGACACATGGTAGGTTGTCATCGGACATTTGTTCAATCACTTTTACATTTTAAGCTTCTTTTAGCAAATAGTAAATAGCTTAACTTGTTGATGAAAGGGAGGAATGCAAGAGCTATGTCAGTGGATATGCTGGAGCAAAGTTCAAGAAGTTTGGAAGCAATAAGGAAGCTCTTGATTTCGTAAATGGTGGATCGAGCTCTTCGCCTTTCGCCACATCATCTTTATCTTCTTCTCATGGCTCGGTGAGTTTGAATTGTGTTATAAGACACAGACGACCAAGGTAAGATGATGCACCAATTTAAATGTCCAGAGTCGTAGCAGGCCAAGTAAGATGGGGGGAGGGGCACAAATACAGGAACATTAAGAAAATATTGGGGGGGGGGGGGGCACAGCCACGCCCCCAGTGCCCCACCCCCTGCTTGCTAGAGCCCTGATGTCAAATTTGCCGACAATGTAAAATTTCAATGCAAATGCTTTGGGCATGTGAAACACAAATAAAGTATTTGCAGTTGTGGTGGGTGGGCTTAGGGGATTTGGGAAAGGGCTCAAGTTTTAGTAAGCTACCTCCTAATATGACCCTTACATGTTTTTCTCTTTAGAGTGGTTCTTCAGGCTATGTGCAGCCCTGTCCTACAAAGCGCCATCACTCTGAAACAACCAGCTCTTTTGGGCATAGTGGTACTAAGCGCTTTAAATCCACACAATACCTGGACACAGTACCTGCTAGTGTGGGCTGCACCACATCAAGTGAAAGAGACCGACCTGTGGTTTACACCGATGGCTGCTGTACCCGGAATGGATTCAGTGGAGCTAAAGCTGGAGTAGGAGTGTACTGGGGCCCTAATCATAAGAGGTCAGTTTGAGGGGAATAGAGGGGTTCCAAGTAGAGAACATTCAAAATATGCCAAAAATATACTGAAAAATGGTTTCTAAAGTCAGACTTTAAGAGATGCTGCGTTTGTTTATAATAATTATGCATTATTTGAGGCCTACAGCCAAAAGAGTTCTAGAGTGCAACAACACTTGCTAGACACAACTCAAACTAAACACCAGAATCAGAATGTGTAAAGATTTTGATGAATTATACTAAATGTATCATGTTTGGTGTAATTTTCTTAAATAGACTCTAATAATTTATGGAGAGGCATTTATAGAAGGAAAGCTAGCGTGTTGTAACCTTGGTTAAACTATTAGGAATTATGATCAAATGTACCATGGTACCATAGCCTCTAGACTTTTCTTGTCCAGTGATGCTCAGCCAAAATGCCCGACAAGCGAATCGAGGAGGCCCTGGGCAGGCGAGTAGCTTTTTTCAGTTCTAGAAATACAGATTTTGTATTCTCGGCTGATTGGTCAACGAGATCGTCATAGTAACGCAAATCCTTATTTGGTCAATATACCCACATTTGGGATTAGCTTGAAAAACCACTGGACAAGAAAAGTCTGGGGCTCTGGTACCCAGGGTAGATAAAAATGAGACTACAACTAAGAATTACCTGGATCATTCTAATTTTTTTTTCACTAATTTTATGAAAGTGCTTCTTTATGTCTCTCTAAGAAACATCAGTGAGCGGTTGCCGGGTAGACAAACAAACCAGAGGGCTGAAATTGTGGTAAGTTATATAATCACTATAAAATCAAAACCCAGAATTAGGAAACAAAGAATTCAGAAATCAGCCCTTGGTGGCATTTCTGCCTTACCCTGGTTCCAGAGCTTCGAGAGACTTCGAGAGGCCAGAACCTCGTCTCAACCTCGCTGGCCACTAAATAGAGTGCCGGAACCAGGGTATTCCTGCCTTTGGAAAATTTCTTTTTTAGGAATTTTGCTCTTGATATCTGAACAATAGTTAAGACTTTCTTTATGAACTGGCCTTTTTTGTTTTGAACAATTGTGCTGAGTTGGATACATGGTAACCTTCACAAGTAATCAAGAGCGTAGCCACATGCATGCCAACACTCCATGGTGCATAACATTCAAATGCAGTAAAAACCAGTGATTGGGGTACAAAAACATCCTTGCTGTGCCACTGATATTTTCTTACACTTTTTTTACATTCTCCCATTTATTTTTGCCATGGCTATCAGGCAGCTACAATGGCTCTAGAGTCTGCTAAAGAAATGGGCTTTACCAAGGTGGAGATTCGCACTGATAGCAAGTATACAATCAATGGTATGTAGAAGGGGTAGCTAAGCCAGCGAGGGGCCAAAATCAAATTCTGTTGGCCTCAATTTTAGGACTCCAGCTGCTAATTTGTGCATATGTGGGGAGAGGGGTGGGGGTTCGTGGGCATTTTTTGGGTATTACCTATTGCCAATAAGACCTCCTTGCTGTAGTTTTATGGTATATCTAAATATTGTTTTGAATAAGAACTCATAACTACTGTAGGGCAAAAAAAACCCTCCTTTAATTTCTTCTGATAGGTATGACGAGCTGGATTAGGTCATGGAAAAAGAATGGTTGGAAGACAGCAGACAATAAAGATGTTAAAAACCTTGAAGACTTTCAAAAGCTGGACAAGCTGTGCTCTGAGATAGATGTACACTGGGTGGGTCATAGTAACTACTGGTTGTTTGTCAGGATTTACCACATATAACAAAATTACACAACAGTAACACCTTGAACTAATATTTGTTTTATTCATTCCAACCAATAACATGCAAATTACAGAGCCTGAGTTCTTGCTTGCAATAAGCCAGTTAAGAGTTTAAGAAATGCTGTGAAGGACTGGGCCAAAAGAGCGATTTTACAAGAGAGTTTGGATTGCGGTCTTGAAGAAAAATCCTTCCTACAAAACAGCTTTAAAACATATGGTGAAATTATTGATTGCCACAGGTTAGGACTTTATTGCACTTCGTATAGGGGTACTCTGAGTGATTCCTTCACTCAAATACTGAAGAAGTTTATTGGCGTACTCCGAATCGGAGTATAAAATGCATCAGAAGAAGTGCCATTTCAATTTTTATGCCGTAAAATTCAAATCAATATTGTTCTTAGATGTTTAGCAAAAATATTACTTGAATTTCGTGGACGAAATTCACTTTGTTTTTACCTGAGGTACCAAAGTTTATATTGTTGCATGCTTTCATCAATGTTTTCCAAGCGGAAGTTGACCAAATTAGCTCACTGAGCACAGGTTCCCCAAGCTTATGTTGTATTTTTTTTTTTTGTTTCATTCATAGTTAACTTATTTACTGTAAATATGTGGTTCATATATGGTAGTTCTCCCATACTAGGGAACTACAATCGCTCAATATTGCCCCAAATGGATTGAAACTTCACAGGGATGTAAATAACAACTCCACAAACAGGTAATAAAAGTTTGAAGGTATTTGATTATATTTTTTCGTCCCAATATTTTTTATTGTCACGCACCATATATTTACAGTAAGTAACTATGAATGAAACACACAAAATACAACATTAGCTTGGGAAACCTGTGCACTGAGGAAGTAAATCTACCCATAAAATAATTTTCAGGCCGTATTCATAACAAAATGCGGTCGAAATGTAAAACAATAAGTGGGCAACACATGAATGTGGTTGGTTTTCCCATATCTTGTAAAATGGCTTTGTAGGAAGGATTTTTCTCCAAGACTGCCATACAAACTATTCTGCAAAATCGCTCATTTGGTCAGATTCAATTGATTCGACCCTGTCTCCCCGTGTCTTTTCTTAAACTCTGAACTGGCTTATTATTTTTACAGAACTCCATAAAAGCTGTAAGGAAGATTATTTAGAAGGAACTAAAACATGCTAAAAGGGAAATTGAAAAGAACAGATGATTGTGAGCTCAGCTTTGATGACTCCATTGTTTGACTAGCATGTTTTCTAATCAACCTTTCCCTTCTTTTTGTACTTTAGACCCATGTTGCTGGCCATGCTGGAATTGAAGGAAATGAAATAGCAGATCAACTTGCAAAGGGTGGAGCCGATAAGTCGCCTGTCTAGAAATTAATTAACCATAATTACAAACCCATTTATGCTTGGATTTAAGAAATATATAATGCTTTGATATAATGTTGTCATACCGGATCATGTAACACTTTCCTGCATTTGTGATTAATTATTTATTGTACAATAAATACATTATTATTAATAATATTTAAAAATAGCTATAGTATTTCTTGTGTGGCTAGTGCATAGCTCAAAATAAGACAGGAAAAAAAGAAAAATTGTTTATAGTTTTTCATTGATTAAGGTTAATAAATGTATTCTTTATTAAAAAAATAAATTTGCAATTGTTCAATTCTACTTATTATGATCTTGTTTTAATTACACAGGTTGGTGTTTGTGCTTTTCGTTTCCATGTCATTACTGGTTTGTCTTTCAATTGTCTTCATTTCTAAGCCTGGTGCTTTTTGGTCCAATTGCAGTTGTGACTGCAAAATGGCTTCTCTCTTTCCCCCAAAAAAAACAGTCTTGAATTGGAAATAAAAGACATAAGCTGCACATGTAACTTAACACAAATACAAGCATCACAATGTTATTATCTGGGTTTTCTGAAACATTTATATTCAAGTTTTTGGTATGCCTTCTCTTTGTTGGGGCAAGCAAAGTGGTGTTTAAATGGTGTTTGTAGTGGCAATAGAGAACAAGTAAAGCTTGATCCTCTAAAGCAAAGAGGTGCGTACAAGGCTCTTTTAATGGATCTCTCTCAGCAGTCAAACCCTACTTTGTCTTTGTAGGCTGGAACATAAAGGTGCGTACTATGCTGGCTATAATCTTATGGGGGACTTCCCTATATCAAATAACAGCCATGGCAAAAGCAGCATCTTTAGATCGGAACAAGACAGCACTCTTTTATAAACAATTCTTTATTTACAGCTGTACTTGGAAGTTTGCATTATAATTGTGGTATTGAGATATGTAAATGAGCCTATTTTCTGTCAAGGTAACGATTGGGTTTACAATTCAAGTTTTCTTGAAACGGGAAACCTAGATGCCATTTTTATTCTTTAATATGTTTGAGAAAAAATAAAACCTCCATCTAGCCCTATATCCTAGACAACTTAAATTCAGATATTGTATTCAATGAGGCACATGGGTAATTTGTTTGCGAAGCTCCATGCATTGATCCCTGTCAATGAACAGACTGTTTTCCTTCACTTCAATGTCCTCTTCAAGGGATAACTGCCGACGGATTAGGGCTTTGAGGGATGACTCTGCTTCATAGAGTTTCTCCTGTAAGCGCTCAATATTAGTACTGATCTCAACAACTTCATCAATCAGCCTGTACTGCACCCGATCTCTGCACAGCTCAATGTTTGGTCTAAACGTTCTGTTCTCAACTCTTGTCTGAGCAACCTTCATTGGTGCAATTTTGAGTGCAATGGCCCTCTGGAGTGTGGCTATGTTCTCTTCCATGGCAGCAATCTCTTCTTTCACCTGTAAATTATCAATTGTGATGATGATATCAGAACCATGCAATAACAGTGGTACTAGGAACAGTCCATGCAGAGATGATCAGTCTTTGGAAATGATCTGGTGTAGTATTAAGTTGAAGACTAAAGGCTTAACCAGAGGAACAGTTTATTACAGCAAAAGCCCAAAGTGAATTATTTGGGCCTTAAGGTACTTCATCCCATGTAGGAAATAAATTGGAGTAGCTAATCACTCACAGCTAGATGCTGAATTACGAAAGGGCAGATTCAAACGTGGAAAGGCGCATCAGGCAGCCGCCACAACTCATTTCTGACCATGTATCACAGATAAGATTGAAATTGCTGGTTTTAACAATTAATAATAAAAAGCATTCTTTACCTTCATAAGATGATCTTCCAGCTTTGTCTTTGCCTTCAACGTCTCCTCAATCCTCTTTTCGAAGGCTAGATTAACAGCTCTACACTGATTCATCAAGTCGTTCAAAGTCTGGACTAGCAAGCCATCAATGATGCTACGTAGACTGGTAGACAAATTCTTTTCCCGTTCAGCCTTGAGCATGTTCTTGTTTGAGAAGTCTTCCCATTCATCTGGGGTCACAGAACTATAGGGAAATTGAAACAAATGAGAGTAAGACAGTCAGTCACAAACTTTTTTAGTAGAAAGTACAATATTTTTATGCTTCTCCTGTCAATGAAAGAGGTCAAAAGTAATCTATTTTGCACTTACTTTTTCTCGATTTTCACAGCATCCCGAGCATAGACCAGACCAGGAGAATCGTTTTTTAGTGCAGCACATGTGTTGTCAATCTTGTTGGCATGGAACTTGTCTTTACGATCCTTTTCCAGATAGTATCTGGCTGACCTGAGAAGTCTGTCACAATGAGAGAGATAATTAATATTCTAAATAATGATGCTGTGCATTTCTTTTATTTTATGTGACGACAAATACTGACAAACGTGTTTCGGTCCTGACACTTGAATGGGTTCGCATACCTGATTTGCTCCGTGGCCTGTTCAATCGTTCTTTTGAGTAGAGCCTGGACACCTTCAATAACTTCAACTTCCTAAAGCCAAGCAACAAGTTTTGCGTTACTCAATGCAATAAATGATTCTGGTTGTATGTATTAATCACTCCATAACAACAAACAATAAATAATGTTGCGAATTATGCGCCCTAGGTAACGAGAGTACATCATTTACCTTCAACAGTTGCATCTCGACATTATCGTGGACTAGGTCGATTTTGATCCTCTTTTCCCTGTTCATGAGACACTGTTGGGCGATCATCAGAGGTAGTTCAGTATCGGCTAAGGCGCGTTCAAGTCGCGCTTTGAAATTAAGCATCATGTTTATCTCTTCCTCTGTTTCACTTTGATTACGATCCAACTCTGACTTCCAAAAGTTGATATCGGTAATTCTTTGGTCTAGTTTCTTGTTGACATCTTCTTGGGTCTCTACTGTCCTCACTTCAATCTCAACTCGGAGTCTTTCGCTCTCATCGCGAAGCCTTTCCGCTGCGGCTCGTTCTTTTTCAGCTGTGAAATACTGTAAATGGTTTGAAGCATGCCATTCTTCGGGGACGTATTTTGGTGGAGGCTGAACTAGTCTAGCCATGTTTATGATGGTTAATATTCTTAACCTCAGAATTTAGAAGAAATCCGTGCAGTAAGTAGGACGGTTTTCGCCGGTAATGTCTTGCAATAAACTGAAATGTGGTTGCTGTGTTGTGTGTGTATCAAGAAGCAAGCTTGCTTGTTATGGTGTGTATCTAGGCAACTACACCAAACAATTTGATTGGCTAACAATTACTTGAGCCTGCAAACTAAAAGCAGTATATCTCCGACGCGGGAATTTATTCAAAATGGCCGAAGTGATGAATTTGGGTGACTTCAAACTCTCGGCCAGAAAACTTAGGTTCCTTCAAGTAGAATCTTCATCACGAATTTCTTTTAACAAAGAGCTCACAGGAGAGCACATGCCGCTTTTTCTTGGGGCCGATGTTTTGTATGATTGTCCCATTACGATTGCTAATTTACCAAGAACACATGCAAGATTTGCTAAGCGGGGTTTAGCAACAAAAATCACCTTTCCTGCCTCTCAACGAGTAATTGGGATCCATGGAACCTCTAAAGGAGTGTGGTTCTATAGCATACAGGGTTTATTCAGGGTTGTGTTTGAATATTATAATCGCGAAGATCAGTTAGATGTGATAGAACATTTGCAGAATGTCTTAAAGTTGAGAATATCGGATTCGCTATTGAAAGAAGAGATTGACTTATCATATGCATTGACACTCTTTGATGAAAGAGACCTGAAAGCTCACGGAAATTCAGAGGTTTGTTTTCAAGAAGCAGGATCAGATAGAGAAAACTCATCCCCCTCAAGTCATAGCAACTCTGCCAGTGAGAATAACAACTCCGCGTCGTCTCAAATAAACGCGCTAGACCATAATATACGCAAATGCGACTCTTTATTTCAAGAATTAAACTCTTACTTATGTAAATATCAATCTGATTGTTCAGAATCAAACGACTTAAATGCAAAGCAAAAACTTTTATGTAAACTCTGCAAATTGATTGGTAGAGAATTTAACAATGCTAAGCCAGATATTGAAGCGAAAGTCACACAGTTCAAGGCTAAACACATTTTAACAATACACAGCCTGCCATGTGCTGAGGAAGTGGTGGAGGAACTGTTTCCATTGTACATGAGAGATTTGATGTGGGTGTGGATGGGTGGGGAAGAGCAGGCAGCCAGGACACCCAACAGTTCTCTTTACCCACTTATGCAGCTGATCTTAGAGTTTGCCAACCAGACTTTGGTGTCAGGGGTGGCACACGTATTATACTCTAGACTACTGCGCAGTGATCGTGTATAACTACTCCTCAAGTACAACACCACTTCGACAACAGCAACAACAACAAGTATTTATTGATACCCAATTTTTACATTGACAGCTGGACTTGTACTTCTATATGAAAGGGTATTAGCTACCTAGGAATTCCTTATGCTGATGATACCACTTAAATATTAGCTAATAAAGGGATCTCAGTAATATCAAGAGGGGGGTGAATAGGTTCGGCGGATTCGACCCCGAAATGCTCACAGATTACGAATTTGGATGATTATTTCAGCGGATTGGCGGATTTTGAAAATACGGCGGATCACGGATCTGTTGACAATTTGGGCACGGATTTCCGATTTTGACTGCATTGACGGTCGAACTTCGGATTTTTAATGAATTTCAACCAATGCTATTGTTTATCTTTCAAACCATGCGGATCTAAAAATATCTGCGGATCCACGGATTTGCCTCGAAAATGTTGCAGATCGGCAGATTTACCTACCCCTATTCACCCCCCCCCCCCCCCCATCAAGTGTGGGCATACATGAGGAGATTCTGAATTCATGCCTAGACAATATCAGCTTGAAAATTAAATGATGGTAAGCAGTGCTTAACTGTTGCATATTGATGTTGGTAATTGCCTTTTCTTTGATTGTGTCACAAGCAAGAAAAGGAGATTCTGAATTCAGGCCTAGACAATATTAGCTTGAAAATTAAATGATGGTAAGCAGTGCTTAACTGTTGCATATTGATATTGGTAATTGCCTTTTCTTTGATTGTGTCACAAGCAAGAAAAGGAGATTCTGAATTCAGGCCTAGACAATATTAGCTTGAAAATTAAATGATGGTAAGCAGTGCTTAACTGTTGCATATTGATATTGGTAATTGCCTTTTCTTTGATTGTGTCACAAGCAAGAAAAGGAGATTCTGAATTCAGGCCTAGACAATATTAGCTTGAAAATTAAATGATGGTAAGCAGTGCTTAATTGTTGCATATTGATATTGGTAATTGCCTTTTCTTTGATTGTGTCACAAGCAAGAAAAGGAGATTCTGAATTCAGGCCTAGACAATATTAGCTTGAAAATTAAGAGATGGTAAGCAGTGCTTAACTGTTGCAAATTGATGTTGGTAATTGCCTTTTATTTGATTGTGCCACGAGCAAGAGAAAAGATCAACAAGCAGCAATATTTAAAAGAATATAAGGGAATGACAAGTAAGGGCATGGCTTTGCCCCCAATATTTTCTCAATGTTTCTGTGTTGTGCCCCCCCCTCCCCACACACACACACACACACACACACCTCTTCCAATATTTCTAGGCCTGCTACGGCTCTTTCAAAAGCATAATGTAGCCATTATTGATTACAGAGTTTTGCACAACATTATTCAACTATGCTCCACTTTTTTTACAATTTTAATCTGTTAACAACAAAAGTATAATAATAAACTATAATAAATTTCTAAATAATTTAACTTAATTCATGATTAATTATTATGTGGTATGTATGTGTAGGTACCAGAGTGCATTAAAAACAACATCATAGTGTTATTGTTTTCACTAAAAAGAAGTGCCAGATAATCCAATCATCAGAATTTACATTTACAGGGCGAATCTGAAAATTTGGGGAAAAAATAGTTAAGCTTTTGCTGGCATCGAAAATACCAAATGTCCATGTTGAGTTTTTTTGTATCTAGTGCACCATGGTCAAAATCTGTCGGAAACAATCTGGGTACGAAAATGTCGTTTTTGCGATGACAACGACGAAGGAAAAAAATGAAAACAATTGTCATTAAGTTTATTCATTCAAAGTGTTAGTTATTAATGAAAACATATTTCAATCATTTTTGTGCCTAACTTATGTTCATAGTTGTCTCATTACATTACAATATATATACGATACAATTTAACTTCATTGTGATTAAAATCAACAGATTCTTTTCTCTTGAACATTCAGACAAGCCCAGTTGAGTAATATTGTATAATGGTAACTTAATAAAAAAAACTATAGATAATGACAAAACAGAATTTATTTCAAGGACATACTATAAGCACGCCAAATTGTAAACTTACTTACATGAGCAAAGTCTATATATAACCAGGCCCGTACCCAGGGGTGGGTGCAACGGCCGAAGGTCCACTTTCGGTTTCCAATGGACGTGCTATTTGTAGACAAAACTATAAAGCATAGGCTAGATTACTCTGGTATGCAGCCAAATCCGAAAATAAAACATACCGTGAAGATACTGCAAAGGCATAACAGTTTTAACAAAATTACTAAGGTTACATTTTAAGACCTGGTTAATTTCTGCCCAAGTCGTGGACTGTTAGTTAGTATGGGGTATTAATAGGACATTTGAATTTTTTTGTAAAAATTAAATTAGTGACAGGATAACAATAGTGTGTTAATTGTAATGTAAGACATTTCCTTTAATCAACATGAGATATGTACCCGTCCATATAGTGGAGGCTACACAGTAACTGTGGATTGTGGATATACTGAAGTCAAGTTTTGTCCTCATTTTCATTTAAATCACGAGGGTAAGCTTGTCTCTGCAACAGCTTAGAAAGATTCTAATCAAACTTGGTAACCGTTAGCAGTGATTATTTAAAGTATCACTAATTGTAATGAATTTAGAAATTAATCTTCATGAATTTACTATTGCCTTCTAAACATCAAAAACATCTTATTCAAGAAATCTTATTTAAGAGAATCCCGAGTTCGCGCAGCCATGCGTCTAATTTTATTTCAGAGTGTTCATATCGCCATTCTACACAAGCTCTTAAAACTTTTAAAACATTCTCATCATCAGGGTCGTAGCCAGCCCCCCCCCCCCCCCCCCCCCTTTTAGCAGCCAAAAATACAGTAAATCTATGAAGAGACGTCTAAAATATAGGAGAAAATGCCTTGGAAGTCCCTTTTGGGCCCCCTCCTGTTAAAAATCCTGGCTACGCCGCTGATTCATATAAACTTGTTGTTCTAATTATATGGCAAGATTGGGTTTCCCGTTTTATATGAATTTTTACTTACCATTTGATGGATGAGATTGAAAATCTCAGTGGGCTGTTTGACAAATGATGCACATCATGGATAACTTAAACATACCGCATTCTAGTGCATTATTATATACAGCTCCAACAAAACACCTGGTCATTTCTTCTTGGTGCTTCATTCGACATGCTAGCCATAACAGCTTTCGAGTTTTTATTCCTTTACGGAGTTAACATACTTGCTTTTACTTTTTCCTCTTCTTCTATTTTCTCTCATTACGGTTCGGCCCTGGCGAACTCCACCTTTAAGTCGCTAGTAGTTGAAAATCTCGGCGACTGCAACCTGAAATGCTTTGACGAGGAAGGCTGTATGAGCATCAATTACGATCGAGAGAGCAAGAAATGCGAGCTGAACAAACGCAACCAAAGAAACCCATCCCACTCGACTAGGGGGCCATGCAAGGTCTATCTACGCCACAATCAAACAACCACCGCCAGGTATATATAAAAGTCTAAAATATTTAAAAGTATAATCATTTTTCTCCCAGATCATTGCTGCAACATGAACGGGGAAAGTGTTTTTACATGCCGAGGCTCAGATAGCAGAAAAATATTGCTTTTTCAGTGCTGATGCCTTCTAAAATGAAGAATCAAATTGTGCTCATAGTAACAACCTTATTATTGCTATCGATCATTTGTGTTATTCTCTTCCTAATAATTCATGGGGTATTATATTTTTATAAACACTAAAAATTAAGATTATCGTTAAGAACATATTCAGCCTTAAATGCTCCAAAAATAAGAACATACCCAGCCTTAACTGAAAATTAGACGTTCTTATGACAAAAAGAGTGTACAGCTATTTCAATAAACGTTGTCAGTGCGAATGGCAAATGTCAGCTCTAAGGCCAATCACAGCTTATGGGTATAATTATTTGTTAGAATTAAGATATGAATGTAAGTAATGAATAAATGTAAGTAATGAATGTAACGCAGAAATTCTCCACATTTTCCTACATTAAGTAGAAATTTTACGAGTTGCATGGTATTTTTTGATAGCAGAACTGCCATTTGACCATTGGCACATGCCCTTTGCACTGAAAACATATTTTGAAATAGGTGTATATTGTTTTGAGAGTTTAGAAACGTCACAAGCGGACTGAAAGCCTAACGCTTTGATTATTTTTAAAATAATCTTTCCGCAGTGTTTCCTGAATGCAAGAACTACAAGCTCATGTCGGGCGATAGCCGACACAAAAGCTTTCTTCAAGATCAGCAATTATGCGAGAGGAACCTGGTACCCGGATGGTACCGGTTCGGCGGCGAAGCAGACACGATGATGATGAATGAATGTTTGACAGAATACCATTGCTGTGGCGGTGGTTATCTCGGTTGGATGGACGGAACACTGCCTTTGTTCGCTCACGGAATTGTGGAGCGATTGCATGCTTTTACCGCGCGGGCAATTGTTGCCATTGGATGGTGAATATTCGCGTTAGAAATTGTTGCCGTTTCTACGTGTATGAGCTGGTGAAACCTCCTGTGTGTTATCTCCGTTATTGTGGAGAATAAAGGAGTACAGATAACTGAATGAATCACACCCGCACATCACAGGCTTAGTCCGAAGGAAATCCTAAATAGGAACAAGGCACTTCTAGGGACTGAGAATGGACATGAAAAATATTCAAATCACACATCCCTAGAATGAGATTCAGTTAAATCTCGGTTTTTGTGAAGAGAGGAAATCTCGTTGTTATATGGTTTCAGGCGTTTTTTCTGTCGTTCTATTAAAGCTCTAAAACCAATTTAACGTTTCGCTTCTTGTTTGAAAAAACTATTGGGAAGGCACATGAAAGGTGGGGCGGGAGGGCAAACGCAAAGCTTGCTGACCCATCTTATTATACTGTCATAACAGTGATATTAAGTTTTTATATTTTTTTATTGGCTACAAGCTAAGTATTAAATACGGCACCTTAAACATTTTTAATAAGCATTATATAAGCACGGCATAGCAATATTGGAAGTGTTTGTATGTTATGATGATTATTTGCTAAATTCTTTTGTGTACAGTACGGTACAAATAAACAAGCCTAAGCCTTACAACTCGTACGCGGGCCTTTGGTGATTAATGATTGCACACGTGGGTTATTTGTGTTGTCTTGTCTCGATGGCGTTCTACTTAAGGATGCATGTTTATTAAGAGAATCATGTTCAGTTGATTGGCGGCCGCAACTTCAAAGACCTTTAGGTGTGATATTTAATATAAGAGAAACATGTTCAGTTGATTGGCGGCCGCAACTTCAAAGACTTTTAGGTGTGTAACCGCTTAGTTAAACAAGGCTTGTTTGAAACAAGAAATCTTTGCGTGTAATTTGGAACACACGCAGAAGGTAGCTCCGTGCTATTGACACCAACTTCGTTTTTGTTCAGTTATAGATTATAATTCTTTCCTTTTCGAATCTTACCTCAAGTTTTTAGTACCGCCAGTAACGTTAGATTTTACTCTTTCTGTTGTTACTCTTTACTTTAAATAACTTAATTGCCACTAACGAGCTAATCCGGCAATTGGCGGTCAGCGGAGGCTGGCGCGTGATAAAACGATAACGGACGACAACATGTACAAAAACAATGATAGCAATGAAAATACTTGCGATGCGCATACTTAACGTGACATGCAATAGCAAACAAACGAAAAACACGATGAAAGCCCATCATCGGATTAGCTCACTAGGTAAGGCCGCTACAAAGTTGGTTGCAGATGGCAGACAGGGAAAAACTGCCTGCGGTAAAGCATTCCAGACGGGGATAGTGCGTGAGTAGAAGGAGAACTGGAAAGCGATAATTATAGCTGGGAGGAGTGAAAATTGGTAGCTATTACAGTCACTGATTCTTATTACTTTTATATTAGTTTTATGTTTGAAAAAATGTTTGTAAACAGTATCTGCGTATGTCCTGTTTATGCATTCACCACTGGGCCAACCCGTGTACCCGTTACCAAGAAAATCTGGAAAACCAATCAATTTCTTCGTTTATGATGTAATGATACACGAAGCCCATGAGTGCTTGCAGGCATACACACGCAGATGCACCCTTCCTATAAAAAGGAGCAACCGTAGGATTGTATACAGTCTGTAGTTCAGAGTTCTCCAAAGTTCTTCTGAGCAGAATAAACAACGTGGTTCCGAAACAGTTTGGTAACTCCCCCCCTCCCCCTTACAGCTGACAAGACGTTTGTCACAATACAATCCCCGTACCCCAGAGCCACAACTGTGGTCCCCAAATAAGCTTGATCTACGGCACTCAACTTCTCGCCTGACTTGAGCGTGTCCCAGGCCAGAGCGATTCCCAACACCTTATCATGAATAACAATACACTTATTTCTTTTATAAGAACGTCCAAGTTTTAATAATTCTAATTTTCGGTTGGTTCGTTCTTATCTTTGGAGCATTCTGTCTGAAAATGTTCTTAACGATGTTCTTCATTCTTATTGCTTATAACATATAGTACCCAATGAATTATTAGAAAGATAATTAAACAAATGATCAATAGCAATAATATTGTAGCAATAATATTTAAGGTTGTTATTAATGATCACATTAATTGCAGCACAAAAACGGACTGCGGAACAGATCTTTTGCGGTACAGATCCGTTTTGTGCTGACTGGGAGGATGTTAGACCCCTCGGTTGCTGGGGAAAAATTGTCCCGCATGGTTCTGCTGGAAAATTTATGGAGTCGAACTAGTTGTGCTGCGAATATTTTTAGATCCGCTGGAGCGGTTGTTTGGAAAAAAAATCATCCCGACTGATTTTACGGCCAATTATTCATGTGCTGAAATGTCTAACTACTGCTGGCTGGGAAAAAAAGAATGGTCCCTCAGATAATTTTTTTCCCAAGCAAATTTTGAAATGGATATTTTCGGCATCAGAACCACAGGCGGACCAGGATTAGAATCAGTCCCTCGTGATCCTTCAGGAAAATAAAATATATTTTGAAGTTGTGTCTTGACTGTTTTCTCAATAAAGCTAGTTACATTACTGTATTAGCCTCGTATGTTGGAATTGTGGCACAGAAAGGGGTTTAGTCCCTCGAGAGAAATTTCCTTTTCTTCCTTAAGAACAACACACGATGCTAATATAGTAATGTAACTAGCTTTATTGAGAAAACAGTCGAGACACAACTTCTACAGGACACAAAGACACAAATTATATTTTATTTTCCTGAAGGATCA
This sequence comes from Nematostella vectensis, assembly GCF_932526225.1. Taxonomy (NCBI): domain Eukaryota; kingdom Metazoa; phylum Cnidaria; class Anthozoa; order Actiniaria; family Edwardsiidae; genus Nematostella; species Nematostella vectensis. Next base: position 14,237,211 of record NC_064037.1, on the reverse strand, counting down.
CGAGGGACTGATTCTAATGCTGGTCCGCCTGTGTCAGAACATATCAAAACGACGAAATATGACATTTTAACGTGTTTCGGGAATGGGGGCTCGTAGTTTGCCCTTGATTTTATAACACATCAGACTAAACGCAATATCTTGGTGCTATCTGAGCATCAGCATTTGCTCATTTGTAACCGCAAAAACGCTTTGTTACACACTAATCTAAGGTATTTGTACCGGGTTTTCTGTCTTTGTATATGAACCTTGAGGCTGCCTGGGTCCGGAACGAGCCCGACGGTTTCCTGTGACGTCACAACTCTTAGCGACCACAGGAAACCCGGGTAACAACGCCTAGTACTCTTTGGTACACAGATGTTGCATTCACAGGCTCTAGTCTCATTTCCATTCTTAGTGCGCCCACCGCATAGCCAATCAGAATAGCTAAGTTGACTTATTGTCGTTGCCTTACCAAATTTGATTATAACTTCTTGCGGCCCGGCGGGGTTGTCTTGCCAGAAAACACTATTTACATAATAGAAAATATAAAAATTCCAATGACTCGATAGGCGTCTCTTTTTATATAAACTTGTTTGTTCTTATCCATTAAAATAGCTTTGTGTATGGCAAGGTTGGGTACCCCTTTTTAATTTATGTTTTAACTTACCGATGGAGAGATCTTATTTCTAAAAGTGTAAAGAAAATCTCATCGTAACTTCAATTTCAGAGGAAATTACCTGGGTTCATTTTCTTACAGCTTGTTAGAGAATCACATCGTATATAGAGAGGTTTTTTCGGGCTTATTAAGTGAGGCGGTTTTGACAAACCCTCCGTACACGATCACAATGGCTAATGCTGTGTTGACGACTAGATTTGTCTTAACCAGTAGGGTTCATTTTCAAACATACAGGAATTAAAAAGACGATTTCACCTTACTCTACTTGATGTTATTCCAAAGTACAGCGCTATCGACATGTTCGCTCTAACAGATCTAAGGGGCGTTTTCCTTTACGGAGTTTCCATAATTGCTTTCACTTTTTCCTCATCTTCTTTTTACTCTCATCACGGTTCGACCCTGATTAACTCCACCTTTAAGTGGCTAGTAGCTGAAAATCTCGGCGACTGCAACCTGAAATGCTTTGACGAAGAAGGCTGTATGAGCATCAATTACGATCGAGAGAACAAGAAATGCGAGCTGAACAACTCAACCAAAGAAACCCATTCCACTCGACTAGTGCGCCATGCAAGGTCTATCTACGCCACAATCAAATCACCGCCAGGTATTTATTATTCTTTCAATACAATAAAATTGGGAAAATGCCTAAAATATATTATATTATGTTATACTCTAGAAAGCGTCGTTCCTTCAAAAATGCTCTGTTTTTAACAACCACTTGAACTAAAGAACCTCTTTCAACTAAATGAGTCTATACAAGCTCTTATTTACTTTATCCAGCTAAAAGATAACGCGCCTAAAAACTATAAAAGTAATCATCTTTTTCCCGGATCATTGAAATAGAACTGATAAAGTGTTGCGAGTTCCGAGAACTAAAGGAGATATATTTTAAATAATCTAGGCAAAAAAAGCATAGATAAACTTTCAAATTCTGAAAAGGGAATTGAATTTGATTGAAATTTTGATTTTTTACAGATCTTTGAAAATTTTCCTGGCCGCGCGAAAGGAGATTGAATCGAGTGAATAAATCCAAATAATAATCATTTGATTACCATGTTAAGATATAAAGATGACGGTAAAAGTTGTAACCACACAACGATCTTCAGCAATAACTAAGAAGACATGAAGACGGGAACCGGTTTAGCGCGCGCATATGTTTTCTCATGTAATTTGGTAGTGTTATGATAGATTATGTTAGATCGTAGTTAAAGGAAGTAAGGAGATATACAAGTCAAGATATAATTACTCTAAGGATAAATCAAGGTTAAAAGTATTCTTGAAGCATTATTAGCTTTTAGCATAGGAGGATATTCGTTTAATTATAAGGATGAGTGAAATAGTGACCTTTGTGGGACCGCACCATGTTTCGGAACTCATCTGTCTTCTACTTTCCGTTGAATCAGTTAGTTAACGAGTCTTCTTTTGATACAGTTCCTTTTGATGTCGTACGTTAATTGTCGGTATCATTAGCACAGCACGTAGGACCACCCACACTCAAGTAGGAGGTGCTTAGCTCTACTGTTTTTGGTAATCTGATTTCTTATGCTAATCCAAGTCACCCAACACCACACCTACGCTACTTGAGCGACCACTTCTTTTCCCCTTACGTTCGTTAACTTTCGATTACAAGTTACATATTTGTTTCTCCAAAGTTACCTTTTGACCTTTCCTACCAACTCCCTTAGTTTCATGGCAAAGGACATTCATTTTGTATCCTTAAATTCTTTTCAAAGCTTTCCTTTGTTATCGCTAATTTTGCCGACAGTTAATGATATCTGATGCAACTGTTTGCATTGTCAAGTACTGTCCAATCACCGCACTCTGCACACGTGGTCAGTGCTTGTCAATCAAACGTACTACTTGTTTTACTACAAATAGGACCGCATTGTAATTCCTCAGGACTCTTCATACCACTGACTCAGAATAAAGGTACGACTCCGGTCAAAAGAAGTCCTCCCGACTAATCATTACAGTAGAATCAAAAAGCCCAAACTGTCGTGATCTCGTACCAGAACAACGAATACAATACACCAAAAACTGGAATTCGACTCTGCCTCTCATGTAATTTGGTTGACATCTCTATCTGAGTCACAAATGACTGGACCCGGGCCTTTCAGTTCGCGGCCTTTTTTCGGAAGATTGACCGAAATACCTCAATATTACATATTTGAGTTATTCGCGCGAACGCGTGTTTTATAGGGTCCATACGAACCACATACCATTTGGAAAATGAAAATATAAAGAATTGACCAAATCTATCAACTCTGAAAGGTTATATGGACTTTAACTGATTTACGAAACGTCATCGTCGAACTGAAAACCCAACACTTTAATTATTCAAAAATCTTTCCGCAGTGTTTCCTGAATGCAAGAACTACAAGCTCTTGTCGGACGCTAGCCGACACAAAAGCTTTTATCAAGATCAGCAATTATGCGACTGGAACCTGGTACCCGGATGGTACCGGTTCGGCGGCGAAGCAGGCACGATGATGATGAATGAATGCTTGCCAAAATACGATCGCTGTGGCGGTGGTTATCTCGGCTGGATGGACGGAACACTGCCTTTGTACGCTCACGGAATTGTGAAGCGCATTGCATGCTTTTACCACGCGGGCAATTGTTGCCATTGGATGGTGAATATTCGCGTTAGAAATTGTGGCTTTTTCTACGTGTACGAGCTAAAGAAACCTCCTGTGTGTTATCTCCGTTATTGTGGAGAATAAAGGAGCACAGATAACTGAATGAATCACACTCGCACATCACAGGCTTAGTCCGCAGGAAATCCTAAATAGGAACAAGGCACCACTAGAGGCTGTGAATGGCCATGAAAAAATATTCAAATCACACATCCCTAGAATGAGATTCAGTTAAATCTCGGTTTTTGTGAAGAGAGGAAATCTCGTTGTTATCTGGTTTCAGGCGTTTTTTTGTCGTTCTATTAAACCAATTAAACGCTTCGCTTCTTGTTTGAAAAAAAACTATTGGGAAGGCACATGAAAGGTGGGGTGGGAGGGCAAACGCAAAGCTTGCTGACCCATCTTATTATACTGTCATAACAGTGATATTAAGTTTTTATATTTTTTTATTGGCTACAAGCTAAGTATTAAATACGGCACCTTAAACATTTTTAATAAGCATTATATAAGCACGGCATAGCAATATTGGAAGTGTTTGTATGTTATGATGATTATTTGCTAAATTCTTTTGTGTACAGTACGGTACAAATAAACAAGCCTAAGCCTTACAACTCGTACTCTTCTGAGCAGAATAAACAACGTGGTTCCGAAACAGTTTGGTAACTCCCCCCCTCCCCCTTACAGCTGACAAGACGTTTGTCACAATACAATCCCCGTACCCCAGAGCCACAACTGTGGTCCCCAAATAAGCTTGATCTACGGCACTCAACTTCTCGCCTGACTTGAGCGTGTCCCAGGCCAGAGCGATTCCCAACACCTTATCATGAATAACAATACACTTATTTCTTTTATAAGAACGTCCAAGTTTTAATAATTCTAATTTTCGGTTGGTTCGTTCTTATCTTTGGAGCATTCTGTCTGAAAATGTTCTTAACGATGTTCTTCATTCTTATTGCTTATAACATATAGTACCCAATGAATTATTAGAAAGATAATTAAACAAATGATCAATAGCAATAATATTGTAGCAATAATATTTAAGGTTGTTATTAATGATCACATTAATTGCAGCACAAAAACGGGCTGCGGAACAGATCTTTTGCGGTACAGATCCGTTTTGTGCTGACTGGGAGGATGTTAGACCCCTCGGTTGCTGGGGAAAAATTGTCCCGCATGGTTCTGCTGGAAAATTTATGGAGTCGAACTAGTTGTGCTGCGAATATTTTTAGATCCGCTGGAGCGGTTGTTTGGAAAAAAAATCATCCCGACTGATTTTACGGCCAATTATTCATGTGCTGAAATGTCTAACTACTGCTGGCTGGGAAAAAAAGAATGGTCCCTCAGATAATTTTTTTCCCACGCAAATTTTGAAATGGATATTTTCGGCCTCAGAACCACAGGCGGACCAGGATTAGAATCAGTCCCTCGTGATCCTTCAGGAAAATAAAATATATTTTGAAGTTGTGTCTTGACTGTTTTCTCAATAAAGCTAGTTACATTACTATATTAGCCTCGTATGTTGGAATTGTGGCACAGAAAGGGGTTTAGTCCCTCGAGAGAAATGTCCTTTTCTTCCTTAAGAACAACACACGAGGCTAATATAGTAATGTAACTAGCTTTATTGAGAAAACAGTCGAGACACAACTTATACAAGACACAAAGACACAAATTATATTTTATTTTCCTGAAGGATCACGAGGGACTGATTCTAATGCTGGTCCGCCTGTGTCAGAACATATCAAAACGACGAAATATGACATTTTAACGTGTTTCGGGAATGGGGGCTCGTAGTTTGCCCTTGATTTTATAACACATCAGACTAAACGCAATATCTTGGTGCTATCTGAGCATCAGCATTTGCTCATTTGTAACCGCAAAAACGCTTTGTTACACACTAATCTAAGGTATTTGTACCGGGTTTTCTGTCTTTGTATATGAACCTTGAGGCTGCCTGGGTCCGGAATGAGCTCGACGGTTTCCTGTGACGTCACAACTCTTAGCGACCACAGGAAACCCGGGTAACAACGCCTAGTACTCTTTGGTACACAGATGTTGCATTCACAGGCTCCAGTCTCATTTCCATTCTTAGTGCGCCCACCGCATAGCCAATCAGAATAGCTAAGTTGACTTATTGTCGTTGCCTTACCAAATTTGATTATAACTTCTTGCGGCCCGGCGGGGTTGTCTTGCCAGAAAACACTATTTACATAATAGAAAATATAAAAATTCCAATGACTCGATAGGCGTCTCTTTTTATATAAACTTGTTTGTTCTTATCCATTAAAATAGCTTTGTGTATGGCAAGGTTGGGTACCCCTTTTTAATTTATGTTTTAACTTACCGATGGAGAGATCTTATTTCTAAAAGCGTAAAGAAAATCTCATCGTAACTTCAATTTCAGAGGAAATTACCTGGGTTCATTTTCTTATAGCCTTGTTAGAGAATCACATCGTATATAGAGAGGTTATTTCGGGCTTATTAAGTGAGGCGGTTTTGAGGTACAAACCCTCCGTACACGATCACAATGGCTAATGCTGTGTTGACGACTAGATTTGTCTTAACCAGTAGGGTTCATTTTCAAACATACAGGAATTAAAAAGACGATTTCACCTTATTCTACTTGATGTTATTACAAAGTACAGCGCTATCGACATGTTCGCTCTAACAGATCTAAGGGGCGTTTTCCTTTACGTAGTTTCCATAATTGCTTTCACTTTTTCCTCATCTTCTTTTTACTCTCATCACGGTTCGACCCTGATTAACTCCACCTTTAAGTGGCTAGTAGCTGAAAATCTCGGCGACTGCAACCTGAAATGCTTTGACGAAGAAGGCTGTATGAGCATCAATTACGATCGAGAGAACAAGAAATGCGAGCTGAACAACGCAACCAAAGAAACCCATTCCACTCGACTAGTGCGCCATGCAAGGTCTATCTACGCCACAATCAAATCACCGCCAGGTATTTATTATTCTTTCACAATAAAATTGAGAAAATGGCAAAAATCTATTATATTATGTTATACTCTAGAAAGCGTTGTTCCTTCAAAAATGCTCTGTTTTTACAACCACTTCAACTAAAGAACCTCTTTCAACTAAATGAGTCTATACAAGCTTTTATTTACTTTATCCAACTAAAAGATAACGCGCCTAAAAACTATAAAAGTAATCATCTTTTTCCCGGATCATTGAAATAGAACTGATAAAGTGTTGCGAGTTCCGAGAACTAAAGGAGATATATTTGGTTAAAGTTCATAAAACCTTTTACTTATATCAATCTAGGCAAAAAGAGCATAGATAAACTTTCAAATTCTGAAAAGGGAATTGAATTTGATTGAAATTTTGATTTTTTACAGATCTTTGAAAATTTTCCTGGCCGCGCGAAAGGAGATTAAATCGAGTGAATAATTCCAAATAATAATCATTTGATTACCTTGTTAAGATATAAAGATGACGGTAAAAGTTGTAACCACACAAGGATCTTCAGCAATAACTAAGAAGACATGAAGACGTGAACCGGTTTAGCGCGCGCAGATGTTTTCTCAAGCAATTTGGTAGAATCAAAGCCCAAACTGTCGTGATCTCGTACCAGAACAACGAATACAATACACCAAAAACTGGAATTCGACTCTGCCTCTCATGTAATTTGGTTGACATCTCGATCTATTTCACAAATGACTGGACCCGGGCCTTTCAGTTCACGGCCTTTTTTCCGAAGGTTGACCAAAATACCCCAATATCACAGATTTGAGTTATTCACGCGAACGCGTGTTTTATAGGGTCCATACGAACCACATACCATTTGGAAAATGAAAATATAAAGAATTGACCAAATCTATCAACTCTGAAAGGTTATATGAACTTTAACTGATTTACGAAACGTCATCATCGAACTGAAAACCCAGAACCCAACACTTTAATTATTCAAAAATCTTTCCGCAGTGTTTCCTGAATGCAAGAACTACAAGCTCTTGTCGGACGCTAGCCGACACAAAAGCTTTTATGAAGATCAGCAATTTTGCGACTGGAACCTGGTACCCGGATGGTACAGGTTCGGCGGCGAAGCAGGCACGATGATGATGAATGAATGCTTGCAAACATACGATCGCTGTGGCGGTGGTTATCTCGGCTGGATGGACGGAACACTGCCTTTGTACGCTCACGGAATTGTGAAGCGCATTGCATGCTTTTACCACGCGGGCAATTGTTGCCATTGGATGGTGAATATTCGCGTTAGAAATTGTGGCTTTTTCTACGTGTACGAGCTAAAGAAACCTCCTGTGTGTTATCTCCGTTATTGTGGAGAATAAAGGAGCACAGATAACTGAATGAATCACACTCGCACATCACAGGCTTAGTCCGCAGGAAATCCTAAATAGGAACAAGGCACCACTAGAGGCTGTGAATGGCCATGAAAAAATATTCAAATCACACATCCCTAGAATGAGATTCAGTTAAATCTCGGTTTTTGTGAAGAGAGGAAATCTCGTTGTTATCTGGTTTCAGGCGTTTTTTTGTCGTTCTATTAAACCAATTAAACGCTTCGCTTCTTGTTTGAAAAAAAACTATTGGGAAGGCACATGAAAGGTGGGGTGGGAGGGCAAACGCAAAGCTTGCTGACCCATCTTATTATACTGTCATAACAGTGATATTAAGTTTTTATATTTTTTTATTGGCTACAAGCTAAGTATTAAATACGGCACCTTAAACATTTTTAATAAGCATTATATAAGCACGGCATAGCAATATTGGAAGTGTTTGTATGTTATGATGATTATTTGCTAAATTCTTTTGTGTACAGTACGGTACAAATAAACAAGCCTAAGCCTTACAACTCGTACTCTTCTGAGCAGAATAAACAACGTGGTTCCGAAACAGTTTGGTAACTCCCCCCCTCCCCCTTACAGCTGACAAGACGTTTGTCACAATACAATCCCCGTACCCCAGAGCCACAACTGTGGTCCCCAAATAAGCTTGATCTACGGCACTCAACTTCTCGCCTGACTTGAGCGTGTCCCAGGCCAGAGCGATTCCCAACACCTTATCATGAATAACAATACACTTATTTCTTTTATAAGAACGTCCAAGTTTTAATAATTCTAATTTTCGGTTGGTTCGTTCTTATCTTTGGAGCATTCTGTCTGAAAATGTTCTTAACGATGTTCTTCATTCTTATTGCTTATAACATATAGTACCCAATGAATTATTAGAAAGATAATTAAACAAATGATCAATAGCAATAATATTGTAGCAATAATATTTAAGGTTGTTATTAATGATCACATTAATTGCAGCACAAAAACGGGCTGCGGAACAGATCTTTTGCGGTACAGATCCGTTTTGTGCTGACTGGGAGGATGTTAGACCCCTCGGTTGCTGGGGAAAAATTGTCCCGCATGGTTCTGCTGGAAAATTTATGGAGTCGAACTAGTTGTGCTGCGAATATTTTTAGATCCGCTGGAGCGGTTGTTTGGAAAAAAAATCATCCCGACTGATTTTACGGCCAATTATTCATGTGCTGAAATGTCTAACTACTGCTGGCTGGGAAAAAAAGAATGGTCCCTCAGATAATTTTTTTCCCACGCAAATTTTGAAATGGATATTTTCGGCATCAGAACCACAGGCGGACCAGGATTAGAATCAGTCCCTCGTGATCCTTCAGGAAAATAAAATATATTTTGAAGTTGTGTCTTGACTGTTTTCTCAATAAAGCTAGTTACATTACTATATTAGCCTCGTATGTTGGAATTGTGGCACAGAAAGGGGTTTAGTCCCTCGAGAGAAATGTCCTTTTCTTCCTTAAGAACAACACACGAGGCTAATATAGTAATGTAACTAGCTTTATTGAGAAAACAGTCGAGACACAACTTATACAAGACACAAAGACACAAATTATATTTTATTTTCCTGAAGGATCACGAGGGACTGATTCCAATGCTGGTCCGCCTGTGTCAGAACATATCAAAACGACGAAATATGACATTTTAACGTGTTTCGGGAATGGGGGCTCGTAGTTTGCCCTTGATTTTATAACACATCAGACTAAACGCAATATCTTGGTGCTATCTGAGCATCAGCATTTGCTCATTTGTAACCGCAAAAACGCTTTGTTACACACTAATCTAAGGTATTTGTACCGGGTTTTCTGTCTTTGTATATGAACCTTGAGGCTGCCTGGGTCCGGAATGAGCTCGACGGTTTCCTGTGACGTCACAACTCTTAGCGACCACAGGAAACCCGGGTAACAACGCCTAGTACTCTTTGGTACACAGATGTTGCATTCACAGGCTCCAGTCTCATTTCCATTCTTAGTGCGCCCACCGCATAGCCAATCAGAATAGCTAAGTTGACTTATTGTCGTTGCCTTACCAAATTTGATTATAACTTCTTGCGGCCCGGCGGGGTTGTCTTGCCAGAAAACACTATTTACATAATAGAAAATATAAAAATTCCAATGACTCGATAGGCGTCTCTTTTTATATAAACTTGTTTGTTCTTATCCATTAAAATAGCTTTGTGTATGGCAAGGTTGGGTACCCCTTTTTAATTTATGTTTTAACTTACCGATGGAGAGATCTTATTTCTAAAAGCGTAAAGAAAATCTCATCGTAACTTCAATTTCAGAGGAAATTACCTGGGTTCATTTTCTTATAGCCTTGTTAGAGAATCACATCGTATATAGAGAGGTTATTTCGGGCTTATTAAGTGAGGCGGTTTTGAGGTACAAACCCTCCGTACACGATCACAATGGCTAATGCTGTGTTGACGACTAGATTTGTCTTAACCAGTAGGGTTCATTTTCAAACATACAGGAATTAAAAAGACGATTTCACCTTATTCTACTTGATGTTATTACAAAGTACAGCGCTATCGACATGTTCGCTCTAACAGATCTAAGGGGCGTTTTCCTTTACGTAGTTTCCATAATTGCTTTCACTTTTTCCTCATCTTCTTTTTACTCTCATCACGGTTCGACCCTGATTAACTCCACCTTTAAGTGGCTAGTAGCTGAAAATCTCGGCGACTGCAACCTGAAATGCTTTGACGAAGAAGGCTGTATGAGCATCAATTACGATCGAGAGAACAAGAAATGCGAGCTGAACAACGCAACCAAAGAAACCCATTCCACTCGACTAGTGCGCCATGCAAGGTCTATCTACGCCACAATCAAATCACCGCCAGGTATTTATTATTCTTTCACAATAAAATTGAGAAAATGGCAAAAATCTATTATATTATGTTATACTCTAGAAAGCGTTGTTCCTTCAAAAATGCTCTGTTTTTACAACCACTTCAACTAAAGAACCTCTTTCAACTAAATGAGTCTATACAAGCTTTTATTTACTTTATCCAACTAAAAGATAACGCGCCTAAAAACTATAAAAGTAATCATCTTTTTCCCGGATCATTGAAATAGAACTGATAAAGTGTTGCGAGTTCCGAGAACTAAAGGAGATATATTTGGTTAAAGTTCATAAAACCTTTTACTTATATCAATCTAGGCAAAAAGAGCATAGATAAACTTTCAAATTCTGAAAAGGGAATTGAATTTGATTGAAATTTTGATTTTTTACAGATCTTTGAAAATTTTCCTGGCCGCGCGAAAGGAGATTAAATCGAGTGAATAATTCCAAATAATAATCATTTGATTACCTTGTTAAGATATAAAGATGACGGTAAAAGTTGTAACCACACAAGGATCTTCAGCAATAACTAAGAAGACATGAAGACGTGAACCGGTTTAGCGCGCGCAGATGTTTTCTCAAGCAATTTGGTAGAATCAAAGCCCAAACTGTCGTGATCTCGTACCAGAACAACGAATACAATACACCAAAAACTGGAATTCGACTCTGCCTCTCATGTAATTTGGTTGACATCTCGATCTATTTCACAAATGACTGGACCCGGGCCTTTCAGTTCACGGCCTTTTTTCCGAAGGTTGACCAAAATACCCCAATATCACAGATTTGAGTTATTCACGCGAACGCGTGTTTTATAGGGTCCATACGAACCACATACCATTTGGAAAATGAAAATATAAAGAATTGACCAAATCTATCAACTCTGAAAGGTTATATGAACTTTAACTGATTTACGAAACGTCATCATCGAACTGAAAACCCAGAACCCAACACTTTAATTATTCAAAAATCTTTCCGCAGTGTTTCCTGAATGCAAGAACTACAAGCTCTTGTCGGACGCTAGCCGACACAAAAGCTTTTATGAAGATCAGCAATTTTGCGACTGGAACCTGGTACCCGGATGGTACAGGTTCGGCGGCGAAGCAGGCACGATGATGATGAATGAATGCTTGCAAACATACGATCGCTGTGGCGGTGGTTATCTCGGCTGGATGGACGGAACACTGCCTTTGTACGCTCACGGAATTGTGGAGCGCATTGCATGCTTTTACCGCGCGGGCAATTGTTGTGCTATAATGGTGAATATTCGCGTTAGAAATTGTGGCTGTTTCTACGTGTACGAGCTAAAGAAACCTCCTGTGTGTTATCTCCGTTATTGTGGAGAATAAAGGAGTACAGATAACTGAATGAATCTCACTCGTACATCACAGGCTTAGTCCGCAGGAAATCCTCAATAGCAACAAGGCACTTCTAGGGGCTGAGAATGGACATGAAAAATATTCAAATCACCCATCGGTAGAATGAGATTCCGTTACATCTCGGATTTTGTGAAGAGAGGAATTAGCGTTGTTTTCGTGTATCTTATCTGGTTTCAGGCTTCTTTTTGTCGTCCTATAAAAGCTATATAAACAGCATTTACATTTCGCTTTTTGTTTGAAACAACTATTGGGAAGGCACATGAATGGAAAGATCCTTACACACCCCCCCCCCCCCCCCCCCTCTCCACACACACACACCTTCCATCCGTTTTTGGCAATGATTAAGCGAGTAAAAAACTGGTTTGACGAGTAAAATTCACACAAGATACTCAGTAGATCAATAGAGAGCAACTCAAATTTACCTGGTGGTTTTATTTACCCAGACAAGCCCCAAAACACCTCTACATCGGCTCATTACCCCCATTTCATTGCCAAAAATGTCATTGGGCAGGATTAGAGTTGGTGCGTGACACTAGCGAGACAGATTTGTTTCAAGTATAAATTTCATGTAACTTTCTGTCTGTCCCACAGCACAATTTTCGAGTCAGCATCGCCACGAAGGTCGCATAACCAAGCGAAATGTTAGAAAATTTGATCCCTTACATTGTTTTTTGTAACGTCTTTTTTGTCGGCAACTTCATTTTATAAAAATTCAGTTCTACTACATAGTTTAGGAGGCCTGTGTTACGCCAACACCTCCAAACTAACCCAGAGCTAACCAGCGTTTGGAAACAGAACTAATCCGGGGGTAAAAAATTAATAGTGGGTTAGGGCAAATTTACTCTGGCTTAGCGATAATCGGCTTTTCAGGAACCGGCCCCCTGTTAAGGGGTGCGATGCTGTGGCCTTTTGGAGTTAAAAAGATTTTTGTTTATTTTTTGTTGAGTTAGAATTACAAAAGTCAGCGATCTATTGACAATGAGAAAAATAAATTCAATTGAATTGGAAGAAAATAAAAACGATATGACCCGGTGTGGTGCATATTATAATCGCGTTACAACATTGAAATGTTTGGCTAGACAAATGATGCACATCATAGATAGATTACATATAATACCGCAATCTAGTGCATTCTTATACACCTATTTTAATAAATGTTGACTATAAGAAATTGGAAAATGACAAATGCCTTTCACTGCTGGTTAGAAAATACACGTCCGTGTCTGTTTATGAGACATTCCGTGAGGCTATCTAGGCTTCCAGTGAGGCGCATGTAGTGAATGTACAGATTTTTAACACAAGAAAACAATATTGTTTGTATTATTAGTCAAATTTTGTTCGACTTTCCATTTTCTTTTTGTCAACCTTAAGGTGTATACAGCTCCAACAAAACAAAACACCTGGTCATTTCTGCTTGGTGCGTCATTCGACATGCTAGCCATAACGGCCCATAACAGCTCCCGGGTGACAGGAGAGTTCGTTTAATGCCGACATCCGACACTTGAAGAGGACGACAGGAGAGTTCGTTTAATGCCGACATCCGACACTTGAAGACGACGACAGGAGAGTTCGTTTAATGCCGACATCCGACACTGGAAGAGGACGACAGGAGAGTACGTTTAATGCCGACATCCGACACTTGAAGAAGGCGGTTGGGGCGATATCCCACAAGAGGGCATAAACCTTCCATCCAAAAAAGAAACAATGCCATTGTCCCCCTAGAGACACACCTCTGCTATACCTCTACCCAACATATATTATCCTTTTCCCATGCAAAGTTATTCGCACCCACCACCCCTACTTTACACCTCTTCTCTTTACTGGGGACATCGCGGGAGGAAGATTTTGGACGAGATTGTTTAATATAAAAACATGTCGTTTTCCTATAACGAACAACACCCCAATGGGGGTCGCGTCCACACTATGCCAGTTATGGTGACTTTGTTTTCATGAACTCTGGTCCTATTATTAGGTCCATACGATAGCCCGAGCCCGCCGTTAAGCCACATCAAAACTGATATGATATTATCATATTAGTTCAACTCAGCCCGCCTAGGTATGTGAAACCATCTAAACTTTATACACGAAGATTGTTAATTCCCACTTACAGCTGTAAAAATGCTTGTCCAGACCTCATGTAGACCGAGATGCGCTACCGTTACTGCCTTTGAAATATACATCGTTATTTACTTGGAATCTCCGATCAACAAAACTCCTCCTGCCCAATAAGCAAACAAAAGGAAACGACAAACAAACCCCTCGACATTTTTTCTTATTGAGACTGGAAAGCTGTTGCATCTAGACATCAATACTGAACCAAACTCATTCAGTTACACGAGGGTTACATTTTGCTATCGTGAACGGGTGAAACGTGCCAAAGCAACATGCTTGTAAATTAGAAATTGCAAAAACAAGAAAAAAGGAAAGAATGTTTAAGAGCTTCGTTAGAGAGGACACGTCAAGGGCGTACAGCATTAGTCATAATAATATCAAATGGTTCATCTTCAACTGTATTATGATTATCGGTAACAATTTGTTATTCACAGTACTATCGTGATTGCGCTTGACCTTAATTCCGTATGCGCAGTGAGTATAAGGATAAGGATATATGGTGCGACGGCGGCCTGCATGAGACAAGTCTTGCGCACAGACCTCGGACACGGCAGCGACTCAAATCAACAGTCCCTAACGAACTTATAAGTAAGTGTAACAGTGTTGAAGCACACATTCCATCATTCAGCAAGAGGTGTTTCTAGTGGTTGACACAAGGGAGGGAGGGGAGGAGGGGGGCACACATTACTCGACCGTCCAAAAAGGGGTTATTTCTTATTGAAGGATTGCCATATATGTTACTATATAGTGGAACCTTCATATAACAATATGGAAGGGACAAAAAAGTGCATCGTTACATCGTGAATATCGTTTAATCGAGGTAATTATCAAACAACACTGAGCGCGCGCGCAAAATATCGCTGGAGTATACAAATACACAGCGATACGTCGCCCTCTTTTGTCCCGGGTTGACACTGACCGGTTTTTATCCAAAGGCACATTGCTTTTTCCCAATATTCAGACTCGAAAAACATTGGACACTAGAATGTCCAATAAGATAATAGATATGACTTTGGCGATCATCGAACACTACTTTTTGTTCAGTCGGATATTAAAATGGTTGAAGTATCTATGACTTGCAAGCTTCATTTTTCGCTTAATCGCTTAGAGATGGGGTCCTAAGAAAACTAAAGGTCCGGCAGCCCGTAATAATCCTACATACGTTTGTAGTTGAATTCCACTAATATCTATTATTCTATATAATATATTCTATATTCTCTTTTATATCTATTATTATATCTATTCCACTAATATCACAAGTTTTCTTTGTTGGGAATATCCAAGCGCTGTCTTTTGAATTTATTTATGTGAGTTTTTCGTTTTTGATAAACGCTATACACAGAATATTTATGCCGAACCGTTAGTGAATGCGTTCTGTTTGATGCATTCCAGCCGTCTTCCCACCAAACCATAGGGAGAAGTCCTATGTCCATCTCATTATGTCATATGTTTCGATTACGCCTACTTCTGCTAGGGATTGAGCGAACGCATTTTTTTTTTTTTTTTTTTTTTTTTTTTTTTGCACTCTCGTCGTCATTGAGAGCACTAGCGAACATTCAAGCAACGGCGTCCTTTATTAGGATTTCCAGGAATATTGTGGGCGATTTAGTTCAGATCCGCCCATAAAGAATTTCCCATCGCAATTTGTTAATTTTGCATAATTTGTCCACCCCCAAATTTCACCGATACCATATCAATTAAGCAACAAGGAAAATAACCCGAGTTGCACTCCTGCGACCCCTTAGCAATTAGAAACCGATAAGCTGACCAATACAAAATATGTGCTAACAAAAGAGAACTATTTTACTTCAATGTCTTTATCAGACCTCCCGAGTTCGACTTTTTACAGGAGAAAGAATCTGATATTGATGTAACTGGATCCGTTTATTCAACTCTGTTATCCTCACCTAATGTATTAATAACAGACAGTGAGTTACAGGTGATAGTGTAAACCAACAACAAACCTTAGTCGCACTTGAAACTTGGCACGCCAAGCTTCCTTGAAGTATCTAGGTTCACCGAGGAGGTCAATGGCGGCTCCATTACCGGTAGATTTATCCCATTATTATAAAACTTTCCAATACTTTTTTTAGGGATTTGAATATGTCGACAAATGCGTCGATGCAGCCAACTGCTGAGACCGTTGAAGGTCCCCTGCACGTTCCCGCCATTGCCAGCGTCTACCTCGTGGTCGGACTGCTTCTTGCCGTGGCTGTGGTCGCCATTTGGTACTGCCACAAGCAAATAGTTGAGTCGCGGCGCATTCGCGACAGTGGTGAACATCAGCCGAGGAGACGACGACGCCCACGACGCATGAGCGATTCTCAAGTGGAATCTGTCAACCAGCAATGGTTTGACCAATATTCCGGGAATCGCCTCGGCTGTCCGCCCCAGGAAGACATAGATCCAACTTGTTCCGTACCGAAGGACGAAAGACATGTACGATTTAGTGCAACACCTAATAAAATATTCAACATAGAAAGTCGTCAGCAGACAAAAAAACTTGTAAAACTAGGTAAAAGGACAGGTTTTAGAAACGCAGTTAGTTACGTGTCTACGACTCCTTTGGTTTGTACCCCGTGTAGAAGCTCGCTCACCACGGTCAGTAGACTAGTCCCCCATTTGACCTTGTCACCTCAGAGTGTGACGGAAGGGGTAGAAGGCTCAACTTGGCAGGGGAACTCATCTAGGTCCAACGACTCGTTCTGTGCCACGGGAGAAGAGGAAACTGGGCGCACTAATGTCGTTGGACTACCGGATAACGGCAAGGGAACTCCTGAAGATGGAATGACATCTAAATGATGATTGAAAATCGTAGGCTTTGCATTGTACGATAGAAATCGCCTAACAAACGCATACTAGTTTGTATATATCAATCAACTTTTTTCATTTTATTTTACAAACTCTGTGTGTAACTTTGTTGGGAATTTTTGTTTGGGTTTTATTTACATCGCACATTCTTTTCAGCGTTTTGTTTTATTGAGCTGTGCTCCAGTACATATCTACAGTAGATATCTTTGCTCGCGATTCTATTTGTTTTCGCGTTTTATGTTTTCGTGTTTGACACACGGCCTCACAGTGCTCCATCCTTATTCTAATAAGCCTCTATTTCCAATAGCCGACAGTCCAACTGCAGGCTTACAGAAATTAGCTGGAAATAGAGCCCTCTTTCTATGACATTATTTCCTAGGGTCTGTGTGACCATGCCTGAAATATGAAGTTTACTCTAGTTTGTTTAGAAGGCTTGTAACATGTGCTAGTACAATGGAAATGGGTCAGCGCCCCAGATTCTAAAATGAGCATTTCAAGTCTACCCTTTGTACAAATTTTTATTGGCAAAAATGACTGCCATATTTTTGTGGGCCTTTATATTACAGTATTTACAAGTTTATTTACAGTTCAATTCAGTAAAATTTGGCTTGACAGTAGAAAGTGTAAGAGGAAGATAAAAGGCAGATGATTTCACAAAAGACCTACCCCTCTTCCCTCTCCTTAAAATACAAATGTTAACCAATCAAATAATTTTCTATGAATGCCTCAGGTTGTTCAAAGAATGTTTACTGCTTCTTTGTCAGGAAATTGACTTGTTTAGTAAGGTTTCATCCAAGCCAGGCCAAGTTAGTATTCACCTGCTATAACTTACAGTAGCTTAAGTGAAATAGTGCATGAAATTTGAACATAGAACAAGTGGCTATTGGCGACTCTAACTGGTTTATTATCATCTGAATCCAATTTCTTCTGGACCACGTTCCTGGATATCTTGCATTTCAGAGACCTCATCAAACTGGTGAAGATGAAACTTAGAGACCTGGTGATCTGCAAGTGCCTTTATTACTCTGTATCCCTGGATGATCTCCACAAGAACAAAGATAGTCATAAGAATGTTCATGGCTCGCTCAGTCGGCATTATGAGCATACTCTCATTTAGTAATAGAACCAGCGTGAGGGGGAACTGAAGGACAAGGGTTAGAAGCCAAAAGCCAGCTAGCTCTGGAACCTAGGAAATAATAGGAGTATTACATGGTATGATCACAGCAAAAGGAGAAGCCAGAGGTTTCTAGCTCTAATATGAATATAACAGGCAGCCAAAGGACTAGCGTTAAAAGCCAGAGGTTTCTAGCTCTAATATGAATATTACAGGCAGCCGAAGGACTAAGGTTAAAAGTCAGAGGTTTCTAGCTCTAATATGAATATAACAGGCAGCCAAAGGACTAAGGTTAAAAGTCAGAGGTTTCTAGCTCTAATATAAATATTACAGGCAGCCGAAGGACTAGGGTTAAAAGTCAGAGGTCATCTAGCACTTATATGGGTATCACAGACAGCTGAAGCACAAGGGTTAAAAGCCAGTGAACTCTGAAACTTGTACAGCTAAGATTAACTTAAATATTATAAGTCAAGTCTACTTGACTTACAAGTCAGTCAAATTTATTAAATAATAATATACAACTATATTACTATCATGAAGCTTGTATAAGGTAAGAAAGGTAGCCAAAAACTCTGCCATATCAGAACTTCTGTGAGGAAGTGTTCTAAGTCAACAGCTGGGTATTCACAACTTGACAGGTCTTAATTGACAGCCAAAAAATTAAATATCACTATTTTTACCTTTTCGTGGAGGTTCCCAAGGTAACCTAGGTAAAGACGAGTACTTTCCACAATCGCCATGACAATGTAGATAGCAATCAACACAAATTTGTAGTAAAAGTCGAGCTTGTCATACTGAAATGAAATCATGAATGATATTGATAAGAATATGGAAGATATATTTCCTGCCCCTGCTTGATCCATGAGGATATTTCATATGTATATTCACAGGCAAACCAGATGAAATGTTCGTGTATTGAATATTATCTTTATTTTGTTTACTGAATATATCTGTAATAAAGCCAATTTCTCGAAGTTGTTGTCATAGATTGATCTGGTTCCATTTTAGCCGTGATTTATAACAGTTTAGGCGATTTTCCACCCTCATCTCAGTTCACCTCCTCACTCGTAATAAAATATAACAGGGTAGGAAGCACAACGCCCTGGCAAACACAACTTCGACTCTTTGAAGCAACTTTTTCGGCAGAAAACGGACAGCTTTTCCCTTCAAAATCCTATATGCCATAGAAGAATAGTTTCTAAGCACATCTTTCAAGGAAAATAATCCAAAAGACCAGAATTTCCCTGCAAATGTTCGCTGCAAAGTTGAAATTTATCGTTCTTCCAGGGTGTTGACAAACTGTTGGTCCCCTGAGCACGGTCGGGACCTGGACACAATAGAAAATACAATGCAATGCCATGGCAACCGCTGAGACCATTGTATTCTGTATTGTGTCCAATACGTCTGGTTTGCCTGTGGCATATTTCATATGTTGGTCGGTTTCGGGTCCCCTCCATCCTCTTGGATTAGCCCCTTAAGGTTATGGGGTGCCTTCAGCCCACGGTATGCCGAAAAAACCAAAGTGTCGAGGAAGAATGTCGATACACAATAAATCGAATATGCTCATGTTATATGTCACTGTAAAGCTTAATAAATTGAAAATACAATAATCCTTTTTGTTTCTAGGTTTGATGAAATGCTTTATTTTTTTACAGGTTTTAGTCACGCACTTGTTTTCAGCCAATCACATCCCTTAAAAATCCTAATGTGTCTAAACTATATGGCAGATCTTTATGTTTTATGTCAATCACCATATACACACCTACCAAACTGTGTTTGGGTTTTGAGATATTTTTCTTTCTTCCTATGCAAATTTGAGTCAAAGTCAGATGACTAAATAATTTCCAGGTAACACGACACCGGAGGACATAAAATATGATTCGCTCAAAATCTCTCAAAAGCCGAACACAGTATCACTCTTGAATAAATAACCTAGCAGGGTTGCCAAATTTTGCAATCATAGCTCTTATACTTTCGCACATTAGGGTTTTGAAGTTTAGAAATGCACGCGAATTTGAAGCCAAGGAAATTTCGGTTGAAAGTTCTTGGAGAGTGTGACACCTACTTGAGTTATCTGTCAATGAGGTGATCATATCATCAGCTCTAGGTAAACAGACCGACCAATAAGAGAGTCATTAACCGAGTCATTACGGGAAGTTTCGAATTTCGCCATGAGAAAAACAAGTGACAAACAAAAAATCCTGCACATATGGGGAAGACAAGAAAAAGCCGCGCTCAGGCGAAACCAGGAAAGCGCGGCTGAGACCGGTAGCAAATAAGGCAGGTTTTTTGCGATTTCCTGACATGTACTAGACAAATCGTAACTAAAGATTTTGTCTTAATGTTTTGATTTTGGAAACAATGAGGCATTCTTCGCTGATAATCTTGAAGCAGGTTGTTGGGACAAACTTATACAAGAGAAGCCAACAAGAAGATTATCCTTTTTGCTTTCAGCAAGATCTTTCATTTAGAAGTCTTCACCCTAATTTTACGCTTGAGACGACCCCATGCAGACTTCCGTCTTTTTTGTTTATCCATTGGTTATATATTTCGGAACACTAATATACTTTTCGCAAGGCGAAGGAACAGAATTCGAGATTTTTGCAGTCACGATTTACAGGTAAAAACAGTATGCTAATTAACTATAACCGAAGGTCCCGGATGTAGGGAACACAGGGTTCCAGTAAGTGATAAGAGGATTAAAGGAGTAAATCACCTTGATGCTTACAGAAAGTCTCCAAGCAAAATTCGTTTTTTCTTATTATATCGAGAAGATAATAAAAATCCAAACATTTTTCTTTGCTATAATAAGTAAAGGTAATGTAGTAGGGAATTTAAAAATGCAAAAATATTTTTTTCGAAAGAATTTTCACTTCAAGGCACCCCGTACCTTACATCACAAACAAAAAAGTGTAGCCAATGGACAAGGACTTTATCAAGGACTTTTAGAAGAATGATGGTACAATTCAGCATGGCACGACGTTGGTATGATATTTGAAATGGACTATAGAGATTTGAAATGATATTCCTACCTTAGCAGCCAAAATGACAAAAGCAGTAAGAAACCAAAAGGGCGAAAAGTAGACATTAAAGTACAAAGCCATTTGAAGAGGCAAATCCGATACAATCTCGTTGCCTACAAAAATAATGATAGGATGATCAACAATACTATATCACTACAGAATAACAACAATACCTAAATATTAATAAGGCTGGACATTTGGTGAGAAACAGGGAAACGGGAAAGATAGTTGCACTAACTCAGACTTTTAAAAGTAAACTCCCCACTTTTGTGCATACCGGCATTGATTAAATGATGCCTGGGGAACTCTCTGGCAGCCCTAGACCCAGGAAATACAGTGTCAGTGACCGAAGTAACAGCTGATCGTAATGTCTTCCCGAAGTTCGCCGCCATTTTTTCGATTATCCCTGACCTGGAATTCCAATCCCATGATGCTTTTAGCGCGTACAATCCCACAATCCTGTGCGAGTTACATCCAAAATGGCGCAGATCTGTTCAAGGTGGCTCCGAGGAGGTCAGTGCCAAAAATAAACGCGTTTCTTCATTATACACATATGGATGATACTGAAAATCACTATATTGTTTTGTTTGTTACCTAAAGGCTTGATTTATTACAAATAACAGTCAGTTTGCATTTATTTAGGGCGTGTAGTGGGTCTGGGTTTTCAAGCAGCTCGTCCTTTTTCAGTCAGTTGTACGAGCAGGACTTACCGTAAGTTAATTATCTTATTGTTTTTTCGTCGATTTGTATAACAACAATGAATGAATACGTTTCTTTTAGGATATGTGACAAAGGAGGAACATGACACCCCTTTGGATATGCAGACATCAACTGACAGGAATGCCACCACATTGTTTTTCGGCGAGCTTTTACGAGGTAAACCACACTCGATTACATAATGCACTAGTCATTTGAAACCCCCACCCCCATGGTGTGGGATTAAGATGGGGCACTTCAGAACAAGAATATGTCCCGAGGGGGTGGGGGGATTTACAGTTTTTGACTCTAAGACTTGTCCCCACCATGGTGGCTTGGGGATGAATGAATAACATCACAAAATGTACTTTGCCAAAGTCGTGTCAGTTTCTGGTTTGAGTCTCTTTCTCTTCTGTAGCAAGCAATTCCATGTATCAGCATATGGTAAGCTGCATAGCGAAATGTGCAAAAATGAATATGGATTAGAACTAATGCCAGATGAAAAAAATTTATTTTCGTAATTTTTGGGTAACTGTTATCTTTATAGTTATTAGTACAAATTCGCTGAAGAGTACTGGCTTTGAAGGATAAAGGCTTTTTTTCAGATGAATTGATGTCGATGTTGGAAAGTTGTCTAAAGTTTGCATCCCAAAGAGTAGGGGCATTTGCCTGTAGTTTTGTCCCAAAGGGATGGGGGCTTTTCTTAGGTGTCTATCCCACATACCTCTTATTTAGCGATATCTTCATAGGTGTTTATGTAGCATCCCTCTTATCCTGCAAGATCAGTACACATGTCCTATATTATCCATGGGCTTTTTTCTATTTGAGCAAAACTTGGAGTCCTTATAAACAGACTATCAACATATGACTCACTTCAATTCAAAAGTACAAACTTGATGGCTGTCTCCTTTCGGAACTTTAGTTCTCTCATGAGTTTAGATAAGAATATTAGTGGAGGTTCCTCCTCCACCTTCTACGCACCTAGACTAAGGAATGTTAGCTCCAAAGAGAACTCCAGGGGCAAGTTTTATCCAACGGTTAAATCCTTATACAGTGGTTAAAACTTATCAGAGTGGCGTTATTCAGTTGCACAAAGCCCTAATAAAAGTTATCCAGCGGATAAAGTTATCCGGATGATAGAGGTCAGATAAAGTCTTATCCACTGAATAAATGTGAAGAAAAAACAAATGGTATCTTGCTTTCTAATTTATTGTCAGAATTTAGATTTATTTTATACACAGTGCAAGTTGAAACACATACAAACGATGAATTTTACAGTTGATAAATTCACAATGACAACTACGACATTACATGCAGCTCTGGCAGGACTGGAATCAATCTATATTGCCCATTCTGTCCAGAAATGTGACTCCCAAAGACAGGAAGAAGCTAAGCAATATCCCCTTTGATCTTTCCCTGATTGATGTGCACTTTGCCCATTCCAAAAAAAAATCAATATCTACATTTACTTGTTATTACAACTATGAGTGTTTACTTGAGTTTGATTGATGCACATTTTTTTTTCAGGTCTTGCAATGACACTAAGCAAGCTATTCCAGGAGCCTGCAACAATTAACTATCCTTTTGAAAAGGGTCCTCTAAGTCCTAGGTTCCGGGGGGAACATGCTCTGCGACGGTACCCCTCTGGGGAAGAGAGATGCATCGCATGCAAGCTCTGTGAGGCCATTTGTCCTGCTCAGGTGAGAAGTTGCATGTTCTTAAACTCTATCAATTTTGAAGTCTGACATATATATATATATATATATATATATATATATATATATATATATATATATATATATATATATATATATATATATATATATATAGTGTTAGTTTGAGAAAAATACAAACTACATAGGTTTCCCTACAGGTCTGTTTCGTGGTTGCCCACTCATCAGGGGATTTTATATATATATAATCTGACATAATACACCAAATACTGGTATTCAACTCTACCAAACTTTCATCTTCAATAAGACTTCTTCAGGGGAGACTGAAGAAGGTGAATCAATACAAGCTTATTTCCATCAGAATAGTGGCACGAGATGCAAAATCATTACAACTGTCTGACAAAAATGTGCATGTTATTGAATAGTGTGTGCTATAGTAAAAAAGAATTTACACATCTCTTTGTGGGTTCCTACTACAAAAAGATCGCTCTTCTTAAGACCCCGCGGGTAGATAGACTTAAGCCGATAAGCCAACTGACCTTCCCTTTCCCTAAGCATAGCCTCAGAGTTACACTTATCTGTAAGTTGTACCACAGTGACAACTTTTTTCGTAGTCACACTTTTTTTTGGTGACACAAGATTTTGGACCTTATCACAAGCCAATTTTTTTGTGCGAATGTTCATACAGTCTCCATTTACTCCTTTGGTTTTTATCACATTTATTTACTGTATTTTACTTGGTTTCACAAAAATTTCTGTCCAAGTTAAGTTAATAACACGAATGAACATTGAAGATAAAAAATAATTACACTGAAATCGAACTGAAATGATGTTCTAGCTTTATTCGGGGTTCATATGGGTCTGTTGATTTTGATATGATCCCTTAACAACACAATTTAGACAAAGCAACAATAAGATTCTTGTTTGTTTGTGAAGAATGTGGTAGCAGATACCACTGTTATTGGACCGACTTTTGACAGCTGATAACGTGAATATACATAGTAGAGAAATAATAATTACACTGAAAGAGAACTGAAATGATGTTCTATGTTTTTAGGGGTTTTTATTGGTCTGTTTATTTTGACACGAGCCCTTAAAGACGAAATTAAGATGAAGCAACTATAAGATTCCTGTTTGTTGATGAAGAACATGGTAGCAGAATACTGTACCACTGTTATTGGGTTGACTTTTGGCAGTTAATAACCCAAATATACATTGTAGAGAAATAACCCTTACGCTAAGAAAGAGCTGAAATAATGTTCTTTATACAAGTCCATAAAAAGCCCCACAGTCAGAACCCCACTTTCCGGCCCCCACCTTTAGAGTCCCATTTTCAGAGCTCCACATCAAATTCCCACTTTCAGAGCCCCACAGTCAGACCCCCACTTTCAGAGCCCCACTTTCAGAGCCCCACAGTCAGAGCCCCACAGTCAGAGCCCCACAGTCAGAGCCCCACAGTCAGAGCTCCACAGTCAGAGCCCCACTTTGAGAGCCCCACAGTCAGAGCCCCACTGTCAGAGCCCCAAATTCAGACCCCCACTTTCAGAGCCCCACATCAAACTCCCACTTTCAGAGCTCCACAGTCAGATCCCTGTTTATTTTGACACGAGCCCTTAAAGACGAAATTAAGATGAAGCAACTATAAGATTCCTGTTTGTTGATGAAGAACATGGTAGCAGAATACTGTACCACTGTTATTGGGTCGACTTTTGGCAGTTAATAACCCAAATATACATTGTAGAGAAATAACCCTTACGCTAAGAAAGAGCTGAAATAATGTTCTTTATACAAGTCCATAAAAAGTCTGTTTTGATCAATAAAGGAAAATAAATCTTGACTTCAAAAGGTCTCGACTATATTATGGTCTCTACCATCTCTTCACTTGTGGTGTTATCAGAACCATGCCGAGTATGACTAGGGCGATTGTTCATTGAGTCGGGCGATCATGCTCAACTGTGATCAGGGCGATGTTACTTTGGGGCGACCATTCCTGATACCAACTTATTAAACAAGTCTATAGGATTTTAAAGACTTCAATGCAACTTTTTCTACTGCTATTACACAAGTGTTTAAGCCAAAAGAGGCATTAGATACTTCTGCTACTTAACAACACCAACAACAACAACAAAATCTATGGTAGCAGTCATTAAGGGGTGGTCTGCAGGATATCAAAATAAGTTTCATTATGGAAGGATTTTGCAACATATTCTGGAATAGTGGAATAAGTACATACTGATGATTCTGAGTCACTTTTGAGATGAAACTCTTTCTAGTATAATATGGACAGGCTGTAGATCTAGAGACATGGATTTTAACCGTGTATAACACAATCAGTGAACAGAGTGCCAACTACTGTTACTACTGAAAGTAGAAAGTGTAAGCAAACATCTGTTCATGCTATGCTTTCAATAAAAGAATTAGTAAATGCTTTTTACATTTAACTGCATTAATTAAATAATATCTGCTCATAACAGATGTTTCTTTTGATCCTTTTTGCAGGCTATCACCATTGAGGCAGAAGAGAGGTCTGATGGTAGCCGTCGGACAACTCGTTATGATATTGATATGACCAAGTGTATTTACTGTGGGTTTTGCCAGGAAGCCTGCCCAGTTGATGCTATAGTGGAGGTGAGCCCCACAGTCAGAGCCCCACTGTCAGAGCCCCACATCAAACTCCCTTTTTCAGAGCCCCACAGTCAGAGCCCCACTGTCAGAGCCCCACATCAAACTCCCTTTTTCAGAGCCCCACTTTCAGAGCCCCACATCAAACTCCCTCTTTTAGAGGCCCACTTTCAGAGCCCCACATTAAACTCCCTTTTTCAGAGGCCCACTTTCAGAGCCCCACATCAAACTCCCTTTTTCAGAGGCCCACTTTCAGAGCCCCACATCAAACTCCCTTTTTCAGAGCCCCACTTTCAGAGCCCCACAGTCAAAGCCCTACTTTCAGAGCCCCACAGTCAGAACCCCACTTTCCGGCCCCCACCTTCAGAGTCCCATTTTCAGAGCCCCACAGTCAAAGCCCTACTTTCAGAGCCCCACAGTCAGAACCCCACTTTCCGGCCCCCACCTTTAGAGTCCCATTTTCAGAGCTCCACATCAAATTCCCACTTTCAGAGCCCCACAGTCAGACCCCCACTTTCAGAGCCCCACTTTCAGAGCCCCACAGTCAGAGCCCCACAGTCAGAGCCCCACAGTCAGAGCCCCACTTTGAGAGCCCCACAGTCAGACCCCCACTTTCAGAGCCCCACTGTCAGAGCCCCACATTCAGACCCCCACTTTCAGAGCCCCACATCAAACTCCCACTTTCAGAGCTCCACAGTCAGATCCCTACAGTCAGCCAATGAGAAACGTTGTTTATTTGACCTTGAGCGTGAAGTTGACCGTGGGAAACACGGACCTGTGCGTTTCTCATTGGCTGAACTTTTTTTTTTTCAAAATGTTTGCGGTGTTGAAGCCAAATCTGATTGGTCAAAGTTTTTCAGCATGGCCCGCTTTCTGTGTCCTCACTGTAAAATGATGAAAAACTGTAAATGTTTATTTGTTTGTATAGCACACACAAATAAATGCATGAGCAGTAAATGAGAAATAGATATATTAAAACTGTTCCATACTTCTAGTTCTTGCTTCCACAAAAACTAATCACTGAAACAAATTGTCTGATTGTAAAAATTGCTGTTGAAGATATATTTGCATTCCACTTTTGCCTCTAAAAGAGTCCTGTAGAAAAGATAAAGAAAATTGCCAGATGTTGTGAGTGGTAGACTCTGAAGAAGTCAAAAGCCATAAAGTATCTTTTTTATTCTTTTTTTCCTTTTTTTTATTCTTATTGCCAGAAGTTGTTAATGGTAGACTCTGAAGAAGCCATAAACCATGAAGTATCTTTTTTATTATTTTTTCATGGTCCATGTAGTATATTTTTTATGAGACATGAGTATCTTTTATATTTTGTCAAGATTTTGCTTGAAAATATTTTAAAAAGGTAATAATTTGATATTTTTGCAGGGTCCGAATTTTGAGTTTGCAACAGAAACCCACGAGGAGCTCCTGTATAACAAAGAAAAACTCCTCAACAACGGAGACAGATGGGAAGCAGAGATAGCCGCCAACTTACAGGCAGACTTTTTGTACAGATGAGATTATTATAAACCCTTAATTGGCTTTCTTATCTAGTAGTGAATGTTTGCTTTAAGAACTATGTAATAATATTTGTCTTCCGTTTACCTTTTCTTCAAGCACTAAATAAACTGGAAAAGTGATTTTGCATATGAGGTTGTTAACTAAGTATCGGTAAAGTCATCTCAAACCCCTCATGGGATGTCTCCGAAAGAACCTTTGATCAGGTGAACCCAATAACTTATATCAATTAGGGATTGAACTATGAGGCAAAGAAAAAACGCATGCAAACCAACCAATTCCATTGTTCTTAGGTCTTGGAAAGAACAA
Organism: Nematostella vectensis; assembly: GCF_932526225.1. NCBI lineage: Eukaryota > Metazoa > Cnidaria > Anthozoa > Actiniaria > Edwardsiidae > Nematostella > Nematostella vectensis. Next base: position 14,209,491 of record NC_064037.1, on the reverse strand, counting down.
CGTTTGTTCTGGGCTTAAGTTTGATATATAGGGCCTGCTAGCATTTATATATATAGGCACAGCCAGCATTTCCTTCCCCCCCCCTCCCCTGTTGTCTTGTTTGTTTGTTTGTTTGTTTTTTTTTTTTTTTTGTAAGGTGTCTAGGAGCTACGGAGTTAACACAAGGTTTTCTAGTTAGCTCCTGGCCAAGAATAGTTATTTATAATTTGTAGCGACCATTACAACACATACTAAAACAAGCAAGCAAAACTAACAAAAACAGTAAAACTGGCAAAAAAAAACCCGTGGGATTTGTTCCTTTTAGCTGTGCACATTCAGCTGTATTACATTCGTTTTAATTTCAAAAATGGGGTTTTGGCCTGCCGAAATATCGCTAATCGTTAACAATACAATATGACTTTATTTATACACGATAAAATGTTAAAGCTAAAAGCTCATGGGCGTCGTTTGTAAAACAATACTATAACATACTATACCAAGTTATTTACATTAACCACTATTTACGAAATTATTTACGTTATACTTTCTTAAATTGTTATTACTAATGATAAATTATGTTACAATAATGATCAATGAATTATTTGTTAAAGCACTTCTGCGTTGTGTTGACCTCTAAAATCCCCATATAAGGACAGTATAGAAGACGACACAAGGGATCGTTTACAAAACTATTATACCGTCATGTAATCGACCCCTTTATTATTCACATATTTCTTGTATTGCCTCGTCCATGTCCTGTTGCGATTGATCAAAATGAGTCCTGATCTGCCAGAGATTTAATTTACCCATACAATGGCAATACATAAAAGAAATTATCTAGGCACTATCAATATTTAAACAAAAAATACCACATGGTTATCCTATGTTAAAGAAAGAAAGAAAGAATTAAGAGAGAGAAAGAGACAGGGGGGGGAGTAAAGACGGAGAAATGACCCAATGAGCCGTGGCTTATACAGTAGATTGAAATAGTAACAAAAATGAGGGTGAATTATTTGTTTAAAGCACTTCTGCGTTGTGTTTACCTCTAAGATCCCCATATAAGGACTTTTAAAGACGACACAAGGGAATGTTTACAAAAGCGTCATACCGTTATGTAATCGACCCCTTAATTATTTACTTATTTCTTGTATTGCCTCGTCCATGTCCTGTTGCGATTGAACAAAATGAGTCCCGATCCGCCAGAGATTTAATTTACCCATACAATGGCAATACATAAAAGAATGCATCTAGGCACTATCAATATTTAAACAAAAAATACCACATGGTTATCCTATGTTAAAGAAAGAAAGCAAGAAAGAAGGAAGGAAGGAAGGAAGGAAGGAAGGAAAGAAAGAAAGAATTAAGAGAGAGAAAGAGAGAGGGGGGGAGTAAAGACGGAGAAATGACCCAATGAACCGTGGCTTAGAAAGCAAGAAAGAAAGAAGGAAGGAAGGAAGGAAGGAAGGAAAGAAAGAAAGAAAGAAAGAAAGAAAGAAAGAAAGAAAGAAAGAAAGAAAGAAAGAAAGAATTAAGAGAGAGGGGGGGAGTAAAGACGGAGGAATGACCCAATGAGCCGTGGCTTATACAGTAGATTGAAATAGTAACAAAAATGAGGGTGAATCATTTGTTTAAAGCACTTCTGCGTTGTGTTTACCTCTAAGATCCCCATATAAGGACTTTTAAAGACGACACAAGGGAATGTTTACAAAAGCGTCATACCGTTATGTAATCGACCCCTTAATTATTTACTTATTTCTTGTATTGCCTCGTCCATGTCCTGTTGCGATTGAACAAAATGAGTTCCGATCCGCCAGAGATTTAATTTACCCATACAATGGCAATACATAAAAGAATGCATCTAGGCACTATCAATATTTAAACAAAAAATACCACATGGTTATCCTATGTTAAAGAAAGAAAGCAAGAAAGAAAGAAGGAAGGAAGGAAGGAAGGAAGGAAGGAAGGAAGGAAGGAAGGAAGGAAGGAAGGAAGGAAGGAAGGAAGGAAGGAAGGAAGGAAGGAAGGAAGGAAGGAAGGAAGGAAGGAAGGAAGGAAGGAAGGAAGGAAAGAAAGAAAGAATTAAGAGAGAGAAAGAGAGAGGGGGGGAGTAAAGACGGAGAAATGACCCAATGAACCGTGGCTTAGAAAGCAAGAAAGAAAGAAGGAAGGAAGGAAGGAAGGAAGGAAGGAAGGAAAGAAAGAAAGAAAGAAAGAAAGAAAGAAAGAAAGAATTAAGAGAGAGAAAGAGAGAGGGGGGGAGTAAAGACGGAGGAATGACCCAATGAGCCGTGGCTTATACAGTAGATTGAAATAGTAACAAAAATGAGGGTGAATTATTTGTTTAAAGCACTTCTGCGTTGTGTTTACCTCTAAGATCCCCATATAACGACATTTTAAAGACGACACAAGGGAATGTTTACAAAAGCATCATACCGTTATGTAATCGACCCCTTTATTATTCACATATTTCTTGTATTGCCTCGTCCATGTCCTGTTGCGATTGAACAAAATGAGTCCCGATCTGCCAGAGATTTAATTTACCCATACAATGGCAATACATAAAAGAATGCATCTAGGCACTATCAATATTTAAACAAAAAATACCACATGGTTATCCTATGTTTCTTTGAGGCTGGTTATTCACATCAGTCATGAAAATCTTTTTTGTGAGATTTCAAATCTTAGGTCTTCTAGTTTTCATGCTAATTACAACAGGAAAATGCCAAATTTGTGATGCTGATAATGGTCCGAAATTATCTATCCCAATCCAGGGAAGGCGACTTGTAAACCATGTTTTAAAAACACTACAAGAAGGTAATCCGATGTTGTGCTATGCCGAATGTCAGAAAGACAAACGGTGCCAGAGCATCAACTTTCTTTACGACAGTCTGACGTGCCAACTGAATAAAGGGGACAAGGAAGCGAAACCGGATGATTTTGCTGAATATGAGTATGGGCACCATATGGAGCTGAGAGGTAAGGTGTTGTTGGGGTATAAACACAGTAGTACGAAAGAAAGGAAAAACCGGATTCCTATTACCGCGGTGATTATGTTTCCTGAAACTTCTTGGTTTCTTATTGGTTTCTTCTTCGTTTGGTGCTTTTTGGTTCCTAGTCAATTGGCCTACTGAGTTCCTGATTAGGAACTGGGGAATTAGGAAACTCTTTCGCGATGTGAGGTTACTTAGGGACAGAGGTTTTTTAAGCTGTGCTCTATTAATCCGAATGACCAAAAATATATATTATATACATTTCTGTGGTATTTTTTAAACAATCGATATTTTTCTCTACATGGCCAATTGTTTGCTCTTCTTCTTTTCTGGTCGTTAAATAAAGGTAATATTTTCAACTCTAAATAATGGCAACGGCGTAGCCAGGATTTTTTACAGGAGGAGGCCCAAAAGGTCTTTTTAAGGCATTGTCTCCTGTGTTATAGATAATGTCTCATACAATTACTGTTTTTTTGGCGGCTAGAAGGGGGGGGGGGGCGGGCCCCCTGGGCCACCCCCCTAGACACGCCCCTGAATGGAGAAATGTAGAAGTCCGCTCGTAAGGTCTAACAGGATTGGCTGGATTACCTCATTTTTGTATTGCATTCCCGTTCTATTGTTTTCTTTCCAATTGATTTGTCTGTGATGCATCAATCCAATGTGGGGGAATCTTCCGATAGTTTCTACATTACCCGAATAATGAATAATTAGGGACAGGAAAAGAGTGGCCAAGACCAAAATGTTTAGGCTTTGCTAAGTGGCCGCTTAATAAAGGTACCACCGTACAGCGTTTGTATGTAAAAATGTATTACATGGTCCCACAATGGACGGCTTGCCCGTTTTCCATGAGGATTTAACGCTAATGTGATGAATTTTCAACTTGCAACTTCAGCCTGAAAATAGATGTTTTTTTTGTTTCTAGTTCCTTTGGGGAGTGCATACAAATTTCCAGCACTCTCGTGTGAGGAAGTATTCGCCTGCAACCCTTTTTCGGAAAATGGGAATTATTATCTTTCTCCAGACAGCCACACGCCTTTTTTGGTGAGTACTAGTGGTATAGCTAGCTCCAATCCGTGACAAAAAAACGTGAGCCCCCCTACCCATATCCCCACCCATTTTACAAAAAGGCGCTCTTAGAACAACAGACTATACCATCTCGTCGAAATTTCCCCATCACCAACCCCCCACTCCCAGATGAGGGGGGGGGGGGGGGTCGCCTTTTTCACAAGAAAATAAGATGTTGTTTTATTTTGCTTTTTTATTATTTTTTTTTTGCAAGCGGTTAAAACGTTTTAGCTACTATTGTCACGGAATGTTGCTTGCCAGAATATTCCTTTTCCATCCGTTTACCCATCGTTTTTTCTATGTTTGCCTAACGACGTCTTCCACTCTCTTGTAACAGGTAAGATGCGTGTTTGACGATGCCCCTGTGGTCTGGACTGTTATTCAACAAAGAAGTTCGGACTCTGTTGACTTCAGACGAACGTTTGATGAGTACAGCGTAGGGATCGGGACTCCTGGAGACGACAACTTCATGTTGGGTCTTGACAATATCCACAGGCTGACCAACAGTTCGGGCGCGAAAATGCTGCGTGTGAGGCTTCAAGATTGGGGTGATATTATCAGAGTCTCCGAATATGATAACTTTTCAGTTGGAAACAAGGCTCGAAGTACATCCTTGCCCTGAAATACAGATACAATTCAGGTAAATATCTATATATTGATTGCTGTCAGTTTGCGCTTATAATCACTCCCTTCGGTTTGTGTCACAAGAAGATATAGATTACTGGCGGTTTTAAATCTAAAAATCATCGAAAAATTGTAGTCATATAAAGTTACAATGACTTTGAGAATAGCCTAATTCTTCATTAGACGGTAGGCTTGGAGCTAGCTCGCTTCATAGGAAGCAAAGCGAATGATCTATGGACGTCTGATAAAATAGGCTACCTTAAAAAAACGCAAAGATTTTACAGTTTTTTTTATAAGAACCCTTTTAATAAGAACGTCCAGTCTGAGATTTCACTAAACATACTAAGAACATGCCGAGACTCAGATATTTACACACTACCCGTGCGGTGACCACATAAACTAAGTCGCATAGCTTGTTCCGCTAAGATACATAGAAGAAACACTCGGCCACGAATCGTATAATTTGATGAGTTTTTATTCGATCTGAAATTCATTATAATTGCTGATTATGGTTTCACATTTGCTGCTATCATAACTCTGATTATCTAAATTACATCAATGATTTCACTTACTTATGCGGCGGGCATAACTCTCTAGTATTTCCAGGTTAGATTTAACTTGTTTTATCTGTTTCCTCCGGTTGGCTCTCGTGTTCATACAGTATGTCAGTCATTCTCCTCATGTGCTAAGTGATTATTAAGCGGTTTCATAAAGTCAATCAATGTCTATCAATAATTAATCAATATCTCTTAACAAAACTTGTCAAAACATATCCCACATTTCTAAACCCATGGCTCCGCTATTATTTCTTGTTTCTTTATTCTCTTCCTAATTGATCGGTAATTATTTTTGCTACACTAAAATTAAAGAATATCATTGAAACCACTTTAGCCTTAAAATGTTCCAAAAACAGGAACGGACAAGCCTCAACAGGAAATTAGACGTTTTTAAAAAAAAGAGTCTATTTTGTCGTGTCTATCTAAGGCTTGTGGGGCGGTGCGTCCCAGTCCCCACGGGGTACCTGTGTAATACCCATGCCCCTCCGCGCGCTAAAAGAGAAACAGAGAGTAAAATCTCATGGTTGAATATTGAGAGTTAGGAGTGGTTTTTTATTCTTTCTCCTGATTGTTGGACTGTTACATTACAAGACAGAAAAGAGTTACACTTGTATGTCGGAGTATGCTTTGACGGAGTACTTGTAGCACCACTGGTGATTGCGAACATTAGGACCGTAGAAAACATATCTGCATGGGAAAAATGTGTTTGATTGATCCCTAAATTGGTGATTACAAAGAGTCAGATGAAATGATATGATCATTACATATATTTACCACGTATGGCCCTGTAACGATTGGGAGAATTCAGTGCAAAACAAACTGAACTAGAGCTATCAGCGCTCATTCTGTCTTAAAATCGTTGCTCATATCTGTTTCGCTGTCTCACTCTGTCTCTTTCTGTTCTTGTGCTGGGCTTTTCTTGCAAGTAGAAGATCGGCAAACCATATTGCTTCTTCTGAATCCCGGGGCGGGGGGAGGGGGATGGGGTGATCGTCGGCAAAACCGGTTTTAACCCTAAGGGATAGCACTTTGGGTGTGGTCGTAGGAATTTCTAACCCTAAGAGATAGCAGAATCGGAAAAATCCTTCAACAAAGTAGTCGGTCGAAAATTTATACCCTAAAAGTTAGGACGATCACCCTGTTCAAGATTCTGGAGAGTTCCCAACCGGGTTCTGCATCATATCTAGCATCAAACTTTATCAGGTTGACAACCCGGATTTAGTGGAATCTTTGAAAAATTTAGTGCTTTTACTTTTTCTTAATTAATGTTTTCAGCCAATTCCTTAACCTCCTTTTCTGACCAGCTTGCAGCAAATGCCTGCTCGCTTTTTTTTGACGTTGTCGTTGCCGTTCTTCCTTTGCTTCTTCTCTCTTCTTTTTCTGGAAAGGGGGGGCACCGAAAATATGGGGGAAGCGTAAAGGGGGTGGGCATGGGAAATTTTGTTCCTCCTGAAGGGGTGGGGCAATTAATTTTAGCCCTTACTTTTATCAAAATTCTCACGCCCCCGCCCCCGCCCCCACCCCCACCATCGAGGTAATAAACGAACTTTTCCTAATGAGAAACGCGAGTTGCTAAAATTTACAACGAAAAATACCAAGTCTTCTTCGGAATCTCTATCAGAGGATATAAATGAATACCATCTTACCTAAATTCGCTCCCAGGTTAAATAAGTACAGCGTTTTACTCAATTTACAAAAAAGAAGGGAAACACATTTGCAAAAATTGCGTAGTTTCTTTATTCATTAATAATAACAATAACACTATCTTTCATAACAGGAGATGCAGGGGATTCGCTTGACCCTGCCAACGGGATGAAATTTCCAACCTACGACCAAGACAATGATCAGAAACCAGGCCAAAACTGCGCTGCGCAATATGGCGGCGGTGGCTGGTGGCACAACGCTTGCTTTCATTGTAACCTTAACAACCCGTATTACAACAGCGCCCCTTGTCCGTTATCAATGGGGATTATTTGGTATACTTGGCGCGGGCATTACTAATCAATGAAGAAAGTAGCTATGTTAGTAAGGAATGTATAGCGTGTGTATATTTTGGGACTTTTTTCAGAGAATGGGTGTGATCTCGTTTGCGAGGCTTTGGCTTAAGTGTTTAACCATAGGCAGCCCAAGCTCATTATATGCACTTTGAAGGTCAAAAATCAAAATCTTAAAATTTGTCTTAATGAATAAAAATGACTCGCAATACTCACTTGTTGTGTCGCTTATTACTCGACCGAGTTTGAAGCCATTTGGCAGCGGTTTCACAGTAACCCTGTGAAATCGCTGCCGAAATGGCTTCAAACTCGGTCGAGTGATAAACGAAAAAAAATCATTTTTTTGGTAAGCGCTGAATAAGTTTGCTGTTTTTTTTGCCGCTAAAAGGCAGAGCGCGCGGTAGTTTGTCACCCAAACAGTCACGTGATCTCTTAGCACAAGTCCCCTTTTACTTTACATGATTTCGCCTTAAAACCCGAGGTCTATCTATTTATTTAGGGATAGATCAAAACTTGTTGCACTTAGGGTGTCCTAGCTTTGGATCAATGGCTTTAAGTTTGTCTCATAACTCAAAGTGTGGAGAGAAGTCATGAGAGCAGCGCATTTTTGATTTTTCTTTCTCAAGTCATATTTATCATCACGCTAGATATCTCCGTAGAATCAGGCAAAACACTATAAGCGATTATTAGCATAATAAAGTGTACAAGATACAAGTGTAACATATATTACGCGGTAATTTGACAGCTATATTTATTGGGATATTCTTAACTACTTGCACCAGAGGCTAGTAGAGGAACCAAATTAATCTTTATTTCGATTTCTTAAATATGATTTAGCCGCTAAAAGTTGATTGAAAAAAGGTGGACAGCTTAGTCTATTTTCAAGCCTGAAAGCGAGTTACACCTTTTGCGAGGAGGCGGAACTCATTATCGTATTGCTGTTTATTTAGACCTCGTACTCTCTAGCCGAAGCAAGTTAACTTATCAAAAATATATCTAGAGTCTGTTCGAAATGTCCTGTGCCGTAGCAGGCCTTGAAATATTAGAAGGGTACAATACAGAAACGTTGAGAAAGCATTGGGGGTGGGAGGGTTGGGGGCAAAGCATTGCCCTTATTGGTCTTTTCCTTATAATGTTTGAAAATATTGAGGCGCGGGACACGTGCCCCCAGTGTCCCACCCCCTGCTACGGCCCTGCTATGTTACGCTAGCGTACATGAATTGCGTTACTGGTATTAATCGATCTAAGTGAATGTAACGACATGAATTGGACACATGGAGAGCTTAAACTGAAAGGTAACTAGGCAACCTCTGTCAAAGGCCTGTTTAACCTCTGACAGCATACAAAAAGGGGAGCATTTAAAGCCGCATTGTCACCAGTTTACTTCCGGAGGTCCGTCGGGAACCTCAACCGTCAAAAGATAAAAGAATCTATTAAAATCCGCGCTATAAAACGGGCCATCCGCTATAAATTATCAGTCAAATCCTCGAAGAAACTACCAACAGACAACCTGCTTTTAAAAGTTTGAAATATTTTCCGCAGTTTCCATAAAAAATCATAGGAGATTGTTACGTAATCGACCGGAAGTAAACTGGTGACAATGCGGCTTTAAGCGTGGATCTTTTAGTTGTTAGTTGTTTCCAGAGTTTGTCTTGTTTGCAGAGTTGTAACTTCGTTGTGGAAGATAAAATAAACCTGGTACCTCCCCAAGTGGCGAGCTAGTCCTCACTTCTCTCCGACGATATCACGAAAATGTTTAGTATTATGCATTTGATGGTTGGCCTCACCTCAACAACACAAAATAGCTGATTTAGGCCACTGAAAAATCTTGATTTAGACATAAAAACAGTACAAAAAAATGGAGTTTCGACAAGTAACAGTCAATTCTAATGCGGGCAAAGGTTTGTTGAAAACGTTGAAGAATGGGTACCTTGAACACTTGGTATAAGCGGTAGCGCTGCTTAATACTACTGATTCTGATCTGTAAAAAGGTCGAGACAATAAAACATAACCAGAAAGCGGTGTGTTAGCAGAGAGAGGGGTATTGAGGTCATGAATTAATTATGTCCCAAGGACTTAATGATGCCCTAGGGCATTCTCTCAGTATGATAATAGCTGTATTTTTTTTTTATTAAAATAATACAAGCAACTGTCAATTTATGCTTGCTCTGGCACAACGATGCTAGACTTCGAGCGTTTTGCTGAGAGTGTCAATTCTGCTTTTTTTTCTTTTTTCGAATAGAAATTTGTCTAAGGACCCGCAGCAGAACACTCTGCAAACTTTAAATACAAGCCACGCATCCGGGAAAAATACGACCTCTGCGTGTTTTTTTGCCGCTAAGATAACTTTCATCCTACACCGGTTAGACCGAAAACCTACAGAAAAGAAGGGTCGTAGTGGTTCGCTAGTGTCGTGGTGAAGTTTGTGAAGCGGAAAGTCGGTGGTTCCGAGCTTTATTTTAGGAGTCCCTGTATGACTACGGTGAACCCCGAAGAGATGGTGAAACAAGTCGACGAGGCGAACCAAGAAGATCTAGATTTAAACATGGCTCTCTACAAACCAGGCTCAAGCTACCTCCCTTTGCCCAAGAAAATCAAGAAACAGATTGTTTGACCGCTTATGCCCCGCTTACTAAAAAAATATACGTCTTCGTGACGATGACTCTCCTGTCTCCTATCAGCCTAGAAGTTGCACGTCTTGATGGCTGATTTGTGACACCACAGGGTTCCCGCCAATATAACACGAAATTTGATTCGCATAGCTGTTCCATATTTCTTTACATATGGGGCTCTGGGGCCGGCTTCGATATAATAATAGTGGCATTTGTTCCTTTTAGCTGTGCACATGCTACTTACTGTATGACATGACAGCCCATTATTCGAGATGACTCTATTTGTGGTAAAACATTGGGCACTTTTCGCTTAGTTCAAACTACAAAGCGCTAAGTTGATGAAATTTTGAGGTGGCGAATGAAACCTAGAAATATTGATTTTCTCGACAAATTTTAAGCCATCTATTTTGCTGGGCTTATTCATTTAGGTGCTTTGTTCGAAATAGCCTCGCTCGCAGGCGTTTTTAGGCAATGAGCGACCTGCCTTAAAACGCCTGCGAGGGAGGCTTTGTTCGAAAAAAATACTTAACAAGACTTCTGCAGGAAAATAGCCAAAATTTCTAGATTTTCCTTAATTCCTTCTCTAGTCACCTTTATGAAGTCCGCGCAGCCTGGTCCCTAGTGTTGCGTTCGGGATACCTTTGCTTGCCAAGACAAGAGAGATTGGGGAAAGCAAAAAAAATCCGAAACACCTTAGGAGACCCGACCGAACATAACGCCTTGGACTACGTTGAAATACCGCGCAAGGCGTCATAGGAAAGCTAGTATTTGTTGTAACCAATCGTTTGCGTTGCTAAATGCACCATTTGGAACTGCACCACCGCCGGAATTCTATTACAACTATACTTTACTGAAAGCTGGAATTGTTTCAAGAAGGCAAGCAAGAAAATGAATAAGTTCACACTTATAGTCATGGCTGCAGTTTGCGTCCTTATTCCAACAGGTAAGTCATGGTCTTTGTCTTTTTTTTATATATATACCTCTTGAAATCGTATATCCGTGTCTGGTCCGGGTTCCCTGAATGTGTTAGATATGATTAAACACATAAAGCAGAGAACATTTTTGCAAAGAAGGGACATGGATCCCATATCTGACGGTGAAGCAACTGATTTCTCTTGCCGTGTTCAGAATTGTTTTCCGGAATTTTTTGCGTGCTCTTGTTTTGTATGGTCAGAATTTCCTCAAAATATCGAAGATCCATAGAACAATAAATTAGATGGTATATGATAACATTTAGCATATAACTCATCTGACACGGGCCAGCAGAAAAAGACTGCACGCAGTAGATCATCACCGATGGGTTTTATTTTTTTGCTCAAAAGCCCAAATGAAAAACACCTTGCTTCCACTTCCAAGAATTACAATGGTTGATCTGATAAACAATTTAAAGTAGCTAATAACGATATAGTCCTTACTGAAACCAAAAAAAAGTTTGAAATCCTGCTGACAGTTTAATAGGTTACGTTAATTTAGTGAGCTCTCCAAATCGCTCACAATAGTTTTCTGTTTCAATTTTTCACCTGTTCTTAAGTTCTGTTAACGCGATTCCGCCCTTCTTTTATAGTGTGAAAGTAACTGGGAGTGGCTAATTAAATATTTATAATCTTAAAAGTGTTTTGTTTTCAATGGGTTGCATTTTACTATAAGCATATTTGTCATCCTACTCTCACTTAATGATAAACGTTTCCCCAAAAATAACAATCATCATATAAATACAACACAAGGAATTTAGATAAAAGAAACAGAATCATTCATGTATTTCTTGCAAATAATTGTTGCATGTTTACACCTTTCAAAGTTCTCAAATTCAAAATTAACTGAAAAAGTTTATGCTTTATACAATTAAAGAAGGCCAATCATTTTATGCTCCCGCTAAATGGTGAGTCACCGAAGCACCCATTTCCATCGGCTAATTAAAGCAAGTCGCCAAGATATTTTCAATCAAGAGACCATGATGGTCTCTTGTTTCAATCAAATATCTTGAATAACATATCAGACTTCATTCGTGGATTGTTATTTAGAAGTTTCCTTGCGAATAAACCTATTTTCGATGATAAACAATAACAAAGGAGTGGGTGATCGACATTCTTTAACTATAAACACTCATAAAAATAGGTTAATTAAAACCCGCACGGCATGCTTTCGAGAAAACAATTTTTGACAAAAAGCGGCCAAACAAACATCCATAGCATGAAAAAGGATAGATTTTAATACACATTTTTGTTAATTAATGTTTTTATTGTATGTGCGATTGACTACAAAACTTACAGTCCCTAATAATTAACGCATATAGAACTATTACCATCTGTTCTCGTGGCTGTAAAACTGGTAAAATGAGTTTTGATATCTCCTTTGCGCGCCAGTGGGCAGTGGGAAGTCCGAAGTATTCCATCGTGGCGTACATAAGCACTGTAAGCCGACGACATCACGCGCAAAAAGACTATTATAACGCAACCCCAATAAAGGACTCCAAGCAGAAATGATTATGATCATAATCCTTAAAGTAATATAAGTTAAACTAATATTGTGTCACGTCAAATTTTTCTTGTAAGTAGGTTGCTTTTTCAACAAAAGCCCAAATCATTCGCTTTACATCAACTACGACTAATTAGGAAAAAAGGTAGACAAATTAGGTGGCGCGTCACAAAACTGTTGACACTGTTGTAATTGTTGTATTGGGGATGTCCCAAAGCCAGGATTTTTTTTTTGTTACAAACAAACTGAACACAGATGATGTATTTAGATGTACTTCTCTCCTTGTTCTGCTCTGTTTTGGCCTCGATTATTCGTTGTACAAAACAAAAAACACTAGTCCCTCTCATAAACTGAAGTGCACACAAAGTGGATGTGGTTTGTATCATAAGCTTTGGAGTGTTTGTTTAAATTATACTATCTTTATAGTCATGCTCTACACCTGTCGCTTAATTAATCCCCAATTATCACTACTAGACTCAAAACGTTTTTTTCCACTTCAATTATCGTAAGAATAGCATAAAAACATCATAAATATTAAACTGTTGTATTGTTAGTGCATTGTATACCATCAAATGTTTGGTTTTGTATAAGTGCCCAAAATCTACCTAACAAAGCTTGTAACCGTTAATGGTATCCGTCGTTATAAAGATACAGATTTTAGCACAATATGCAATCGTTGAAGCACTAACTTAGATGATGAAGCAGTCTTTTTTACCCTCCAAGTGACAGGTGACGTCCTGCAGGTTTTTTACACCTCTATCGGTAGAGAAATGCAATAACCGACCGGTCACCTTTTCGAATATGGTACCAAAACTAAAGAAAAAGGATCCTAGGTAGTACACGAAATATTCCTCCTCCCCCCCACCCCCCAAAAAATGACCCTTCCTCCTCTATATTATTTAAATATTTATAAGGGGTTGTGCCCCCCTATATTTTCTTCAGGTTTCTGTATCGTGCCCCCAAATATTAGAGACCTTACGCGAGGACATCGGGAACGGCGCGCGCACTCGCGCATGTTCCAAAACGACCGTTGACGTTCCTGACGGCGCGCGTAGAACGTGAAAATAGGAAAATGCCATTCTACATTTGCCGTCGCGGACGACAACGCGTTTTTGAGCAATTCGTGAGCGCGCGCGCCGTTCTTGGTGCCGTCGCCGTCGTCGCCGCTGGCCAGCTTAAAGAAATAGAGACTGGAAAGATTTTGAAGCGAAAACGTTTTCAAGTTTCGTTATTTTCATGCGAGCGCTAAAGACGCTAAAGAATAGCGTCATTTAACGAGCGCGCGCATATATTTTTCGCGGCAAAAATATGCAAATTCAAATCGAAATCGTGCAAACGGAACAAGTCGTCCTCTCCGCGCGCCTACTTTTTTTTACTGATTATTGAGGAAAATACCATTAAATCGCGCACTCCTATTAGGGAAAATCAAAGAGGGCGACTTGGGGCAAGTCTATCTCAAAGCCTGCTACGGCACTGATGTTCTGTAGTTTGACTCACTAGATCAATCTTGTATTTGCAAGCATAAATTGTGCGTGTTTTCATTTATTCATTCCATAGCAATGTCTCTAAAATGCTACACCTGTAATAACCCATTTGGCAACTGCGGAGAGATGGCAATGCCGTGCAAGAAAGACGAAGACGTGTGCTTCAAGCATCGCACGGGCGACTCTACAACCAAAAGCTGCGGCAAGAAGTCAGATTGCGATGCTCGAATCAAAAGCTGCACTGACAATAACAACTACTGCGAGGCGGCGTGCTGTGAGACGGACGAGTGCAACGCAGGTGCTGTCAATCAACCTGTCGTCTTGGTGACTGCTCTTGCCGCTTTCGTTGCGGCTGGTGCTTTGCATTAAACATGAGTGTCAGTTTATTTTAATTATCTTGTATTCTGTAGGCACGAACTTGTTTCGTTTTACGAAACAACAAGGGGTCCTTGTTGAAATTTTAGCACAATGCACTAGAACAATTGTAAAAACATAAAAAAAGTATTCTTGGTCACCTTGTGTATTTAATAAAGCCTTTACTGAAAAGTTTTATCCTTTCTTGAAATCAAGCTTGCACATAGTGGATAATCTCGAGCGCGCGTAGGTAGGAATGCAGTGTTGCGCGGTAATAACCAATACAACCCAGTGTAATTTAATGCAGAAAGGGGATGTGCACGTGTTGAGGTATTTGTGTATAAAAATAGGCAAATTGAGATGAGTAAGTTTATTCTAAAACATAGTACTGCCTTAACACTTTATCATATCAGCTCCTTGCATTATCTATTGTCATGTATATACTATGGCATCCAAGGATACAGTCTCTACCTCTGCTATGATAAATTTAATAAAACAAATTAAATTATGGGTGAACTAATCAGAGGTGATTTAGGTCTAGTTTAGGCGACATTCTTTTCATGCAAATGAAGATTAAACAATAGACTTCACTCATTTAAATTTGGATCGGTACATGAAAAGAACAACATCTCAAAATGCTTTAGAGACCCTATAAGACAAAGTTAGTCATGAGCCCTATTACAACCCTTAGTACTGTAGAAAATGGTAAAAATAACATTTACCATTACTTCAACAGAAGTATCAAGTAGTGAAATGCATTTAAAAAACAAACTTAACTCTCCACTAAGTATTAACACTAGTATCTGCATGTTGTATAGAAGGGGTGCTATCTACAGGACTGTGTGAGTGACCCACAAGGTAGCAGTAACAATGGACAGAATCCTTCTAGTCACTTTCGTCATTCACTTTCATTTCCTGGACACGTTCAGTTGGTGTTGGGGAGCGTGAGCGAGATTGTGCACGGGGGCTGTGTGAGTAGGAGCGGGACTTTGAGCGGCTTCCTTTGCGCTGCTTTGGAGATGCGGATCTGGATCTACTTCTTGATCTGGAGTTGGACCTTAAAAAAATTATTTTTGATGGTTTAGCTCTTTCTTGTTTTTTAATAAGTAGATCATTGCTTACAGTTTGAGGCAAACCAATGCATTTGCCTTTGCCAGCATTCATAATTATGATGACCAGATGACAACTCTTTGCAGAAATCTCCATTGCCACACATATTGCTTTAGTGATAAGGATCATGCCTCATTCAAAGTGGCCTTGGTCAAAGTTTACTACTAGTGGGATAAAAGGAGTACCTTGATCTGCGCTTTGGTGACCTTGAGCGAGAGCGTGAGTGTGATCGAGATCTTCTCCTGGAACTCCTTGGTGGAGAGTCTCTGTCTTTATCCTGGACCAGACATAGAAAAGGTGTCAAATACAGGCTATTATACTGCATGTCTTGCATTTGCTCCAAAAAGGTTATTCTAAGAAAGATTTTTTCAAAAGAGGTGCCCAGTTGATGCTAGCTTGAATGGGACTCTGGGGTTAAACCTTGACTACATATGTTTTTAACTTCCCCTCTCAAACTACTAAATTCTTTTTAGGTTACCTCATACACCCTGATTCTTCTTCCACCCAACTCTGTATCATCTAACTTCTCTATGGCGGTGTTGAGATCATCTTTTGACTCGAACTCTACAACCCTGTGAAGTATACAATCCAATGAGCACATCAATCAGAACAAGAAGGAATTTATCATACTAAAACGTTGTCAACTGTTCATGATTGAAAGTGCAAGAAATACCATTCTTACCCTTCTCCAATTCTTTTCTTGTGTGCATCAGCATATGTCACCTTGCCATATTTGCGGAAATAATCTTTCAAGTCCTACAAGTTGAAATTATGCTTTAGAAAAGAAATTCAAAACCTTATCTTCCCCAACAAACTACTGAGATATCACAAGAGAAGAGCCAAAAGGATGTACTATACAGACACATCTGTTAGAGCACAAACCACAGTCTTATATTTACTGTAGAGAATATGGAAATACCAGGCTACTTTTCTGGAAAATCATTTTTTTTTTCAATAAAATGCATCAAAATGTGTGGTCCATGTTCTAAAGAGAATGGCTGTAAGATATATGGGACTATTTCGGGAGCTCCAATTAGTTCTTCTGCACACAGCAGCTTGTTTACTCTGTTGGCCTGAATCACCTCATCCTACTGACTGCCGTCTATTGCATGTGGTGCTTTAAAATATATGGACCATGAATCTTACCTGGGCCATACAAGAATTTAGAAATTTCACAGAGACCCTCAAATTAGTAGGAATCATCGCATCACATGAGCGCTATAGCACGAAGGCCATCACATTCGCAAGAAGGGGTTACACCTCTCTTCAATCAGGGATCTATCCCTCCACTTTTTCTCAAGCCTCCTCATCGAAAACCCTCGTCTACACTCCGTAACAGCGAGCATGGATGACTGCTTGTGTTATAACCCCTTCTCAGGCCGAGATAGAGAACGTCTACGCGCTTTTAAGTGGTGCCTCTTTATGCATCACAGAGCTCAGAACCACAATGCGAGAATTTTTTTAGTATTTTGTCACTTCTATGCTTTACATGCCCTGTCAACATGAAAATAAAGTAATAGTTTGGATATGCCCTCACATGTTGTCTTAAGACATAAATTCAAATCTAAGTCACTATTGCAAAGTGAAGAATTTTGTTTTATAAAAATATTACTTATTAATCATACTGCTGCATTTTCATAGTCCTATGTTACCATGGTGTATGAGGACAGAACTTTGAAGAGCTTTCATCTATCTATTTTTTCTACTTATGTATTTATCGTCTGAGGCGACATTTCATTCATCTCAAGAAAAAAGGGATAGTTAAATACATACTCAGTAAGCCCAGTGATCACCCTGATCCTTTAAAAAAGATAGCAAGTTAGGTTAAACAAGAAGAAAAATCATAGTTTGAATTACCTGCCAGCTGGTTCGGCTGGACAAATTCTCGACAATGACACTGTAGTTGGTCCTGACGGGAGGGCCATATCTGTTGGATGAAGAAGAGTGACTGCTAAGCCACAGTCAAGCAGAAGTGCTAAGGATATAGACTCAACTATCCCATTGTCAAAGCAAACAGTAAGTAATCTTAGTATAGTATATAGAATAATCTTAATATAGTATAGTAATGTTAGGGTAAGCATGCTATCTAATAATTATCCCACATTAAAGCATAAGTGCTAAATATGAACTAAGAGGGTAGGCATGTTTTCAAATAATTATCCCATCAAGAAGCAAACAGTCAAGCATAAAAGCTAGAATTTGAACTAAGAGGGTAGGCATGCTATCCAATAATTATCTTATTGTCCCATCGTCAAGCAAACAGTCATGTATGAGAACTAGAATATGAACTAAGCAGGGAAGGCATGCTATCCAACAGGTATCACATTGTCAAGCAAAGTGCTGGAATATAAACTAAGGGTAGGCATGCTATCATTATCAACTTCTCTGTAGCCCAAATGGCCAATGAGGAGCTACTCCTAAGGAATTCATCTGCTGGATGGCTGGGAAATTGAGCCAGTTGTCCGATAATAAGCCTTAATACGGCTGGCTTTTATAAAATTTGCCAGCAGATTGCGATATATTGTAAACATGCGATATATTGATAACATGCAATATATTGTAAAATAGGAAAAAATTCTTACTTGTCCAGCCACATGGGTCTTCGCCCTCCATCCCTTCCACCACGCCCGCTAAAGTCACGGCGATCACGGCCACCACCTTCGGATCGTCTTCCTTTAGAAAACTCCACAACAACCCTTGGTGGAACAGACAAAACATTTAAATTTTGTATATATATATAACCTAAAAAATACCTTTATAAAAAAAGTACAAACTGAAAATGACCAAACATTAAGATTTTTTTAAATCTTTGAATTGAACAATAATATCAAGTTACGGTAATAATATCAAGTCCACGGTGACGGTGGAAAGGCCTCATAACCGGTTTGACCGGTTATGCTAATCAGGGTCGTTTACGACGCCGTGCCAAGCTCTCCTTGAAACGAATCAAACCAATTTACAAAACAAGGATAAACTAAGCACGACTATGGGAATAACAAAATAAATAAAATAAAAAAGGTAGAATTAGTAGTTTTTATTAAGACTTATATCATTTGAGGGAGCGATATCGAGTTAAAAAGCGCCAAAACGTCGACAGGTTCGTGTGACTTGAATCAGTAGTCAAAGATCTTACCAGAAACGAAGTCGATGGTTTGTGCAATTTTTGGCAGTTCTTACCGTTCTCCTATCAGGTCTCGGCCGTTAAGATCATGAACAGCGTCTTCTGCATCTCTGTGGTCGTCGAATTCCTATAAAACAGGCAGAGGAATGTGAGATTTGACAAGCAAGAAGAGCAAGAAATAGAAATGTGAATCTCCAAACTTACCACAAAGCCGTAGCCTCTCTTCAAGCTAATGTCGCGAATTTTGCCATATCCACGCAGAAATTTCTCGACATCACTTTCTCTTACATCTCTGGGAAGCCTTCCCAAAAAGATTCGACTCATTGTAGTGGGTTAATAGCAAGTTAATTTGCGAAATATGATGAGAAACCTGAACAACCGAAGCTTAGCTCAAATCGCAAGTTAACACGAGATCGGGGGAACATGAGGCGCTTCTTGGGGGTGCATTGTGGGTAATTGGTCGACCGTGGTCGATAATAGATATTGGGTTACCTGTGTGTATTTTTTTCTTCTGAGTGGTCCCCCGAAGTTTCTCTGTGCTTGCAGTTTTCGGCTAATGCTCGCATGCTCGCGCAATTCATAGATCCGACATGTCAATCACGCACGCACGAATAGCCAATCAGGAATGAGATGGTGCAATAACAGCCATATGGCTTGAAAGTAATGCTATCGAATATCTAGACTTAAAGAGAGAAAATAATTGGAAAATACGGGAGAAACCTGGTTTTCACCTACAGCTGCCATGTTCGTGCGTTGCTGTTTTTGACCACCACTTCATCACCGGAAGTAAATTCACCCGCCAAAAGTCACGTGACTGAAACCCAAGAATATACCTATGGGGCCGCGCTGGCTCCGCTAAACATGAGTTCAAGTCTAGAATGTAATTCATAGATCCGACATGTCAATCATGCGCGCACGAATAGCCGATCAGGAAAGAGATGGTGCAATAACAGCCATGTGGGTCCCACAAAAAGTCGGCAATCGGCGCCGAAAAAGATTGGTTTGAGATATTTTTCTGCGAATCTGGACAAGCAAATAAGCACTCTCCGGTGCTAGCCCTGTTTTCTTTGCCCGGCCGCTTTTAGTGTAGAGCTAGGACTAAATTGTAGAAAAACACGTAAAATTTACTACGAAGAAACAAAAAGCAAAGAAACCACTTACAAGACGTGTAAGTCCTACCATTAAACTTGTGATTGATATTAACCTAGGTTACTTCAATTTCATATAGGAATGAGACTGTCGTTTGTATTTTTGCTATTAATCTTGACGTTTGCCGATAAAACATGTAGATTAAAAGTCAGGCGTAAACAGCGAGTTCGGCATTCTCTTCTACTTTTCCCCGCACTTAAATCACTGCAAGTTGACAAAAATAGCTTAGAAAGCATATAAACACATAGTACCTACCGAAGAGAGCACTGCTTTATCTTATCATTTCCAAGTTTTCGTATTTCGAGCTGGACTCGTGCCGTTTCCATTCAACAACCAAACTTGTAACTATCTATTTCTATGCTTTTCTACAGTATTTTCACCAAGCTTGGACAGCAAATCAAGTTTCCATCATGTTAGGCGACCGTGTTTTATTTCCCAAGTCGCAGGAAAACCCCTATAAAAGTCTATATTTTAGATAAACCCCAGCAGGACTCACTGACCTCATCCGACATGTTGTACAATTTGTGGGACTTTTGGGTTGCACTTCGCTGGCTTCTATTTGCTGCTTTCTGATTGGATATCCGTGCGCGCGTCGGATCTATGAATTTTTTCCGGGTGCTCGCATTGTATTTTTCGATGTGCTCGTTGCTCATTTTATTCTCAACAACTAAAAATTCTCGGTCTCGCAAGGGAGTTGGTAGCTATATGGGTGGGCTTTGCAGAGCTCTTGGTCAAATGTTATTTGACCCATTCAAACCAAAATGGAATGTTAGAACAACTATTATTTCCTAGGCATGTGCACTAAAAAAATTGAAAAATTTATATTGTAACTTTATTAGCCCCATCTACATTGATCATGACATTTCTATATCCTTCCTCTGAATATTTTTTTCGTTGTAAATCCTTTCGGTTGATTGGCTTGCTAAGGCTTGGCCATATGAGATGCTTTCACCACTTCCAAATCTTAGGACACTAAAAATGTACTCCCCAGAGTGCTACCACTGACACGAAATAAATGGACTGATGAAATAATCATCATAATCATCACACAATTGGCACAGATAAAGATGATTGGGGGTCAGTACGCAGCTCTTACAAGCTGCAATTTGATTGGGCAAATGAACAATATCCGCACCTCGACACAAAGAACGAGAAGAATAGAGACAAAAGAACTCCCTTTGTTGAACAAAGATAATAGGAGACAAAGCAGCTGCGTACTTACTCGTGATTGCCCCTACCTATGAACCCCTAATGTCGGTCAATACAAACCGTAAGATAATGAATATATTTTTAATGCACTCCTCAAGCAGGCTTTTTCATGGTTAGCCTACCTGTAGGCTTTGATATATTTTCCGGCACGAAAACACGGAGTTCGCATAACCCGGCCGCCATCTTGGATAATGCGCTCCGCAGGGGGAGGGGGAGGAAAAATGCGCGGGGCCCCAGATAGGCTATTTTATGGTGAGGTAGTCGGGCAAAGAGGGCCCCGAAGGGGTAAAACAGCAGCCGAAATCCGCCTTACTCGTTTTCGTTATAAAGACCTTTATAATAGCATGAAACTCCAAGCCTTGCTGCTCAGCGGACTTCATTTCCTAAGACTCCTAACCCCATCTAAATTTAGGCCCTATTGTTAGCGGTTTCATTTAAGATAGGGCTATTTTGTTGTATTATATTACCAAACGTGGTAATACAAAATTAACTGCCGGGGAACGGGATTTGTCCCTCAAACCCCCCACCACCACCACCCTTCAGGACCCTGTGAGTAGAATTTTATATATTTCAATACCATATACTTGCGATCTCGACAATTTTATAAAAAAAAACATGTTGCGACATAATGAATGTTGTCGTTTGTTTAAAATGTATAAAATTAAAAACAGATTTAAAGATTTTAATGATGTGTTTGTTTGATACAATGATTAAAAAAATAAGAGGTGTTATAAATAACACCCAACTAATATACTTAACGAGCAAACTTTATGTTTTCACCAGTAAAAAAATATTTCCCTATTTAGATAATTTTGGCTTATGACTTGTATGACTTGGGTTGGGTTGGGTGGTCAGGCGCGTACACAGGGGGGGTGCGCAGGGTGCGCGCGCGCCCCCCTTGGTGACAAATGAGTGGGCATTTCTTATTAAAGAATCTTTAAATAATGCGCTTTTCCCATATGATACAGCTATGACTGGGCACACCCCCCCCCCCCCCCCCCCCCCCCCCCATCAGCCAATACTGGGTACGCACCTGGAAGTGGCTCATTAACAAAAGATTTTAAAATAATATTTTGGTATCAAAGCAATGGAAACAATGTTTCCGCAAGAGGCGGGTACGATTACTGTCTCTTTGTTAGAATAAAAAAAAAGAATTAAACGAAGAGCGGATTGTCGTGTGTTCACTACGCAAATGATCCAGAGTCTCTTGTAGACGGTCGTCCCGATATGAGAGCCGACACACTAGGGAGTGCGCCAGTGGGGGATGGCGCCAGCGGTAGTCCCTGGTAAGGTATGCTCTCCTCCTCATTCTCAACTCTCCGCTTTTCACGACGCCGCTTACGCTGAGATACCCGAATACCTTCAGACTTAAACTTCGGGTGAACGTCGGAGTGCGCTCGTTGTATGTTGGTCGAAGGGAGTGACCTCATCGAGGATAACGAAGGAAGCGCGGCGGTTATGGGTCTTTGTAGTTGTAACAGTTGTGTTATCAGGGCTTTCATCTCGGCCATTTCTCGGCGCATTTCTTCTTGTGTTTGCTCGTAAAGTTCTTTCAGATTTGTAACTTCGTCTTGTAAACTGAATAACAAGAACAAGACAAGGTGTGATTATAATGATCGAAAATATGCTCCTTGGGGTAAGATATTTTGATAGAATTTTCTCACAAGAAACCCTCAGTTTATGTGGAAACGACCGGCTTTATTATCTGTTTGAATAAAAAAATGATTTTTTTTTATTCCAATTGAAAGCAAGAGCAAGACAATGCACAGCGCCTTTTGGGAACAAGTTCTGTTTATAAAAGCACAACAGCCATTTTTTACTTTGGGCGTCAAAAACTTGCGCAAAAGATTGAGCCCAGAGTAAGATACAGAATGCGAACACAAATTAGAACTTTTGTTATCCTGGGTACCATAACCTAGAGCTTCTCTCGTTACGTGACGCTTCCGCTATCGAAACGCCTACGTAACGAAACGGCTGTGGAGTTTGTTACCAAGGGTACACGTTTGTTGACAACCCTCTATAGTACACAGGTGCTTCCGTTAATGGCGGGCGCAGTAAAAAACTCGGCCAACAAAAATAGTCTTTTCTTTAAAAAAAAGTCGCCAAATACTTTTCTACACACTCCTCCCCAAGCCTCACGCAAACCCTGGCTAAATGCCTACTACACATACATTTCCAGTCCTTTGTTTCGTTTCCAGTTCCCGTTGCCGTTAGTATTGCCGTTATTTCCATGGTTGGCACCAGGCTCCTTGACCGCTTCTAGTACCTCGTCCACAACGTCCTTGATCTGGTGTGTCATACGCTCTAGCTCCCCGTTTGCGGGCTGGGTCGAGTCGTCATCATAATACAGCTCCTATAAGGAACAAATTGAATGAAGAGTGGGTTACATAACCACTCATGACATGCCCGTACCCAGGATTTTTCTTGGGGAGAAGCGGAATCGGAAAAAGTGGACAAAATTTTCCCGGGGGGGGGGGGGGAGAGTTAAATGATAAAAAAACTGACCACCCCTGAAAGAACAAAGAGGGATTTTAAATGACTTTGCACGGGACGCTTATCGTCGGATTTGGCTACAAGAGTGATCTAGCTTGTGCTTCATAGTTTTGTCAACAAATAGCATGTATATTAAGAACGAAAGTGGACCATCGGCCGTTGTGTGGGGGGGTGCGTTCGCACCCCCTGCACCCTCCTGGTTACGGGCATGCATGATATACACAGAGTAAACTATACGAGTAGACACTATAAATAGTGAATGGGATAGCGGTACGATTGTCCTGAAAGGCTAGTGAATGTTAGATATACTTTTCCGTTCATTCGACCTTGTGCTCCATTCAATAAACGTGGAATTATATAGGATAAGAGAACGGCTCGGTAGTTGAGAAGGCGAGGAGAAACTGGAACTTCTCGGCGATATAGCGGTCCTTGCAAAGCGTTTCCTGAGAAGGTCCCTGTAGACGCGAAGTGATTTTCTCGCGACCGAAGAAGATAGGGCTGGAAGCCCATGCATCCGCGTACATAGCGGGGTGCGCGCACCCTGCCCGACCCAGTGGCGATCATAAAGTGGGTCTGATACCTATGATTGCGCACCCCTCCCCCCTCAGTCAAACCTGGGCACGCAACATTCATGTATACGTACATAGACATACATACAATATACGTTTTTATTATATACATACTGAGAAATACTCACTGAAAACATATTCAGTAAATTTTCGTTCGTTCACTGATCTCAGCAAATTAGAGGCGCGAACGATTTTTTTTTTCACCGTGAAGAAAAGTCGTTCGCGGTTCTGATTGGACAAACGTTTTTTTCACTGCGTGACAATAACGAGACAGATTCATTTCAATGTAAGTTTCTGTCTGTCTTTAACTGAACCGTCGAACAGCACAAACCTCGGAGCCTCTGCAGCTAAGTCTAAAAAATGATATGTAATAAGCTTATAAATTCCTCAGTACGTATATAGTAAACAAAATACAGCATGGAAAGTGCTTTGTACAGTTTTAATTCACTCGTTGTTTTGTATCAAAAGAACTCACTCGTTCGTTTTTTGATACTGCACAACTCGTGAATAAAACCTGTACGCGCACACTTTCCATGTAGTATTCTCTATAGTTTACCTCTGGTGCGAGTCGCGTGTTGATAAAGTGCCTATGCCGGTCACGCTTCACGCTGCCCATAGCCTCCTCAAGACTCAAGATCGTGCTGGCACGTAACATGGCTGCGTTAGCCTTGGCGTTATCGTATACACGCTGGAATGTGTCCGACATAAGAGCAATGAACAGATTCAGCAAGACAATGGCGGAGACAGCAATGTACGTACCGCACAAAAGCTGCGCCATCAGCCTGTCCACTGCGAGCAGAGACTCCCAAGGGTAGTTACCAACGTTCGTCATCTCCCAGACAGAGTACATAAGGTCGTTAAATGATTCCCAACCATCGCTTGATTGGCCCTTTGCTTTCATTATTGCGGCATTCTTTGCGCCACCAAAGATAATCCAGAATGCACAGATGTATGGAAAATAGAACGCAAAGTATAGTACTGCAAATTTAAGCGTGTCATCGATTATGTGACCTATCATCACTATGAATGGACCGAGCGTGGCGAAAGCGCGAACACTTTTCATCAACCGCAGCCATATGAAGATGATGCCAACAGCTGATACTTTAGGGTGTAGAGACTGGGACGCCGCGTTATTCATACCCACAGCTAGCCCGCGTGTGAGCACCATCGCAGTGACCCAACCGTAAGTAATCCAATCAAAGTAGTTCCACGCGTCGTTGAAGTAAGAAATCCCGGAGTCGGCGATTTCGCGTAGCTCCATTTCTAAGTATTTCCGCTCCTCTGGCCATCTAGGGTGACAATACTGAAGATCTTTCTCAAGTTTGTGAATTCGCCACCGTTTCCATTTGTAATGCGCGGATTTCGAGGAACGAAGTTCCCAGAACTCCTGAACGATAAAATAGAATGTCATGCTAACAACAATGGTTTCCATGACAATTCGCCACCAATACTTGGAAGGAGGGAAGTAATACTTAGATTCTTCGCCGAAGTGTAATGTCACCGCCAGCGCTGTCCACACCAGGACGTAAAATAGTTGGACTATGAGTTGAAGTATAACCCCCTGACGTCCGAACTTGCTCCATTTGATCGCGATGAGTCGTTGGAAGACTGGATGCATGATTAGATCCATCTGCTTGAATAGCACAACGCACTGGAGAGGGGTCCGCGCGTAGCATCCGTGACCTGAGAGGGAAAGGCAAATACTGTAAACATCTTCTTATCTTATATAGCCTACAGGCGCGTAGGTAGGACTTATTGAGGGGGCTGTTGATTCGTAGATTTTGTGATATGGTTCAATGAGAAAATACCCCTTTTTGGTAGCTGAGAGGGGGGAGGGAGAGGAAGATTCCTTTTTGGTAGCTGTGAGGGGGGAGGGAGTGGAAGATTCCTTTTTGTTAGCTGAGAGGGGGGAGGGAGACGAAGATTCCTTTTTGGTAGCTGAGAGGGGGGAGGGAGAGGAAGATTCCTTTTTGGTAGCTGTGAGGGGGGGAGGGAGAGGATGATTCCTTTTTGGTAGCTGAGAGGGGGGAGGGAGACGAAGATTCCTTTTTGGTAGTTGAGAGGGGAGAGGAAGATTCCTTTTTGGTAGTTGAGAGGGGGGAGGGAGAGGAAGATTCCTTTTTTGTAGTTGAGAGGGGGGAGGGAGAGGAAGATTCCTTTTTGGTAACTGAGAGGGGGGAGGGAGAGGAAGATTCCTTTTTGGTAGCTGTGAGGGGGGAGGGAGAGGAAGATTCCTTTTTGGCAGCTGAGAGGGGGGAGGAAGAGGAAGATTCCTTTTCGGTAACTGAGAGGGGGGAGGGAGAGGAAGATTCCTTTTTGGTAGCTGTGAGGGGGGAGGGAGAGGAAGATTCCTTTTTGACAGCTGAGAGCGGGGGGGGGGGGGGGGGGGAGGAGAGGAAGATTCATTTTTGGTAGTTGAGAGGGGGAGGGAGAGGAAGATTCCTTTTTGGTAACTGAGAGGGGGGAGGGAGAGGAAGATTCCTTTTTGGCAGCTGAGATGGGAGAGGAAGAGGAAGATTCCTTTTTGGTAGCTGAGAGGAGGGAGGGAGAGGAAGATTCCTTTTTGGCAGCTGAGAGGGGGGAGGGAGAGGAAGATTCCTTTTTGGTAGCTGAGAGGGGGAAGGGAGAGGAAGATTCCTTTTGGGTGTGTAACCAAAACTAGTCTTCTCTCTAAGAAATAAATGCAATGAGCGAAATTTCCAAATAAATAAAACAAACTATCAGGGCTGATTAGGCCTTGAGATGTAAGGGAGGAAATACGGCCAAAAAAATTGGTACACAGATTAACCCCCCTTTCCAATACCCCTGCTGGTATATAATAGAAGACAGGGGTGGTATTTTGGGGTATATAATTCTACAAAATGCTATCCCTTAGGTGGTGTTCAAAGATTATATCAATTCTGCTACATTTTATTGGGTCTCAAATTGATTTTGCTCATGACCACCAGTGTCTGTTTTTGTTGGAGACCCCCCCCCCTCCTATTTTCAATACATCTAACTACTCTAACTGTACTCACCATTCTCAGGAAGGTCTGGCTCAAGGTAATTTAGGTAGTAGTACTGCTTGCGATTTGCCCTGTCAGTGGTATGGAATTGATCTAATGCTTCCTTAGCAACAGGCGGCATCTTAGAGATCATGATTGACAGTGAACAGTTGCCGCTAGTGTCCTGGACGCCTGCAGCAGTGCCTTGATCAATCAAGAACTTTGCCGTCTCAGAACGATCTGTAAAAATGATATAAAAGGATATATCAATCGGACAAATAACATCATTGAAACACCCAAGTACAGGTGACCTTAAGACTACTGGATAGGGTACAGCATAAACTTGAAGCTGACTTTGCCAGAGTTTTATCTTCTTCAGAGCAGACATGAAAAAAAGGCATATACAGTGAACCCTTGTTAAGATTATTGATGCCTTCAAGACTGTAATAAAAGTCCATGAGGGCACAACCAACAGTTATAAGAAATTAAAAATAATAATGAAAATAAAATGTGATTATGAGAAATGAAAACAGTATTCATAAGAAAAAAAGACATAAAAACAAATGAAACACAATCATAACAAATGTTGATTGTAGTGCTATTACTTATGATGATAAAAAGAGGTTTAATGAATGGGCATCACAGAAGTGTTAATGAGTTCTAAATGCCACTCCATAAAGATTTATACAATGGAGATTTATATAATGGGGCTTATACTGATATAGAGTAATTCAAAACTTTATTGAAATAAATCCTAGGAAGTAGAGAATATTCCTCCAATAAATAGTCTGACCCTCTGCATCCACCCCTGCCATTCATTCCAGTTGTTGACTTACCAAGCTCTGCCGCAACTTGAAGGGGAGTTCTCCCCTTATAATCCCTATCGTCCATGTTTCCACCCAACTTTATCAAAACCTTCAGGGACTTTGTAGCATCATTCTTGGCAGCATAATGTGTGGGTGTCTGCTGCTCTCCTGTTGTCTTAGCTTCTAGATCAGCTATATGGAAAAAGAAAGTTATTCTTTATCTAGATCCTCAAAAACCCCTCCCTGTCATAATCTCATTTGCAGCAATTATATCCTTGAAGTCCTGGGGATAAATAACTTCCTTACAAGAACACTTTTTAAGATTAGTAGAGGCTAAATATGTATATTTTTAAAAGCAAATGAAAATTCTCTAGAGGTTTAAGGTTATAAAAGTGACAGATATTGACATAGATTTTTAAAAACTAATTTATTACTAATAATTTTTATAGGAGAGTAATTAATGTTCCCCGAAAATAAAACACTCAAAACAAAGTCGATTTTATCTTAGCAAATAAATAAGCAAATATTACTTTGCACGAATTTGGTCTAATTTTCTATGTTTACCTCCATTCTGGAAAAGGAACTCGACCATTTCTGGGTAATCTACAGCAGCGGCGACATGTAACGGTGTCCTTCCGTAGCTGTCAGAAACGTTGACTTTGCCTCCATTTTCCAGGATAAACTTAGCTACATCCGGATGCCATATCCTTGCAACTTCGTGCAATATCGTCTGCCCGTGCCGATCACTGAAATTCACATCGGCCCCGTCCTGAATTAACTCCTCTAAAAAGTCAAAATCTAACTCTTGCTCCTCTTCCACACTGGCCTTGGCCAATTTCGCGAAGTAGATTAACATGGCCCTACTGCTGGCAAGTGGTGCGACCGACTGCGACCCGTTTTGGACGATCGGAAGCGGTTTCACGTAGCCTTGTGTATCCGTTAAAATATAGTTGCTTTTTCCTAAGTCTTCTACATCGCTATCCAAGGCACATTGAGACTTTTTGCTCTCCTGTCGACGGTAAATATTCGCTCTGTCTCGGGGACCTGGTCCATCACCACGATTCGAATTCGCGTTGTTATCTATTCGCATGTAGTTGTTGTAGTGTTTCCACTTTGAAAGCGAATGGACTCCTTTACGAATACGAGTCCAGCTATTCGTCGAGCCTGATCTCGTATCCCTAAAGTAATTTAACTCACGCATTTCTTGTGCTTCTTCAGGTCTTGGTAGAGGATGCACACGGGCCTGTTTCATTGTAAGAACACAACAACAACACTAAATTGGCTTTCCGAATCGTTGAATGACTTTCACAAATATAAAACAATCAAATTGTTTCATTTCAATTAACTCAAAAGTTATCAAACAAACTAGCGTTATTGACCAAAAGAACAAGCTTTTCCAATAAAGAGCAATGCACGGCGACACCGCAGCGTGACTTTATGTGTTACGATAGTTGTTATGGGAGCCAAACACAAGGACAAACACAATAGACAAAGAGCACCGCGAAGCGTGACGCGTCAAAGCTGTTCCCACCCTACCCTTGAGGGTGAAAAACAGAATGCCACTCGGTGTTTTTTATAAACCGGTGGAATCTTTGTACCATCTTGAACTGTTGTTTATGTTCTCTTCTAGCCGCTTCAATGCTACACTTTCAATATTACACTTTGTTTCGCGGATTTATGAAAAAAAATATTGTCGTAACTTTACTTTATTTTCATCGTTTTACTTTATTAGCTTTGCCCAAAAGTAAAACTCACAGAAAAATAAATATAGTCAAGTGAATGATAATGATTACTGGCAACTAAAAAAAGCAAGGGACTTCCAATTAGCCGCCGAGAGT
Source organism: Nematostella vectensis (assembly GCF_932526225.1). Classification (NCBI taxonomy): domain Eukaryota; kingdom Metazoa; phylum Cnidaria; class Anthozoa; order Actiniaria; family Edwardsiidae; genus Nematostella; species Nematostella vectensis. The sequence goes on along the minus strand of NC_064037.1, from coordinate 14,180,078 downwards.
GTTGCTAAATTTTTTTATCAATAGTTACAGCAAAAATCTTGTTTATCAACCGAGGTTTTGTGACACTCCAAAGTGGGTAAAAAAATAAGTATAATCTTATTTCCTCGTTCCGTTAAAATAAGAGACTGATACTCTATTCTAAAACAGAAATCCTAAGATTATATTTGTATGTCCAAAGGTTGGATTCCGAAAGCCGGAAATTCGACGTGAATAAATCACGTGTCACCTACCGTTTAGATATAGCGATTGCTCACTCGCAGTTTAGTTCTCGAACTGGCTCCGCTAGTTCACTACTACTGTATAGGGCCTCGCCGTAATAATGCAATGCGTATTGTATGTGTTTTGAGGCTTAAATAAACAATAGAACAATGTGCAGGCCATGTTGCTGTGTATTTTGCACAACTTTATGCCGTTTTGTCTTGAGTTTTTAGCCACGTGCTCGGTAACGAATACCAGTCCTTTTTTTTTCGATTCTTTATCACAATGAACAATGCACAGTTTCGCCGTAATTCTAATACAATTAAACATTTAATTTTTCAAGGAGTATAAAATTAGCGGTCATTTTGGTTATTCTGTGCCGAGGAATGCTTTTTTGCAAGTTTACTTACGCCACGCTTTGACGGTAAATATTTATCAAAGACATGAAAAACAATCACCAAATCACTTAGAATTGTAAACGCGATGCTTAAATAAAATTCCGATGCACGGACCAGCAGACCGATTTTCCTTTAATAAGTGCAATAAATATCTTTCAATAAGAGAGTGAGACGTAACCGTATCAATTAGTAAAATTAAAATAAATAAGAACATAAGACAAAAAATATAAAAAGCGTACTAAAAATGAATAAAAGATAATATAACAAAAAATAGGTATAAAAAGAACATTGTGACCGCACAAAAAGTCGTTTTAACAGCACCAGAAAAAAAATCGAAAGCTAATGGGGCCACCTGTTACTTAAAAATAGCGCACGACTTAAAAAGGCACTGCACGGCTGTCAATCATATGAACAAAAAGGGGGGCGATTTCAGCCTTGTGAAAACTCATATCGTCTCAGACGTGAAATTGATTTATTGTAACGAAAAGCATGTTTTGGAATTCTTCATTGTGAACTTGCTGGGTCTGCCAAAAGGCTATCCCTACGAATGGTGATACCATAACTCAGTTCCAGGTGTCGGGGTATAATGGGGTTAAGGCCAGCGCATGGTGACCCACTAGGACACCCAACATTAGCACAATACCAGTACATGCTGGGGCCTCGTGGATCGACTATTGGTGTGTTTGACTGGTATTTGCGCGCGCAGACATTCAGTTAAAGAAGGCCAATCACGCCGCCATTTCATGCTCCCGGGCAATACTGACTCACTCAAAGAATCCATTTCCATCGGCTAATTCAAGCATGTGGCTGAGATGCTTTCAATAAAATATCGTTAAAAGGGTATTAAACTTCATTCGTAGATGGTTATTATTCTTGCAAATAAACCGATGTATTTTCAATGGTAAACAACAATAAAGTAGTGGTTGAATGACATTATTTAACTTGTTGTCGCTCCCTTGAATATTATATTTGCTCATACTAGCAAATTTCATACTTTTTCCTTGAATGCTTTGCTTTGTGAACGGCTCGATCGCATAACAGTAAGCTTTCGCTTGGCGAGATGTCATCCTTTTTATTTTATTCTTTTATTCCAGGGGCAGCGGAATGGTCCCATAAGTGTAGGGGGGGGTGGGGGGGGGGGGAAATTGGGGGAAAGGGGCGGGTGGTGGTTCCAGGGGGAGGGATGGTTGGTGGTTTTAGGGGGGAGGGTGGGTGGTGGTTCCAAATGCTTTTAATAAGAACGCTTGGATTTTGAACTGTTCAACAAATTTGTTGTCAGTTGCATATATCCCGCTTGAAACCCGCTGCCCCTGCCCCTCCGCTCCCGCAACCCCTGATCCCTCTTGATTTTTTTTTTTCAGAAGGTTAACAAAAATAAAATTGGGTTCCTTATGTTTTTTTTATTTATTCATGCAGTCTCTACCTGGTCATCAGAGAGTCCTAGTGTTACTGTTACTTTATATCTGTATTGTCACAAACTAGATCAAACAACAAGGAGAGGATCAGCGTCTGTTTCAGAAACCATCACCTGAACTTGTCCACTCAACATGTTATATAGCTGCTGCCTGAACGGCACAAGAAAACCACGCTCAGTATTACTGTGCTCGCAAAGAATCACATGAACACCACGTGACACAGCTTCTAGAACCTCATGGTGGGACATCTCCCCAGTCAGGTACACATCAGCAGCCACACCCTGCAGGACACTGGCCCCGGACCCCGCACAGAGGGCAACAGTTGACAGCAAGGTGTCCTTAGCCTTAGAGGGGGCATAAGCCACACGTAGATGGGACAGCTGCAGGTGTTTCTTGATGCGGTGGATGATGTCAGGTAGTGTTACTGGTGTGTCCAGAGTACATAATCTACCACTACCAGTACCAGGTATGGGTTTCTAGAAAATAAAAAAAATCATGTTATATAGTGAAAGTTATTATAAATTATTTCAAAACTGGACTTTGATTGCTAAGGCTTCTTTCTGTAGCTAGGAGGGCAAACTTAGCCTACTTTTCATCATAAAGAGCAAAATACTGTGCTACCTCTACCAAATGGCTACCAATTAAGCTGAACACCTCTATTCAGCAATTCTCTAACTAGCTAACATGTTTTATCTATCAGAGATAAAACAATGCCTACATCTCATGTTCTGTAAATTTGGTAGAAAATTAATAAGTAAATTTGGTAGGCCAGCATTTCGCTCATCTCTCTCTTAGCTAGTGCATAACAGGCCCAATGTATATCTACTGTAGTCTTTCTCATTTGCTCTACTGCTGTAAATGATCTAATAAACACCCCCTATCTAAAGAACACCTCCTATCTCAGAACGCCCCACTAAGCATATAAATTTGTAATGAACGCCCCTCTCTGACAAACGCCCCCCTCTATTTAATACCCCCCCTTACCCTTCCTGCCAGCTTAAAAACAAGCGACATAGGAATTTTGATGATATAAATCAAATTTAATTAATCTGGGTTTGGCTTATAATGGGTGAGACTTGCTTATTGTCAAGACACTTGCTACATAAGCTATAATGATCCTGACTGAGACTAGAGCCCCACTGCACTTGGGTTTGTGATATTGTTATAGTTTGTAAAACGCCCCTTTCTAATAAATGCCTCCTATCTATTGAGCCCCCCCACCCCACGGAGACCATTGAAATTTAGATCATTTACAGTATATGAGTTAATTCAGAGGGTTCAACTACCACGATAATACGCTACCATTAGAAATACTTTCATCATATATCTGGACTGGTATAACCTAGTGCTTGTCTAAAGTTGCGTATAACCACTTGGGCCCTACATACCTTTGCTAGTGGGTAGATTTCCAAGTAGTAGATAGTGTAACTCTGCAGTATCTGCATCACAGCACTTAGAGTGTCGCCTGAACAAAGTGTCACAATCTTAGGTAATGCCGGGTCTCCAAACCTAAGAGTGAAAAACGTATGAACATTGTACGAACAACTATTTGGTTGGTGGAGTATTAGTAAAGTTAAGGCATATGAATAGAGTGCAGCTCAACTCTGGCAGACATTGAAGTGAGGGTGAGTTTTGACTGTCATCATGTTTTGTTTTGCAGCAAATATAAGATGGTATTGCATACACCAAATTTAATAAGTATACACCTGCATATAGCCTCCCTCGCGACCTGCCTAAAAACCCCTGCGAGGGAGGCTAGAATGCAAGGTACACTTGAGCAAAGCCACTCACTCCTTCTAGCCTTAGTAATATTTATAAAGAGATATCGATAGAAGTTGGCAACAGTGCCCTGTTCCCTCCCACTCACTCTTATTCTCTGCTTTCCAGTTAAGACATTTTTGGCTGTTTAATGGCCCAGAGGGGACTCTCCAGAAAAGT